>NC_134864.1:3712500-4062500 GCF_049852395.1 Peromyscus maniculatus bairdii
AGATGAAAATTTAACAGTCAGAAGATGCAGAGGGACTCTGTTGGTTTAGGATAATTGAAAAGTGGAAGGCAAGGCCCAAGGTACAATCCCCCCAAAAAAAGAAAGAGCAAGGTGGCGGGGGTGGGCGGGGGTGGGGTGGGGTACCTAAAGAGTTGGCTCAATAGTTAAGAGCACTTGTTGCTCTTACAAAAGACCCAGGTTCAGTTCCCAGCCCCCCCCACGGCGGCCCCCACTCTAGTCCCAGAGACTCAGAAGCCCTCTCTCCTCTGAACTCCGTGAGCACCTGGCACACACCTGGCATACACATGGAGGCAGACACTCGTGCACATAAACTGATAAAATAAATAGAATTCTTAAAAATTTTAAAGGAAAAGAAGAACAGCACAGCTATGCAGAACAGAGCATTGCTTTTAAAAAATTAAGATAAAATATTATACTGAATAAAACAAAGTGCAACAATTTTTTTTTTTTTTTTTTAGATAACAATGTCCTTTCTCTAGAAGGAGATGCTTGATAAACAGGCAAAGGACACAGAAAAGGATTTACTGAGAGATAAAATGTTTATCAAGCCTAAGAAGCCGAGCAAGGGCTCACCAATACTAAAATGAGTATGCAAGCCAGTACATAGCACACAACTTAGAAAATCTGATTAATCATCAGCCACAAAAATCATATTAGTTTTCTATGTAGTAACTCTTAGACTTTCAGCAAACTACGCAAAAGATAAAAAAAGTTATGTAGAGAATATGTTCTTTTTGGCATTTTTTTTCTAATAATAAGAAAGTACACTCACTAAAATACTAAGCGATGGCTGATTTCACTACAGTAAATCTACTCAATGGAAAATTTTTATGCTATGTTTATGCTGACTAGGTTACATAAAAACCCACAAACTATAAAATTATACATTCAGAATGATTGCAACTGTGATTTTTAAAAACCCACACACACAGAAAAAAAAAAAAAAAAAAAAACTAGAAAAAATTTCCGTATACCAGACAGCATTGTACTCTAGCGGTTGGGTGGTAGGCTTCCTATTTACTACTTTTTTATGCATATTTCTAACATAATGATACAAGAAAACACAGAAACAACATAAGATTCCTTTAAAAATTACATCAAGCACCAGGAACAGTAAATGATAAAAGTAGCTTTTGAAATGAAGTGTGGTCTGGATTAACTCGAGGTGTGGCAAGGGTGTGAGAATCATACAAAATGACGAGATGCACTGAAGTGCCCCACGCTCTGAACTGCCCTGCGAGGGGGCATTGCCTTCCCAGGTCAGAGGGAATCATTTTGTTGTTTGTTTGTTGGACACAGTGTCTCTTTATGTAGCCCTGGCTGTACTAGAGCTCACTATGTAGACCAGGCTGCCTCAAACTACAAAGTTCCAAATTTGTCCATTACTTTAAACCTTTTTTTTATTTTTTTTTTATTTTTTATTTTTTTAGTAGCCGGGTGGAAGAGTACATTTCTGTGGTCCCAACACTCAGGAAGCTGAATTAGGAGGATCTCAATTGAGGCCAGTTTGGGCTATTTGAGACTCAATCTCAAAATAAATAAAGTGGGTAAAAGTGAAGATATCTAAAATATAATTCTCTCAAAGTCTGGTGAGCTGTTAAAATATATTAATGCAAACATCAGGGTTTTGATATTTTCCAATTTGATATTTATGTTAAGTGATCTTATCTACTTTGAAAAGACAAAAAGAAGAGAAATTTTTTGATGAAACCAAAATTGAAAAATAGCCTTGATACAGTAGGGAGGGGCACAACTCTCCTGACATTAACACAGACACAGTAAATAATTTTAATACCAATATCCTCTATGACAAAGAGCATCCACTTAAAAATCCAAGTATCTTTTATGGGTAACAAACCGAGAAACCGAAAAGGCACGGGCACACTAAAATAAACGGCTCTACCTCCCTTCATCGGGCTTGTAGTATGCAAAAAGAGAAAGAAATGGGAATTTTTTTTTTCTAGTCAAAAGAACTGCCAGGGTAGCAGAGACCCTGCAGTGGTAATAGCTGTGACAAATAATGAGATTTGAAACACTCGATTTATGTTCCAGTGAGCACAGTGAGGAAATACGGGAATGTGCCAGAAATGCAAAGTAAGAGAAGGGAAAACTGATTGTATTTAGCTACTGTGGTGACTGACCCTAAAAGTGTCATTAGTCAAGTAGAGACGGCCGAGCTCTGGCCAGCCTGGTTCGCAGGAGAGCGCACAAAGGAGCAGAGTTTGAAGTTAGGGAGTCTCTGCGGACAGGAGGGTCCCACGCTCCGTCTCCACTCCTGAGTCCAGGCGGTACTCAGGAGCAAAATGGTTCCACGCTCCTTCCGAGACCACAAACGGTTTATCGGATCATCTGAACCCCACATCCACAGACCCTTGACTAACACGGAAACGGCTTTTCCACATCTTCTCGCTCACTTCGAAGGTTTTCTAGCACAGTCTCTTAAATAACGTGAGTCAGAGATACAATCAGAAGTGTGTGGCTGAAATATTGGAAAGGAATAAACAGAGATGCACAAAACACAGAAGAGTTGCTGCAAATGAGAATTTGTAGATTTACTTTCCTGTACACAGGAAAGTAAGACGCGAGGCGAAGCAAGACTGCCCCGACGCAGTTTAGAAGAGGAACAGGGCCTGAGTTGCCTTTCTCAGCTCTGTTCACGCTGGGCCCCGAAGCTGGCTGGTTGCAGGGCTCCAGAGGAAGGGCTACAGAACCCAGAAGCAGATAGGTTGAGCCGAGCTCCTGACCCATAGAGGGGAGAGCCCACCCTCCAGGGCTCAGGACACGGTCCACAGTGTGACTCCACAGGGCCGTAGGACGAGTAGCCACCGGGTGCTTCAGGGAGCCGGCCTGCATTGCTCTAAGTACTTCTGAGAAGAGGCCTCACTGTGAGTGAGTGAGCCCCCTGACATTAGAGGTATGCAAGCAAAAGCAGGAGGCCAGTTTATCCAGAATACTATAGAGAGAATTCACATATATTCTTGATGTAAGATAGTTTTGCTTTTAGCCCTGAAATTGAATCTTTTCTCAACATAGTGCTGCTTTCTAAAGTTCAATAAGGAGAAAAAGTACCCGCCACAAGGAAAGCATTGGCTCTGGGCTCTAGTTCACATCTGGCTCTATCAGGAGACATGGCTGTGCTTGCCTGTCCATAAAACCTTGCTTAGTCCCGGGAGTTTGGAGTCGGCTGCTCCACACAGCAATGTAAACAGTGATAACTGCAGCTCCTGTGTCCAGGGTGCCCCCAGGTGCCACACCGGGGCAGGCAGAAGCTGCATCTTCACAGCTGAGACTGAGAATCCAAACACCATCAACACCTCCTTCCCACAGTGGTCTGCATTTTCCACACCTCACAGGTAACGGAAACAGTGTACACACACAAGAATGCTTGCAGGCCAAGAAGATATCCCCTAGACCGCAGCGAGCTCGCCAGTGCCCAGCCACTGCCCTAGATAGACCTCCGGGGGTCTGGACTGAGATGGCACCTCCAACCATGGGGAAGCCCAGCTGGCATGGCTCCAGGAGCTCAGCTGAAGGAGGTACAAGCATTCTCTAAACCAGTGCCAGCCACGCATTTTCCTTGCTTGAAGCTCTAGTGTCCTGGAGATTCCCAAGTTAGAATGCAAATACCAACCCAAAAGCAGCAGAAACAAGTGTGCCCGGCTTCTGCAAACCGTCCAGGGTGCAAGGACACAAGGCGGGGACCTGAGATGATGACTCAGTCAGTAAAACACTCGCCTAACAAGTCAGAGGTCTCAAGTTTGATCCTCATCACCCACGTAAAAACTAGGTGTACCCCTTTCATCCCAGCGCTGGGAAGACGGAGACAAGAAGCTCCTGGAGCTTGCTGACCAGCCAGTCTAGTCAAATCAGGGAGCTTCAAATTCAGTGGGAGACCCTGACTCAAAAAATAAGGTGGAGAGCAATTAAGGAAAACTTGAAACACACACACACACACACACACCACACACACACACACACACACACACACACACAAAGCAGTGCAGGTGAGTGGGGCTGGGAGAGTGGAGGGTAGTTTAGAGAAGTGAGATCTGACTGGCTGTGTGCTGAGTACTCCACAGAGAGGGTGGGATGCATCCTGGATGCTTTGAGAATTGTGCACATTTTACAAATGAAGAAAATAAGGCTCAGAGAGTCTGCCCAAGGTCAGCTAAACACGACCGCTCAGGCTGTAATCTCAACACTCGGCAGACTGAAGCAGGGAGATTGCCATGAGTCCAAGGCCATCCTGGCAACGTAAGGAGTTCTGTCTTCATCTGTGGGACAGAGTAAGTGCTAAAAATAGAGGGAAAATTCAGGTGGACAGAGAGGGACCAACCGGGACTCACATCAACCGTCCATGTTCCTGGTCATCCCACAGATTCGCTCTCTGTTGGTTAAGTGGGGACTGCTAGGAATCACCTGTGGGCAACAGGGCCGGTGTCCCTGCTGTCCGGTAGTGGTGCCATGACGAGAACCACGTCTTCTTTGCCGATATAACACAACTCACACAGAAACTGGTCCTTGAGAGGGTCTTACTAAAGAAAGAATGAAAGGCAGGCAGGCAGGTGGACTGATCTGTTGCAATGACTAGTGATCCCTCAGGGGAGCAAAATAGAGATGAGAAGAACTTTCCACGAAGCTATGGGGTACTGAGCACACCCCTGCTCCACCCCCATCTTGAACAGCACAAAGCCCAGTCCAGGACAGACCGGCAGATATTTCCTGACCTGTCCTCACTGTCAAGGAAGAATTTAGAATTTTCCGGGTTCTAAATACCAGTGTGTTTTCTCTCCCAGCCTCTCTACGAGATGCTTGGCTGGAGTTCAGGAACGATCCCATTACAGGATAGCAGTTTGAGCCGACCACTTGCTTGCCAGGGTCCGAGTCTCATCACTTACTACCCTCAAGACCCAGTAAAAAGGAGACTAATAACCCTCCATCCCTAGAGAGGTAAACTGAGGCTAGGCAAATGATACGAGTGATAAGCAGCTGGGTCTTGGCTCCCACACCCACTCGTGGCTCATGAGGAGCCTCTTGCCCAGGGGTTGTAGGACCGACTCCTGAGACTATGTAATCTCTGGTGCTTGGTGATTTCCCAGCAAGATTTCGGGGGAGTGGACTGTGGGCCAGTGGAGGTTGGTGTCACGCAAGCCAAGAGGGCTCCTGTGCTGCCTTTGGGGAGCTTCCCCCACCCCGGCCTGCAGCCCTGACTCAAATCTGGAGGAAGTTGAGGGTTTGTAGAAAAATGTCACCCATTATCAGGGACAAACCGGGTCTGCCCACTGTAGGTAGCTGCTGTCACGGACTGCAGTGTGCTCAGGGGCAGCTGCCGCCTGTAACCCTGGGGAGCCCACTGTTCAGGACAGGTGTGGGCAGAACCCAGACCTCGGGAAAGCAAGATCAGGTCAGAGGCACTGGGCCTCAGTTTCCCTTAGTGCCCAGAGACTGTTACCTGTAGGTGGTCCAGTGCAGCTGACTGAGCTCTGAGGTGCCATTTCTCATCCAGGACCAACCACCTGCGAGCCCCCTCCCGGCAGGGCCACTTCCCCTCTTAGGGCCTGAACTTCCTTGGGGGGGTGGGGGTGCAGGGGCGGGGCCAGAGACTCCCAAGCAGCTCCAAAGTTAACCTGTTGCGCTTAGGGACTCTTCCTCTGGGGCTTAAAACGGGGTTCGGCAGGGCCCACACCCCCCTGAGTAGAGCTAGAATGTTAGGCAAGCAGAGAGAATTTCCACAAAGTGGGTTCACTCTTCTGTCCCCTTAGCAGTACACTCACCCAGCTTCCAAAAAATAAAAATAAAAAAGCCAAGCATGGAGTGGGCCATGGGTGAGGGTGGAGGATGAGGAGTGTAGGCCTGGTACGTCTTCTGAAGAGAAGGAAGCTTCTCTCCGCTGACATTCCCGCAAGAGCATCACTCGGGAGCAGGGAGCAGTGAGGAGGTCACCAGGACATCCAGCACTTTTGGTTCAGGACAGGGAAACACTGGCCAGAGAGGAGAGTGCTAGCGGAAGGCTTCATACTTAGACCATGAATATGAGCAAGTCCTCATGATCCAGCCTGTGTCAGACCCACACAGGTGTCTGCAAGGACAGTCAGCAGATTCTTCCCCGGGGCCCTTCTGCACAGGAAAGCTGAGCCAGGGTGCTCAGCAGGGAGCCCTCACCCATTCCAGCAATTAGGAAAGTCTGGCTGATGTGCAGTCTGGCAATGCAGTTCTTGTGCCAGGAGGAGCCGGAGGGGGGCGGGGGGGGGGGGGCTTGGAGTGTCAAGGCAAGGCTATTTTTACAGATCATGCACGCTGTGACTTTCATGTTGTCTACAGGAATAGAAACTCCCCAAGGTGGGTCTGGGTGATTCATATCGGTACACGCGTGCTCCCTGCAGCTTCTGTGGGAAGCAGGGGTCCTCCAGAGCTCAGGCTCCCACTGCTCGGTGAAGTCGTTGACAGGTCTGTGACAACCCTTGCTGTCACTGACTGATCACCCTAGGCTGTGCGACGGTAACGCCACGCCCTCTGTACCGGGACATGGAGACTAAACTGCCTTAAGAGCCGAGACAGGACCCTGAGCAGACCTTCTTTAAGTGAGGTACCTTCAATGTCCCCAGCCACACCCTAGGCAGAGCCTAGCTACAGGGCAAGGCAGAGCATCCAGACCAGGGCAGCAAGAACAGGGCAGCCGGGAGCTTGACAGGCAGGAGACAGATACACAGATGTCCATTACCCACCATGTTGTCCAGAGCCTGGGTCTGGAGACCCAGCAAGGGGTTCACACAGTCCTGCTGCTCCTCAAACCAGGGCTCACCCACCTCCTGCTTTTGCTACTTTCTTTGTGTGTGTGTGTGTGTGTGTGTGTGTGTGTGTGTGTGTGTGTGTGTGTGTTGGCGGAGGTAAGAGCTCATGTACCCCAGGACTGGACTTCGACTCACCTCACCATATAGCTGGGATTATGGGTGTGTACCATCCCGCTTCATATATTCTTTTAAAAAAAGAATATGCCTATTGTTGCTTGCTATTTAAATGCTTAAATGCATGGTCATGAGCCGAATATACACATGAAGACATTTAGTAAAGTTAGGTAAACTGTTGTTGGCCCCCTCCCCTAAGTACTCTCTAAAGCCTGGCAAGATGGAATGTCTCAGTAGCAATCCTGCAGAGACCTGCCCAAGGCCCTCCCACGGCTCAGAACCCTCGCTCTAGCTCCCCGAATCCCCGTGGGACCTGAAAAAAAATCATAGATAAAAAACTTTCTCAGGGGTTTCCTAAGCCTGGGATCTACCTTGATCCACCCTACCCTCTTGTCCCTAAGAGCAAGCTAGGAGCTTTGGCCCCTGGGATGGGTTTCTGCCTCCTTTCCGAGGGGGCTTTACGGCGATGATAGGGTCGCACATACCTTCAACTTCCTCAAGTGCATCAGGCATCATGAGAGCTCCAGGAAGCAGTTCCTTCTAGGGCGGAGAACGGGCCCTTTTGACTGCTTGCCAAAGAGCGACTCCACGTACCACATCCTCTCCTGACGCTGCTCCATTCACCCCTTCAGCCATCAGAGGCCCAGCACCCACGCGGGGGGACAGACTTGCCTATGCAGGGCCTTAAGCTGGGCCAGGTGGGGAGGCACAGAGCGGGACAGGGCCATGCTGGGGAGACCAGAGGCACAGAGGCTCAGGTGGTCTTCTCACACACATGTGTTGTCTGGCACTCAGAAAGGCCAGGGGTGGGGCTGTCACTGAGGCCAGGGGTGGGGTGTCTCTGTGTCGCTGGGATCCAAGGGTCACAGGGAATAGGAACAGAGGCTAGAAGCCTCCAGGAGTATGAGCTGCTCAAAGGTCCCCTTGAGCAAACACACTGAACAGGAGCGTCATATTGGAATTTGACCGATAAAAAGGAAGCCTTGGATGTTCCTCCAGCTCTTCTCTGATTCTGCTCCGTGGGGAGGGCAGCTCAGGGGCTGGTACAGTTGAGTAAAGGAAAAGGCCAGACTGAGAAGGAATTGAGGCAGGAAGTGGGAATGGGGTGTCTCAGAGAAGGTCACAGGGTCCTTAGATTTAAATCCTGATTCCTAAGAAAGCCCAGGCAGCCTAGAGTGGCCACGCCCCCTTGAAGACTGTCACTTCTCCCAGCTGACTTCCTCATCTTCCAACTGGGGTCACAAGTTCATTCAATCAGCCTGCACCTGCCGGTTATCTCTCCGGTAGCCTGTTCACAGCCTGTCCAAGACAGACAGTACCACCGTTCTCAAACCAGAGGAGCAGGTGGGGTGAGCGGGTACAGAGCAGCAGCGCAGCGGACACCCAGACATGCCCGTGGATGGAATGGTCTGCCGTTGTCTCCCCAAAGAGTCTGAGGGAAGGGTAAGGACAGGTGCTGGTACCAGTGCCATCCCGACAAAAGCCGCAGGATGTCAACCCTAAGAAGAAGCCCCAACAAAGTGGAAGGCGGGATGAACCGAGAAAGGGGAAGCAAGGAGGGAGGATGGGCTGAGGAACCTTTACATTCTCACGGCAGCTGCTTGTCTCACCTCTGCTCCAAATCCCAGGTTTGGTCCCTAAGCCCAGATGATTCCCATGAGTGGCCAGACAGCTGACGAGTACAAAAGAGTCCCCAGCCTTGGAGTCCTGGCCAAGTCCCTGAGGGAAGTCCCCTTTCCTGCCCTCCACGTGGACCGCATTAGCCACCAGCAGAGGCTGAAGATGTCCAGCCTCCTTGAGAGTGCTCACGTGTGTGCGCAGCTTACAGGGAGCAAGGTGTCATGTCATGTTAAGGCGGGGACAGCAGCCGCTTAGAAGGCCCCTCCCTCTCCTCTTCCTTCCTGGAAAGTTGACTATGGGCTGGAAGGAGGAAGTTCTAAGTTCTCAGACATCTGTGTGACCTGTCTGCTCTTGCCTCCCCAATGGTGGCCAGTTCTCTCAGAGGCTCCAGGCCCCTCCCTTCGATGTACTGCCCAGCGAAGCTCCTGGCTGTGGTGGCATCTGGATTCCCCTGAACATGCAGATGCAGACAAAGGTATTCTTCAAACCTGATGATTGTCATGCTGCTGAAAGTCCACAGTATCCAGAAGGGGGCCCTCACTATGAAGGTTCTGGAAAATATAGACTCCCAGGCTTCCCTGCAGCTGAGTTCAGGGTAGGAGGGTATCCTGTGCTTTTATGTTATCAAGATAATGGCAGACCATTACACCCACCAGGCCCTTAGACACCTCCACTGCACCCACTCCATGAAGCCTCCAATCATCTTACAGATACTAAGTGAATGCTCCTGGATTAGCGCCGCTGCCTTCATCTTCTTCAGCTTCTCCTGGAGCTGAGGCCTCAGGACTGACTTGAGGTGGAAGAGTCCTGGGTTGAACCAGTGGCCTCGCCTCTCGATAAATCTAGTACATTTTCTCATCTCTGAAGCCTCCTCTGATCTCCTTGACTTTGTCCAAAGCCACAGCCACCGAGTCATCTTTTTAAAGATTTGTTTATTTTATGTGTACAGGTAGTTTGCCTGCATGCACAGGTATGTGCACCACACACATGCCTGGTGCAAATGATTCCCTGGAACTGGAATTACAGACAGTTGTGAGCCACCATGTGGGTGCTGAGAATTGAACTCTGGTCCTCTAGAGGAGCAGCCAGGGCTCTTAAGCACTGAGCCATCTCTCCAGCCCCCATTTTTTTTTTAAGGAAGTTTATTTGTATCTTCCCCTGGCTGTCCTATAACTCGCTCTGCAGACCAGGCTGACCTGGAACTCGCAGAGATCCCCCTGTCTCTGCCTTCTGAGTGCTGGGATTAAAGGTGTGTGCCACTAGGCTTAGTTAGTGAACTCATTCTTGTTTATCTCTTATGCATGTAGAAGAGGGAGCAGGCACTGAGCCTCTTCAATATATAATTTCTCTTTGTGTTTCTGTTGCCTAGAGCGGACTATGTCCTCTCCCCACATGCCCATCGCAGCCATGGTCCTTCGTGCTTCAGCTGTTGGATTTCCATCCTTGGTTCCTGTGAGCATTCTCTTCCCTCTTCATCATCCCCTCCTCCACGTTTTTGCACACTCCGTTTGGTTGCACAGAAACCGCTGATTCTGCGACAATAACTTGCACTTCTGCTCTCACAGAGGTTTCTTTCCCGTGAGCTCCTTACCAAAGAGAACAGCATCAATCTTAGCTTTACTGTGATCAAACACCGAGAACAGCATCTTCGGGGAGATGGAGATGGACCTGTGCTCACAGTGCAGGAGGTTCAGTCCATCATCACAGTGAACAGGAAGCAGAGAGAGGAAGGGACCTGGTCCCCATACAACCTGCAAAGGCACATCACACTACTTCCTCTGCCTAAGCTCTGCCTCCCAAAATAGTGGGACCCAGTGTCCCACACACGGCTCTAGCCAGCCCTTCACAAACATAGGAGCTCACTGTATTCACTTCCTTTTTGGATGTCTTTGATATAACCTTGACTTTTCTTTTAATTCTGGGGTGGAAGGTAGGAATCGTTCTCCAATACCAAGAGCTCGACAGTCAGGACTGTGGGGGAGGTCCTCTGCTGCGACCCTGGGAGCAGCGTGCCGGCACTTGCTCCCTGTTCTGGGTGTACCCACCTCTGCTCTCTCTGATGTCATCATCTTCCCAGTCACACCTCACTCCAACACTTTGTTCTGTCTTAATCAGCACCCATAGTCACCTTGACTGCTCAAGGAGATGTCACTGAGGGTGACAGCTCCCTCGCCATTTCACATGTTCCAGGGATCAGCCAATAGGCTATGATTTTTTTTAAAAAAAAGTCAATTAATTCCCTACACCATCTAGGAGATGAACACTACAGTGGCCTCTTTTTCAGAGAAGGAAACTGAGGTAGAGAGCCCAAGTAACAGCCTAGACATGCATCATGCATGTGATGCAGAGCTGAGGTCCGGGCCTTCTCAAGTAATGGCGCCTGAGGATCTAGAAGTTTATCCATCAGGCTCAGGGCTGAGGATAACCTGCACTGAATTCTTCCCAAGCCCAAGAGGCAAGGCTGATGAGCACCCCTACTCTGAAAATGTGGCAATGCGCACCCTGAGGTTCAACTACTTGCCTACCATACCACTTAAGAAACCAAGCACTCTGCTGGACTGTAAGCCAAAGGAAATGAAGTCAGTGCAACAAAGGTGTGTGTGTGTGTGTGTGTGTGTGTGTGTGTGTGTGTGTGTGTGCGCGCGCGCGCACGCATTAGTCACAGTGTGGACACGAAATCCACCTAAGTGTCCAACAACAGGTGAGTAGATAAGAAAATGTAATACATACTCTCAATGGAAAACTACTGAGCTTTAATAAAGGACAGAATCCTGCAAAGCATGGTGGTACAAGCCTGTAATCCTAACACTTTGGAGGCAGAGGGAAAAAGATTGAGTTCAAGATTATCCTTGGCTGCTAACAAATATGAGACCAGTCTGGGCTACATGAGACCCTGACAGAGAAAAGGGGTCAGAAGGAGGGTAGGGGAGGAGAGGGGAGGGGAGAGGAGAGGAGAGGAGAGAAGAGGAGAGGAGAGGAGAGGAGAGGAGAGGAGAATGGAGAGATGGCTTATTCAATAAAGTGCTAGCCAAACAAGCAGGAGGGTCTGAGTTAGATGCTCCAGAAGCCACATAAGAAAAAATAAGTAGCTGGACCCAAGTCTTTAATCCCAGCACTCAGGATGGCAGAGGTAGGCAGATCTCTGTGAGTTCATGGCCAGACTGGTCTACAGAGCCAGATCCAGGACTACACAGAGAAATCATGTCTCAGAAAACCAAAATAGATAGATAGATAGATAGATAGATAGATAGATAGATAGATAGATAGATAGATAGATAGATAGACAGGTAGAGCATGCTGTGTACACCTACAATCTAGACACTGGGAATGGGGAGAGAGAGAAGGATGCCTAGGGATTTGCTGGTCAGCTAGTCTACTCCAAATCAGTGAGCTCCAGGTTCAGTGAGAGATCCTGTCTCTAAAACTAAGATGGGGAGCCACTGAGGATGACACCTGATGTTACTCTGACCTTCATATGAATGATGCACACACAGGAGCATGTGAACACAAGTGTGTAGACACACTGACATAGAAAGAAGGAAGGAAGGAGGGAGAGAATCTTGTGACTTACATCACCATGAGTGGAATTGAAGAGCATTCCGGTAGGTGAAAAACCACAACAGGCATGGAAAGGTCAACGTCACATGATTACACTCACAGGTAGATCTAAACAGGCTTAGTCCTAGAAGCAGAGAAAAAGGCATTCCTAGAGGCTGGGGAGAATGAGGAGCAGGGATGGGGAGAGGTTGGTTGATGAGCAAAAAGTATGCCATATTGTTTGTTTTTTGTTTTTTGAGACAGTATCTGTGATGGTTTGAATAAGAGCCCCATAGGCTCACAGATGTGAATGCTTGGAGGTGTAACCTTGTTGGAGTAGGTGTGGCCTTGTTGGGGGAAGTGTGTCACTGAGGGATGAGGGAACTTTGGGGTCTCAAATACTCAGGCCAGGCCCAATGTCACTCTCTCTTCCTGCTGCCTGCTGATCCAGATGTAGAAATCTCAGTTCCTCTCCAGCACCATATCTGCCTGCATGCCGCCATGCTTCTACTTACTGCACAATGGACTAAAGTTCTAAAACTGTAAGCCATCCCTAGTTAAATGTTTTCCTTTATAAGAGTTGCCATGGTCATGGTGTCTCTTCACAGCAATAAAACATTGACTAAGACAAGGTTTCACTATGCAGCCTTGGCTGACCTGGAACTCACTGTGAAGACCAGGCTGGCCTTGAATCATAGATACCCTACTATCCCTGCCTCTGTCTCCCCAAGTGCTGGGGTTAAAGGTATGTGCTACTGTGCCCAGCCCATCACCATCTGTTTTTGCATTTGGTTTCCCCCATTCCCACCCCTGGCACATGGAACCCTTGGTATCTTTCATATAAAGCTCATTCATCACCACATTATGTTCTCAGCCCTACTCTATAGTTCTAGACAGTGAAAAGAGATCTTTTCAATGTTTTATCATGAAGAATCAGTATTTGAGATGATGGACGAGACTTGATCATTATGAACCTGTACTGAAGTCTCATACAGAACCCCACAATCTGCACAATTATGGTGTGCTAACTGTAAGCTATTGAAGATGAGCAGCAGGACAAACTTGTCCACATGTTGTCAAAGCTCTGACTTTAATCGATCTTTCTAAGTCCATGAAGTCCCTGCCTTCCACATCCTGATGTCACAATGAAACTTACCCTCTTGTCTTAGTTAGGGTTTCTGTTGCTGTGATGAAACACCATGACCAAAAAGCAAGTAGGGAAGAAAAAGGTTTATTTGGCTTATACTTCCATATTATAGTTGGAGGAAGTCAGAACAGGAACTCAGGCAGGGCTGGAACCTGGAGGCAGAGTTGATGCAGAGGTCATGAAGGGGTGCTGTTTACTGGCTTGCTTCCCATAGCTTGCTCAACCTGCTTTCTATAGAATCCAGGACCACCAGCCCAGGGATGGCACCACCTACCGTGGGCTGGGCCCTCCTCCATCGATCACTAAATGAGAAAATGTCTTACAGCTGGATCTCATGGAAGCATTTCCTCAGCTGAGGATTCTTCTTCCCTGATGAATGACTCTAGCTTGTGTCAAGTTGACGCACAAAACCAATCAGTACGCCTCACCTCTGCAGTTTAGTTCCCATCCTATCCAGAACACAGTGGAGTCTCTCGGCCTCAACGAGCCCCCTCGACTGTGAGTGAGTCACCTCACTTGCTCTTCAGATCCTCCTCAGGCTGGGTCCCTGTCCCAGCCCTCCTTTACTCCGCCTGCAGACCAACACGGCCCTGGAAAAACCTCAGGACAAATGCAACCTCTCAAAACGAGAGTCGTGGTTCCGGTGCCCCTTTGCTGGGGTTCGTCGGGCCCCATCCCAGCCTCCATCCCACCCTAGGCAACTCCTCATCGATATGACCATCCACTAACACCCTCACTTCTAGTCTTACCTGCAAACTGGGTCCCCAGGTGAGAGACTCTGGCCCTTTGTCCTGCAGCCCAGCCAGTGTCTGCATCAAGCTAGCTTCTGGCCAGGACACCCTCTGCTTAAAGAAATGCCTCCACCCACTTCCCTGGGGCACCAGCTCCATCAGAAAGCAGTTGCTGTTCCCAGGGCAAGCCAGAGAGCAGAGGAAATGTCAGAGATGTCACAAGAACACTAAGGGCTTCCCATGAAGCATGTTCTCTGTGCTCTAAGATTTAGGGTGACCGGAAGCCTTGGTTTCTGAGTTATGTAATTCTTACATCTCAGAGACATCTGCAAAGGAACACCCAACGTGTTACATAACGCACATACCATTATATGAAGAGAAAGCTATTATGGAAGAGAAAGTTTTCAGTGTTCATTAAAATAATTGGATCTACACTTCTAAATGAAGAGAGCATGGGCATGAATATTTATAAGATGGGAGCCTAGAAGCCTCTTGACTGAACACCCCCAGAGCACTGAGCTAAAGAAGGGGTGAAAGCTGAGGACACTCTCCACTGCCCCACCCCCACCCTCACCCCAAGGCCTGTGGGGCTGAGTGTCCCTGCGCTCAGCCAGCTGCCTGCTCTCTGCACTAAGCCCACCTCTCCTCATCCCTGAGCCCATCACTTCCCAGCTTCCTGCAACAGTCACACAGCCAGCTCCAGCCCAGCCTCTGGCTGCTGCCCCTAGGGCCTCAGTTTCCACACTTGTACAGTGGGCAGAGATGTATTACAGGCAGCGCTCTCTCTCTCCTCTCTCTCTCTCTCTCTCTCTCTCTCTCTCTCTCTCTCTCTCTCTCTCTCTCTCTCTCTCTCTCTCTCTCCCTCCCTCCCTCCCCGCCCCCCCCTCTCTCCTCTCTCTGTCTCTGTCCCTCCCTCACCTCCCCCTCTGCTCCCCACCTCTACCTCCTTATGAAGTCCTAAAGGAACTGATCCAGGAGCAGACTGAGATTCCAGAGCCCCGCGGTCCCCGCCCGATTTCACACCACCGCCTCGTTGCCTCTGTACCCTCTCTTCCTGACTGCCCACCTCGTTCAGCTAGGTTCCCATCCCCCCCCAACCAGCCCCTCCCTTGCTAGAGCCCACAGGCTCTTCAATGCCTTCCTCCTGTCCCCCCTCTGCTCTGTACACTTCCCCTGCCTCACCTCCCTCTGGCCCTTCTCGGACCTTCAGGCCCCCACCTTCTTCTGACCACTTGCCTCTTCCTGATCCCTCCCCCAGACTTCCTGTCAGCAAGCCCAGGGGCCCATGACAGTGGGTGCTTGGACCTCTGGAAGCTGCAGGAGTTGAAAGCCTGCGAGCACAGTGCACAGTCTCTGGTCGGCAGCTTCGGTGTGGCCTGGTGAGGCCAGGGAAGCTCTAGGAAGCCCCCAGTTCACAGGGAGCCCACCCTCAGGTGTGGGCGGTCTGATCTAGTCACTGCAATATCAGGGCAAAGACAACTGAACAAACTCCCTTTGTCTCCTTCCTTAGGCTCCTCACCCCCAGGTGACCATGAGAAGTCAAGACACGGCACAGGCTGGGCCCAGAGCCCCCCCTTTCCTTGCAGTGCCTTCCCCTCGAAGGGCCAGGCCCCCACCCTTCACCCACCCAAACCATTCAGCCCTTAAGATGAACGCAGAGAAGCCCTTGACCGAACACCCTCAGACACTGCACTAGAGAAGGGTGAAGGCTGAGGACAGTCTCCACTGCCCCTCCCCCACCTCCATCCGTGTCAAGTCCCCAGGCCAAGAAGGAGCAGCACCCCATGTCTGTGCACACCTGCACCTCCAAACCATTCTCCTCGGTAGGAGGTAGGGGCCTCTTTAAAAGACAGTGGCAGGCGCTGGACGGTGGATAGAGATGTGGAGATGGGGATCGGGGTTCCTAAGAAGCCCTCCCAGGCCTTCCGCATCACAGAGCAGCATCAAGTTTGTGACCCTGCTTTCCAGGTTACATCTACAGCCACCCAAGCCGCAGCAGAGCTGGTCAGGCACATAGTGCTCCATCTGGTCACCTTTCTTCCGCCCCCACTTGTATCTATGGCCCCATCCTCTGCCTTAGCCAATCTTTCCTTTTATAGACTCGACAGCCTTCATGGGACCCAGCCTTGGCCTGATGTTTGTCCGTCTGTTTGTCCATCTGTCTGCCTCCTCGCTGTCCAGGCTGCACTTCTTCCTTCTCTCATTGGCCCTCCTTGGATGACAGTGTTGCGATTTCCAGCCCAACCCTGGCTCTGGGATCATTCTCCCAACGCTAGTGAGAAGAGCTCACATTCTGTGGAGAGGAGATCCCTAGTCACTCTAGCAGCCCCACCACCACAAGAGAAGGGACCCAGGACCCAGAATATGTTCTGAAACCCCAAACTCCAAGTGATTCATGCCAGGAAAAGGTGGATGTAGCCCTAAGATTCATGGAAGCAGCCTTGGTGCCCAACACAGGGTTGCCAGGGAGGTTCCCCAGGCCCCGTCCCAAAATGCCCACTGCCCCTTGGGAGTTTAGCACTGAGGCTCCTTAGTGTGGTCCCCATGTGCCACCTAGAGTAGTGATGGGATGACCATCGTTTTGATTGGCCCAAGGCTGAGGGGACCCTGGGAAGATGCTGAGCTTGCAGTGTAGAACAAGGACAGTCTCTGACCAGATGGCAGAGCTGGCCATCACAAGTCCTTAAGGGAGCTTGAGAACTGGTCCCTCTCTTAGTCTGAGAATTTCTCATCATGACCCTACTCCCAAGATCCTCAGCTCCTACCCAAGATTGTGGCTCCAAGCTGACTGAGCCCAGATGGTCTTGGCTTCCAGGAAGCACAGGGACACCACTTCTCATCACCTAGCGAGACAAACATAACAGATACCCTTGTTCCAAACACACGTGGGTCTCTGGAACCTGGGGCAGGGGATCCTTGCTCTCTTTCCTCAGAGACAGCTGGCAGGGACTCCAGTTTCAGCACCACCATGACCACGTGACCACTCAAGAAAAGGTTCCTGTGTGTGACTTACACAGGCAAGTCTGAAACACACCAGAGAAGAGGCCTCGTGTTCCGCAGGGGTAGGTCCACTCAGGAAACCAGAGTGTGGAGTCCAGAGCCTGGGGCCACCCCATCCCAGCGTAACTCCACTTGACGACAGGCCCAGTGAGACTCCTGGGCCTGCTCAGGATCCACAATGGGAGGCCACACACTAGCAACTGGATTCCAGAGGTCTCCGCTGGGTCACCTGTTCTGATCACCAAGATAATTTGCCCATTTTGTTCCCACCCTGAATCTAGACAAGCTATGCATTGCAGTCATCCCCTAACCTTCACAGGCCAGAGTCAGAATCACACATGTATACTCAGATGTGCACACCTAGAGACACACAATCATGCACATGTAACCACATACACACACTACCCAAAGACAGCCTAGCCCACAAACATGTTCTCAGAATCACACATACACCCAAAGACACACACAGACCCAGACATACACATAGTCATACTCAGACATACTCTAGACTGGAAACATTCAAACACACACACACACACACACACACACACACACACCCTTAAAAATTCACACACGTTATATACACACGTGAACAAAGAAACACATACAAAGGCACATGTACTCATATGCAGATGTATTCATGCTCCCACAGGCACACCCAAGGATGCAAGCATACAAGACCTACACAAGTCACAGAAGACAGAAAGTCGGAAAGCTAGCACACCCCAGGAAGGCACGCCTCTGAACCCACTCCCCCACGTGTGAACCCCATGCAGCTTACTAGCACCTATCTTGTTGCTGAGCCCTTGGCCTTCTCCACACCCTGGTCCTGGTCTCCCAAGTCCTCCTCACCAAGGCACTTGACAGGAGAAAAGGAGCAAGTTGTTCAAGAGACACCCAGAGGGGCTGGAGTCAGGGTCCTGGCATCCTGACCTGGGCCAGTGGCCTTGCTACGATGTGGCACAAAGATGCTCCCATCAGCCAATGGATGGTGTAACCCCAAACCTGGGGACCACTTCAGGATGCAGCTGCACAAGCTGAAGATGTTTTTCCCAAGTGCACTTGGAAAGTCCTTAGCCTCTAAAGCTTCCAAAGAGCCACAGATCTGATAAAAGCAGCTAAGACGTGAACCCTACAGAGAATAGTATATGAGGAGCAAGAATCCCATTTGGATTAATTTGAATGGACCTTGTGTATAACAATTTTATTAGGCTTTTAGCCATACATAATAATGTATAAATTATACTATAATTTTAAGAAAATATATTTAAGTCAAATTTTTTATTATGATTGCAACTGTGCAAATAAATAAATATTTGATAGATTGTAAGTATTGATAGGTTAATTGAAAATACACAAGGGGAAATGCTAGTGGTAAGAAGAATAAATTACAGCAATGTTGGACAATTTTTTTTCTTTCCCCGTATTTCTATATAGCAGCAAATACCATGATGCAAATCTGCCTAACAACAAAGGATAAAGTTACCACTTCCCACACTGAATAGCCTCATGAAAAAGAATGCAGTTTAGTAGAAGGAAAAGGAGCCAGCTGACTGAAATGGACACTGGGGACATTTTCTCTCTAATCTGCCATTTTACCAAAGCCAACCTTCAGCTTTGGATTTCAGTTCTGATAAAAATAAGATAAAAGGCCTGAGATGTAGTTAGCTCAGTGGCGATTTGAGTGCTTATCACACACAAGACCCCAGGTTCAATTTCTAGCACTAAAAAGAGCAAAAATAACCAATCAGCACATGTACTGAGACCCCACTCTGTGCCCAGAGTCTGGGACTCAAAGACAAATGGATCAGTCTTCACACTGAATCTTCTTAGAAGGATGTCACCCAGACTCAGAGAAGGAGGTGTGGATTCCAGGAGTGATTAGAACTGAGGGCCAAGGAACCAACTGAGGCATGGCAGGACCAGGAATGCTGGGATATTCTAAGTTTCTGATGCATGGACTAGACGGGCTGTGTGGGAAATCAGGTGACGAGGCATGGGGTCCGGGATTGGGCAGGGAGGAGAGCAGCTCCCGTTTGGACTAGGGGTTGAAAGTCCCTGAAGAAGACACCCCATCCATACAGTGAGACGGTGGGATGCAGACGGGCTGGGAGGTCACCACTGTAGGGACAGGAGGGGACTCTCATGCAATGTGTGCAGAAAGTGGCCACGAAGCAGACTCTGGGCAGGCGAAATGGCTTAGTGGGTGAGGGGCTTGCTGCCAAGCCTGGCCCCCTGAGCTGGGTCACCAGAGTCCACACGGTGCGTGGACAGAACCTACTCCCACAGGTTAGCCTCTCACGCATGCCCACTCTGCTGTGAACATAGTAAATAAATAAATGCCTTAAATTTTTAAGCAGCAAAAATCTGGGTTCTAAGACTGTGGCTCGGTGGTAGAGGTGCTTGACTAACATGCGCTGGATCTCCAGTTCCAATGCTAGTGAAGAAGGGGGGGATGGGGGCAGGGGGGTGGGGGAATGGGGGCAGGGGGGTGGGGGGATGGGGTGGATAATGAACGCTAGGGAAGAGCAATGTTAAAGAGATTGGCAACATTAAACATCTTCCATCCAGAAAGATGGAAAGATGTGGGTCAGACACAGGAGAACTACAAGTCACAAGGGCCACAGGGAGATTCCAGATGAGGAGGCTGGCAGGTGTGAGAACAAACTTGAAGCTGAGCCAGTGGACATACCGCGCCTGAGAGGGGGAGGGGACAGCCTCATGTTGGACAGCAGCACTGTGTGTACGGGTTCAGGATTCAGGAGTGGCCCAAAGACCAAGGAGAGCAGCAACTATGTGGGTGTCAGCCCTCAAAACTTCGCTATCATCAAGGGTGCTTGAGTCCAGAATGTCCCCCGGGTGTGTTTGTTAAGTTACCATTCAGAACTGAGTTGTTGGAACTTCATTTGTTCATCACTCATGCCCTCCAAGGCCAGCAAAAATGCTAGGCGGGGCACTAGGTGGGAAGTGAGCATCACTTAGAATGCTGCTGCTGCTGGTGGTGATGCTGGTGGTGGTGATGCTGGTGGTGGTGATGCTGGTGGTGGTGATGCTGGTGGTGGTGATGCTGCTGGTGCTGGTGCTGCTGGTGCTGCTGGTGCTGCTGCTGCTGCTGCTGCTGCTGCTGCTCCTGCTCCTGCTTATATGTAAACAGAACTGGACTGACTCTTTCATCCTAAACTGAGCCAGATTTCCTAAGCCAAATATTGTTTGCCCAGCCTTCCTGTTCCCTCTTAGTCTTCTAAGAAGCATATTAATACATTTGAAAATGCAGCTAGTTTCCTTAAATAAAATGATCCTATGTTTAAATTGGACCTTATGACTGAGAATAGTAAAGTTTGCCCCATGATAAATTAGGACGACAGTGTTTTGTTTGATACTGGGTAAGTATTTGAGCCATTGAGCTAAGCTCTATTTCAGGCATTCAGAGCAGTGGCGTGTGGCAGCAAAGGCCTTATCTCCTCTAAGAGGAACAGTAATATGAGTTTCTTGAATTCTGTCAACTATGAACACAGGTTTCACCAAAACCACCAAAGAAAATGGGGAAATTTGACTCTGTAGAATAACAGAAGTCTTTCCTTTAAAATTTGGTTTAGACTCACTCTTGTACTAATAGTTGGGGACTGTGTAAAACATCACAAAAAAAAAAAGAAAAGAAAAAAAGAAAGAAAAAAGAAAAGAAGAGAACCTGGCCAGGCCAGGACTGCTTTTTGCTGCCATGGAACAAGTTTTCTTTAAAAGACCATGCAGCGGGGCTGGAGAGATGTTCAGCAGCTAAGAGCACTTACGGCTCTTGCAGAAGACCCAGCTTCAGTTCTTAGCAGCCACATGTGGCTCACAAACACATATTAACTTCAGCTCCGGAGAATCCACTACTGCTTCTGACCTCTGACGGCCCTGCACACCCATGGTGCACACATGCACACTCAGGCACACACACACGTGCACACAAACTGTATACATAATATAGTGTGTTAGGATTGTGTGGGGGCTGAGGATGAAGCCCCGAAGGGAGAGCGCTTGCCGAGAATACAGGATGAGCCAGGCACAGAAGAGCACACTAGTGATTCCAGCACCAGGGAGTAGAAGCAAGAGGTTAGAGGTTCGAGGGCATCCTCAGCTACAGAGGTTAGAGGTTTGAGGGCATCCTCAGCTGCAGAGGTTAGAGGTTCGAGGGCATCCTCAGCTGCAGAGGTGAGAGGTTTGAGGGCATCCTCAGCTGCAGAGGTTAGAGGTTCGGGGGCATCCTCAGCTACAGAGGTTAGAGGTTCAGGGGCATCCTCAGCTACAGAGGTTAGAGGTTCGGGGGCATCCTCAGCTGCAGAGGTTAGAGGTTCAGGGGCATCCTCAGCTGCAGAGGTTAGAGGTTCGGGGGCATCCTCAGCTACAGAGGTTAGAGGTTCGGGGGCATCCTCAGCTACAGAGTTTAGAGGTTCGAGGGCATCCTCAGCTACAGAGGTTAGAGGTTCGGGGGCATCCTCAGCTGCAGAGTGAGTGTGAGGCCAGCCTGAGACACATGAGACTCCATCTGCAAAAAAACAATGGAGACAATATAATGTCTTCTGCCCTTTCTGAAATGGCCAAAATGACACTGCTGGGCTCTTACCTAGTCTCGTATTGCTCTGATAGCTGTTTGTTATGTCCCCATGGCTATTCACTTGAAGGAGGGGCAGGGTGCTGAGGACACAGTATTCAGTGAATGAAGGTTCTGGGTGCTCATTTGAAAGGTTCTAGAAAACGGGTGACTCTCTCCAGAACTCCTAGGAGGTTCTTGGAGTCCCGGGCTTCCCATCCAGCCACAGCTGTACCCTGGTACCCATGGCTATTTGGCATTGCCTGGTACTCCCTCCCGCTCTCCTTGGACTTCGGGAGGATGCTCCTTGGGGATGAAAGAAAACAAAGCTCCCACTCATGTGATTTGTTCACAAGAGCCTAATTCAGCCAATCACTCTGGGGTCTTGGTAGGAAACTCCAGGAGAGCCAGGGCGTCCTCCAGAGTTCCTTAAACACGGTTTCTGGGTTGGGAGAATGGTTCACTCAGTAAAGTGCTTCCCACAGAAGCATGAGGACCTGAGTTTGAACCCCTAGCATCCACACAAAAACCGGGCACAGTAGTGTGGTCTGTAATCCTAGCACTGAGGGATGAGACAGGGGCGTTGCTGGTGCTCACTGAATATCCAAGCTAGCCAAATTAATGACCTCTAGCCTCCACATGTACACATGCATTCAACACACACACACACACACACACACACACACACACACACACACACACACACCACTTCTAAGTTCCCTTTGAGAAAAGAAACACAATATTTCCTGCTTTCCCACCAGTGGGCCCCATTAAGATGCCAAGGCTTTGGGATGGAGAAAACAGGGCGGACTAGGTGACAGCAAGCAACTCCCCGTTCCCTCCCATGGCCCCCTCCACCTCTCCATTATCCCTACAGCCCTTGGAGCTACCTGAGCTTCAGGGAACCCAGGGCTTCGATTTGTCCCCAGGCCAGGAGTGAGGGGTGGGCTCCGAGTGGAAGAATATCTGTAATGCGATGTCTATGAGGGAGTTTCCAGCCTGTGTGAATGGAAGTGGGAAGATGTACCCAAACTGCCAACAGTACTCTTCCGCAGGCTGAAGTTCTGGACAAAATCAGAAAGTGAGCTGAGCACCAGTGTTCACGTCTCTACTTCCTGACCGGATGCAGTGTGACTGGCCGCCCAGCTTCAGTCCCCATCCCCTGCCACCGTAGACCGCATCCTCGAGCTGTGAGCTGAGCAAACCCTGTCCCCTAAGCCGCTTCAGTCGGGCCCTTTGTCCCGGCGAAGAGAAAAGCCACGGACACCTGAGCACAAAACAAAGAAGGCCCAGCATGTCTATTTATCCCACAGAGAGGGGAGACCGAGGGTACAGCATGGGTGTGTTCCAAAGGAAATAAGAAGAGCACACCTGAGCACAAGCCAGGTGAGATAAACATGTGCAAAAAGAACATGGCACCCCCAGGCCACCTCACTCCAGGCATGGTGGGCACCAGGAGGAGGTCCTTGCTGTGAAAGGACACACCCTGCCACCATCACCCTGCACCAGCGCACCCAGGCTGAGCAGTAAAGAATGTGCATTTACTCAAATGATGCCCCACCCTTGGGTGGGGCAGAAATAGGTGAGGAGGGGCTTTTGCTTTCCCACCCCCACACTCATAGCTACACCCAGAAGGCCCAGAGCCAAAGCGTCTCTGTAGACTCCGGAAAGATCCAGTCCTCTGAGCTGGTGGTCCCCATCCTGTGATGTCATATATGGGTGTCAATGGCCTGGGGCAGAGGCGGCCTCCCAGGGGCTGACTCCTTGGCCTGTGCCTAGACAAGGGCCAGCAGCCAGATGGAAAGAAAGAGAAGACAGGAGCTAAGCACTCGTCGGGGGTCTTGTTGGCAGTGGGGAGAGGCTCTTACACTCCGCATACCTCTCCCCTTTTTGCACCCCCCTTGGCATCAAGACATAGAGTTGGGGGCTAGGGATGTGACTCAGTCAGTAAAAAGCTTGTCCTGCTAACATGGGGATCTGAGTTCAGATCCCCAGCACCCAGGTCCATGCATGGCAGCCTGCATCCGTAATCCTAGCACCAGGGAAGCGGAGACAGACAGGCCCCTGGTGCTTCCTGGCCAGCCAGCTCAGCTGAATTGATGAGGTCCAGGTTCAGCAAGAGGCCCGGTCACAAAAAATAAGGTGAAGGCCATTGAGGAAGACAGCCAGTGTCAACTGCTGGTCTCCATATGCACGCACACATCCATGCACACCATGAACTCACATACAGACACAAGCATGTACATAGTCACAGGCACACTCACATGTGACAACACACACACACACACACACACACACACACACACACACACACACACACACACACGCGCACACACACATGCACGCGTCCCTGGTATTTCCTGATAGACTGCACTCACTTCAGAACCATAAGCAAGCAAACTCAAGGCCATCAGCCAGAGGATCAAAGTTCTTCAGCTGCGGATGTTGTGAGTGCTGAGGAAGGACCAGAACGGCTGCCTCTGTCTTTGGGGCCCTGCCTCTTAGCCCTTAGACGGGTGGCTTCCAAGTCTGAGACGCACACGTGTACAGGGGCTAAAAGGAAGCAAACACGATTCTGACGCCACAGCAGCCTGGGGGCAAGCGGGTAATCCGCACACTGCCTCCACACACAAAGTGACAGCACCCGGTGCCTGTGGGCAAGTTCTGAAGGTCAGCGGGACCCCCAGGGCTCACCTGTGTAGGGTGATGTACTTGAGCTGTGTGGCCCTGCTGGCAGACAGAAGAGCAGACATGTGGTCCTCTGGCTGCCTTCCTCTACTTACGTGCTAGGGAGCACTGGGGGCTGCGGGCCTTGGTTGTGTAGGGACTTCTGGGAAAAGGAACTCGGATATTGTGGAGTAGCTAAGGCCCGATGGTTGGAACTCTCTCCTACAACTTCCTCTGAGCCTACAGCCACTCCGAGGAAGCAGAAACCTCATCCAGAGACGGCTGGATGCTATGGCCAGCCACAGCTGCCATCTGAATGCCCAGAAGCCCCCACCCCCAAGCAAGAATCCTTTTGCCAGCACAGATCTGGCATCAGAAGGTCCTGTCCACTCCCCAGGCCCCAGGTGCTTCCAGGCCCTCTACCACCGCAAGCTGTGTGCCCATTGTTTCCCACACATGTGTCTCTGCCTCCTCTCTCTGAGAGCACCAGGACTCTTACATCTCACGGCTTTCCCCTGTGGGTGGATGTCTCACTAGGAGGAACTGGACTGTGACCAGGGAAATCTCAGAGACAGATATGGTTGCAGTCTCCCGCCCACTCTGAGTCATGCCTCTGTCCCTCCCTGTCATGTAGGTCTCAGGTTGAATATCACTCCCCAGAAGGCCACCCTGGCCCCAGCCCAAGTCAGGAGCCTCCTGCAATCAATCACTCCATGGCTTGCCTTCATCTTCACACAAAATGTCACGGACTTCTTGGTAGGGACCTGTGTCTACCCAGTGGAGACACACTCCAGTGGCCCTCATCTTCCTTGCTTAATAAATATGGAAAAGAGCTTAAAGCGTTGTGAGCTGACCAAAAAAGATGCCCTTTGGTCTCCAGCCTGGGGGCGTCTGGCTTATGTTTCCTGAATCCCAATAGTCAATTATCCTAAGGCTGAAAGAGTCTGGCATCTTAGGGGTGGCAAATCCCCAGCCTCCACCCCAATGCCCTGCAGCAGGGCATTACCCCTGAAGCCCATGACCTACAAAGGGAAGCCCCCGGAGGCAAGTTTTAGGGAGCAGGGGGCACACAGAAACAGGAGCTACTTCCCCTTCTAGATAGAAGGGGGACTGAAGAAGAGAGGGCCCTAGTGACTTTTCTGGGAACCTAATAATAGTCCCCAAAAGAAGTTGTGCCATTTTTTTTTTCCGGGCTATGGATAAGACTCAAAAAAGATCACCTGCCTAGTGACCAGGCCAGACGCCCAGACGTCAGAAGACTCACTATGGGGAGGGGGCTACCTAGAGTTCCCGGGCGCCTGCACACCATCATGTGCCAACCCCAGTGCCCAGCAGGATACAGTGTCCACTGGTGGGAGGTATGCAGATTCCCAGAGAGGGAGATGGCAGGAGGAAGTACGTAGGCAGCTGAACCGGAAAAGGGCCCAAGGGAAGTGAAGGGTAAAGGAAGGTGGCAGAGCAGAGTAGGAGGAAGGGCAGAGCCCAGGCAGGGCCCCTGGTCCTGGCTCCATTCCCTTAAAGCTTTACAAGGAGGGGGTTACGCATTGAAAGGGGGCAAGAGGAAATAGTGGGGAGAAGGGGGGGCAAATTCTGGAGAAGGAAAGAGGGAAGGGGAAAGAGGGGGAGAGAAGAGAGAAGAGGAGAAGAGGGGAGGGGAAGGGAGGGGAGGGGAGTGGAAGGGGAGGGGAATGGAAGGGGAGGGGAAGGAAGGGGAGGGGAATGGAAGGGGAGGGGAATGGAAGGGGAGGGGAATGGAAGGGGAGGGGAGGGGAAGGGAGCCAGAAATTCTGCCTGCAATACAGCTGTGCCCATTGTAAAGATGTGAACACTAAGGCTCCTGCTGGAGTCTGGCATGGTCAGTGCTTGGTCTTGAGCCAGAACGAAGCCCCTGTACAACCTAAGTCAGACTGTGTTGGGACCTGTCTTGGCCGGGGACATTATGAGTGGATCACTTTTTAGACTCCTCCGAGAGCTTGCTGGATGACTGCCCTCTAGAGTGGGTTAGGGGAGTCATCCTCTCCCACAGCCCATCCACAGGTTGAGATGCCTGAGCTCAGGGATTTTCTGGGGTGAACATGGGCACCTGTGTTTGTATCTGGACATCTCAGAGTAGAGTGGAGTCACAACAGAAGGAATCATGGCAGTGTTGGTCTAGGACCTGGATTACTAAGTCTCCTAGAAGGATAAGCCAGGTATGGCGATTTCCCAGTGCCACGCCTGTTCTCATTGGCTTGAGAACAGCGACATGTGGGTCTCTCAGTGAAGACACCTTCCGTTATCACTGGTCACAGCAGCATCCGGGCCTATCTGGGTCCTAGAGAGGGGTTAGAAAAGATGACATCCATTGCTTAGGGCTGCATATAGGACAGGCAAGGCTGTGGTATGAGGGGGGCAAACGCACATTTGCCTATATATGACCTGATGCAGTTTTTAAGGGCCTTCCATGAGCATAAGGACCCAGAAACTGCAAAGCAGCTCTGTCCTTCACGTGGAACCTGTGAGTTGACACAGGTACCTGCCTGCAGGCACCAAGAAAACCCCAGAAAGGGAGAGAGCCTGCAGAGGGGACCTGGAGGGACTTTGGTTCCAGTAAGCATCAAGGGTTAGTGCAGGGGACACCCTCAGCAGAGATGATTGTGACTCGTCACGGCAGAAGATTGTCAGAGTGAAAGCAAGAAGGCCTGTGTGCAGAGCCGAGACTCAGCTGCTGTCCCGTCTGAAGCTGGCAGTAAGAGGACCCGAATGTGTCTGAAGCCTGTCACAGACAGAGAGTAAACTTTTCATCCAAGTTCTCCGGGCCCAGGCCACTGTCCCAAATATCCCAGAGAAGGTCCCACACCTGCCCTCATGATGACCAAAAATCCTTCTTGATGCACGCATGCATGGGACAGGACAGGCCCTGCACTGGGCCCTGCAGATGTGACAGAGAACCAAGAATCCGCCCCAGGCATCAAGGCATGGTGAAGAACCCGAGTGCCCACAGCTCCCTGTGACAGAAGCAAGCGACTTGGCTCCCTCCCTCCCTCCCTCCCTCCCTCCCTCCCTCCCTCCCTCCCTCCCTCCCTTCCAGGACAGGTTGTGTCTGGCTAGGGGCTCAGGCCTTGTTGATGCCCCTTTAAGGTAACAGGTAGACAGGACATGCAGTGTGCTGGTGTGGGCAGAGGCTGGGTGGTTGAGCTCAAGTGTGTATGGGGGGTTGGGTGCCAGGTTCACAGGACAAAGAGAGAGGGTGAGCATGCTGCTGTGGGCTGAGGAAAAAAACATGAAGGAGACTTAGGCAGATGCTGCAGGGGAGAGGATTTAGAGGCGAGTGCCAGAGGGATCTTGGTTATTTCCTGTGCATTAAGAATAGACTCCCCCCTCCCCCCAAAAATAGCCTTGAGCCAGGCAGTGGTGGCGCACGCCTTTAATCCCAGCATTCAGAGGACAGAGGCAGGCAGAGCTCTGTGAGTTTGAGGCCAGCCTGGTCTACAGCACAAGTTCCAGGACTCCCAGAGCTGTTACACAGAGAAACCCTGTCTTGAAATAAAACCAAAGGGGGGAGGGGGAGAATAGGGGTGGGGAGCTGGAGAGACAGCTCAGAGGCACTGGCTGCTCTTCCAGAGGTCCTGAGTTCAATTCCCAGCAACCACGTGGTGGCTCACAACCCTCTCTAATGAGATCTGGTGTGCTTTTCTGTATATGTAGTAAATGAATCTTTAAAAAAAAAAGTGGTGCATAGAAATATATGCAAGAAAAAAATACCCATATAAATACACAAAAAATTAATTAAAAAAAAAAAAAAGAATGGACTTCCCAGACAGGTAGGTGGCACATGCCTATAACCTCAGGACATGGTAGGCTGAGACAGGAAGGGATGAAGATTTTTGGGTCAGTCTGGGCTACATAGCAAGCCCTTGTCTTGAATGGGGCGCGTGGGGGTGTGTGTGTTAAAGAACAGACCCAAAGATGAAGGACTCCAATTCTTTGAAAAAAAAAAAAAAAAAAAAACAATGCAGTGAAAAGGAAAGGAATGGGGGAAGAGGACAGAGAGAGGAATGAACCATGTTGTTCAAAATGCAAAAAGTTTTACATAAGAATAGAAAGTTCTAGCGGTCTTTTGAACTGAATGGTGACAGTTGTTACCAATCATTTTATGGATTTGACAACCGCTAAGAGAAGATCTCAAATGTTTTCAACAGGAAAAAAAATTAAGCATGTGAGTTGATGGTAATGTTAATTAGCTTGATTTGATCATTTCACGGTGTCACACATGTATCAAAACATGTCGTGCTCGGTAAATATGCACACCGTCTGGCTCAGGGTGGGGAAGGTGGGCCTGCGAGCTAGGCTAGGATGCCGGGGGGGGGGGGGGGGGGGGGGGGGGGGATGAGTGAGTGGGTGTGGCGACTAATGAGACAAGGCTGCGGAGAGCTGATGGTGGTGGAGGAGGCTGAACCAAGTGTGTGGATGAAGGGGTGTCGCGCAGGGCAGGCAAGTCCCCATCGCAGCCCCCACCTGGACCGAGCCAAGTGGGCATTAGAACAGCAGCCAGAAAGCCTGGTCTACCCAGCCCTTCAGACCCGGAGACTGGCACAGAGCCAGCACGGCAGACGCAGTGCGATTCCTTGGGACCCCCACTGCCGCTCTTTGGGACACCCCTCCAAAGCAAGAGAAACATCTTAGTAATATCCTGTCGGCAAACCCCCAAAGTAGACAAGTATGTTCACAGGTTTGTGCCGAACCGGGGTCCCCACCAACCCTGTCCCGGGTTTTCCGTTTGAACTGAGTGTGGCTCAAAGTCCGCCCTCCATCCTTTCACACCGGTTCCCAGAGACCCGTTAGCTGCCGCTTCTTCGACGGCTGCCAAGCAGAACACCTACCGGGCCAAGACCTCGGTTTTCTAGCCGCTTCCTCTTGGCCTGAACCATGGCTATTTTGTGTTGTGGGTCTGTTTTATTGAGGTAGGTCCCTGTTGTTCTAGGAATGTGAATAGGAAATGGGGTGCACAGGGTATAATTAGGAATATCAGTGCCAGAAGATGACCTTGGCAGGAGCCAAAGGCAGAACACTATCGAGAACGCTGAGGCAGCAAAGCACAGAGTCCTGTCAGCTCCTCTTGAACGGAAGCCAGCCAACCCGGAGCTCAGGCCAAGCCCAGGAATGTACCTGAAGAGCACACTGGCAATCTAGAAGACTGTATCCAAGTTGCAAGTGTAAAAAGGGATTTGGTTGTATTTTTAGCTGGAAGGGGAATAGAACCTATTTCTTATGCCCTGCCCCTTGCCCAATAAAGCTGAGTCTCATGTTCAAAGTGGTGCTGTGTTCAGCTTTAACTTGTTGTCATCTCCAAGCCCTTTCTAAAGAAGCGTGAACAGGCTACAGGCAAAGCTTGCAGAAGCGTCAACCCAGCCCTGAGCTGGCCTAGGCAAGAATTCTCTGCATTCCACCCAATAGGCACAGGAAGCAAGACATCTACAGCCCTGGCTTCCTCTGTGCCAACACCCACCAGTGCCCTCACCAGCCTCTGCTCCCCACCAGCATCTCTGTCATCTCCCTGCTAGCCCGATCTGTGGCTCATCAAATGTGAGACCTATCACCAGGGAATACAGGGAACCACAGTGGTCTGGACATCAACCTGCCCGTTCCTGACTCCCATCCCCAGGCCCCAAGAGAAGCAAGACAAACTAGAAAGCCTTTCATAACACTTTTAATTACTGCAAAATAATTTTTTAAAATTGATTATCCAGATGCGATGGTACATGTCTGTAATTCAAGCACTTGGGAAGTAGAGGCAGGGGATCAGTAGTTTTTGTTTTTTGTTTTGTTTTTTTTTGTTTTGGTTTTTCAAGACAAGATTTCTCTGTGTAGTTTTGGTGCCTGTCCTGGATCTTGCTTTGTAGACCAGGCTGGCTCGAACTCACAGAGATCCACCTGGCTCTGCCTCCTGAGTGCTGGGATTAAAGGCGTGCGCCACCACCGCCCGGCTGGATCAGTAGTTTTAAGGCCAGCCTGGGGCTACATCTGACTGTTTCAAAACACCAAGGAGAAGGAGGAAGAAATTAAAAAAAAAAAAGTAAAATTTTAAGAAAAGCACTGATAATAAGCCCCAAAGACAAGAAAACAATCTCCCAAAATATCTGACCTCACATGTCAAATAGAACCCACTTTCCCTACCTGCCTTTGGGTTTAGTCTTTAAGTATGCAAATTTCACCTAAGGATATATATATATATATATATATATATATATATATATATATATATATTCCTTCCACAGGTAATTAGTAACCATTATTCAATTATAAATCATTTTGCTTCCCTCTGGAATTATTATTTTAAAATGTATTCCTTGAAGGGGAAATCATTGTGTCAAGGACACTTATGTCCTTCTTACATACAAGAGTTCTGTTTTTGGAGGATGGAGAAGACTCTTCACCCAGTCCCTCTGCCTCCATCATTGTTTCTCAAAGTGTGACCCAGGTACCCATGAGGGGTTCCTGAGACACTTTTAGGAGATCTGCCAGGTTAAAACCATGTTCATGATAGTGCTAAGGTAACATTGGCTGTTCCACTCTCTTCTTCTTATGAGTGGGATTTTCCAAAGGCCACATGTGACATCACAACAGGTCCAATGAATGCTAACTTTTGTTTCGCTTTGGAAACTATAATTATTTTTTACTAAAAACTATTATTTGGGGGCTGGAGAAATGGCCGAGTGATTAAGAGAACGTGCTGTTCTTGCAAAGGAACCAAGGTCAGTTCCCAGCTTCCAAACACCTACAACTCCAGTTCTGAAGGATCTAGATCATTTTTACGACTTCCTTGGGCATCAGGCACACAGGTAATGCACATGCACACATGCAGGCAAAACACTCCTACACATAAAACAAATAATTCTTTTTTTAATTAAAACTATTATTTATATAAACATCTAGTTTTCTGGTTTTGTTTCTAAGATAGAAATAAGGATAGATATAACCTGCATACAGAAGGGTGTTAGGTATCCTTGACAATTTCCCACAGTTTAAGGGGTCAGGAGATGACACGGTTTGAGAGCCACTGGCTTGGGGGTGCTGTGGCAGAATGTGTGAAGACCGGGTTCACCGGCATGCTTGCAGGGTCCCAGACAAGAAGCCAAGCAGCTCCACACTGTGCTCTCCCGTCCTTGTCCTTGCTTGTATTTTTCTTCCTCTGTCTTGCTAGCTCAAGTCTCTTGTTTTTCTTTTCCTCCCCCTTTGGTCTTTTAACTCTCATAACAAAAGCCACACAGATAACAAAACATTCCCTTCTTCCTCTGAACTGAATTGTTTTCTCACAACCAAACAGAAATTGGATGACATTTCAAATCATTTTCATGATTACTAACCCCATTCAAAATAAGTAATATGTATATTTTTAAACACATCTCACACGTAATCAAAGTGGAAATGAAACAAAATTTCTTTTTCATACCAAGTTGGCACAGATTTATCAAGTGGGTGCCTGCCAGCATTAAGCTGTGTGTGGTTTCCAGAAGGCAGTTTGACAACTTGTATCGAGAGCCTTCAAAACAGCCTATGCCTTGATACAGAGAAGCACGCTTGCTCAGTACCAGTTAGAACTGCAATCCTGAGAACTGAGAATCCGGTAACTCCTCACCCTTTCATCTGACCCAGAGAAGACTGTTGGAGGACAGGCTGGGTTCCTGGACCCCAGACAGAGGGACTTCACTGAAACCTTCGGATGCAGACAGCAGGCCATGGCCCATCGGGAAAGAAAAGCCTGTGGTGGGACCACAGGTTAGCATTTCCCAGAGCTGCATACTTGGTGCCTTCTCCAAGCCTTCAGTAATAACATAGAGACCCTTAAAGGTTCAGCCTAGAGACTGGAGAGACGGCTCAGCCCGTAAAGTCCATGTGCAAACAGAAAGATCTGAGTTCAAATCCCCAGGACCCTTGGGGAAAAAATGAGTATGGCAAAGCAGGTCTGTATTCCCAGGACTAGGGAGGTAAAGACAGGAGGATTCCTAGGTCACCAGAGCTGGACCACTGACCATCCACAGCCCCCTTGAGTACAGCCCTCTGCTTTCCCCTTCCATCGTCTGTCCCTTTTCAGAGTCCCACAAATTCTACAGTTCACTGGCAGCCACAAATGTCATAGGCATTTCTGAAGTTTGGGAGCCACAGAGAGACAGCGAGTTCACGTCGCAGAAGCATGTGCTTTGGGTTATCAGACAGGCATCTCCACTGCCCAAATGACCCATGGCCTCCATGGTCCTGTGAGTATCCTCAGATCTCATGATCCCCAGATCTGACCCCAGCCCCTTACACAGCTAGCTGCTCTGACCTGCTCCCTTACCGGACTTCTCTCCCTGCCCATTCACCTCTTTCAGAGTGGTGGAAGACTGAGTTGAGGCCTGGGCTCAGTTTGTACAACTTTTGGATTAAAAATGCCGTTCAGACCTGGAGCTTATGCAGGGACGCTTGGCTCAGTCTGGGAGGATGGGACTGGACCTGCCTGGACTGAGTCTACCAGGTTGATTGCAGTCCTCGGGGGAGGCTTTGCCCTGGAGAAGGTGGGAATGGGGGGTGGGCTGGGGGGAAGGGGAGAGGGTGGGAGGGGGGAGAACAGGGGAACCCGTGGCTGATATGTAGAACTGAATGGTATTGTAAAATAAAATAAAAGGAAAAAAAAGATATGTGCTACCAAAAAAAAAAAAAATGCCGTTCAGCCAGGCAGTGATGATGCACACCTTTAATCCCAGCACTTAGGAGGCAAAGGCATCGGATCTCTATGAGTTCAAGGCCAGCCTGGTCTACAAAGCGAGTTCTAGGACAGCCAGAGCTGTTGTGACACAGAGAAATCCTGTCTCAAAAAACAACAACACGACAAAAATACTGTTATGTTTTTGTATAAAATAAATATCTGTTATGGCCAGCAGGAAAGCCAGGCTGCTTCCTGTTCACTATCGGAAGAGAAGCTAGGGCTTCAGCAGATTGCAAAGAAAGCGTCAAGAGGCAGGGGTGGCTGCCAGCAATGCCCAGCAAGAGCTTGAAGACCTTCAGCTGGAGTCTGCACAACACCTAGAAGAGAGAGATTGGTTGTTCCCCAAGGGCTTCTGCAACTTCCTCCCCCAGGGGAATCCCAAGGAGAGTCATCAGCCCTGGAGGCTCAGGGGCGCGATACACAGGCCTGGAAGAGCAAGTCATGTCAGCCGAGCTCATTCTGAGAACCTTAGCTTCCAAAGCTACCAACCCTCTGGATTCTGATCAACAGGGCTGTGTCTCAACACAAGCCAAGGTGCCTAGGAAGCCAAATCATAACCAGAAGGCTGGGGGGCAAGTTCCGTGACTCAAGTGTTTCACAGACTCTGGTGTGCAGCCCCAAGCCTGCCGTGCCTCAGAGACCTTCCTGAACAGTACTTTAGGCAGTCAAAATGTCCCTGCTTCGGACACCAGGCAACCCGTGTGCATCTTCGGACCAGGTCCCCTTAACTCTACCAGGGTGCAGCCTACGTGGACAGTGCACTGTCCAGGACAGTCTTTTTTTTTTTTTTTTGTTTTTTGTTTTTTGTTTTAAAGACAGGGTTTCTCTGTGTAGCTTTGCTCCTTTCCTGGAACTCACTTTGTAGACCAGGCTGGCCTCAAACTCACAGAGATCCACCTGGCTCTGCCTCCCGAGTGTTGGGATTAAGGCGTGAGCCACCACTGCCCGGCCCAGGACAGTCTTTAACAGTAAGTGTTTTTACAATGGCACACTGGCTGATTTTATGTCAACTTGACAAAAACTAAAGTCATCAGAGAGGAGGGAATCTCAATTGAGAAAATGTCTCCATAAGATCAGGCTGTAGGCAAGCCAGTAAGGCATTTTCTTAATTAGAGATTGATGGGGGAGGGCCCAGCCCGTTGTGGGTGGAGCCATCCCTGGGCTGGTGGTCTTGGGTTCCATAAGAAAGCAGTCTGAGCAAGCTGTGGGCAGTAACCAGTAAACAGCACCCCTTCATGGCTCTGCATCAGCTCCTGTCTCCAGGTTCCTGCCCTGCTTGAGTTCCTGTCCACACTGCTTTTGATGATGAACTGTTCTATGGAACTGTGAGTGAAATAAACCCTTTCCTCCCCAACTTGCTTTTGGTCATGGTGTTTCATCATAGCAATAGTAACCCTAACTAACGGGTTACTAACTAACTAATAGTATCTCTAACTAAGACAAATGGCATCCACGCCTTTGTTCCAACCCTGAAACCACTTCGTCATCTGAGGGCAACTTCAATGAACACTCTCAGGATCCACTTCCTGCTGGTGCCCTGGCTCCTGCCAGCTCTAGGTTCCTTTCTGAGAATCAGACTTTTTCAGATGGCTACAAATACCCACTGCAATGGGGGTAGGGGGCCACTTCTGTCATAGAAGGGCAGCTGGTGACAGGTGCCCAGGATGAAGAAAAAGAAAAGAGGACTGAGAGGAAGAGTGAGATCTGAAGTGTAATAGCCAGAACCAACCAGATGCTGAAAGTGAGCCTGCACCTGCAGGAAGTGGCCCCTCCTTTTTTAGAACATGGAGATGACAGAAACAGCCTTCGCTTCACGGCCCTGCTGTGAGGATCCAGTGAGGCCGTGTATAAAAGGACGAAGAGCACTGTCTGCAATTCAGCAGCACTTAATAAATATTCACTGGTTGGTTTCAATGTCAGCTTGCTACGGGTTAGAAGTACCTCAAGAACAGTCCTGATTGCTTCAACTGATGTGAGAAGACCCACCTCAAATGGGGTGGGGGGCACCTTCTGAGAACAGCTCAGACTTCAAAAGGGCAAAGAAAGGGAAGATCATTCGCCTTTGTTCCCTTGATATCCCATCTTGCCCACTTAACTTCTCTGAAATCAGAACCAGCATTTCTAAGCTTCTGTCATGAACCGAAGACCAGGAACTCCCCAGGAACCCTCCAGGTTTTCAATGCCAGATTGGGACTGCTAAAATGCCCACCTCAAGGACTCAGCAATCAAGGGTTGTCAGCCTCTCGGGTATGGGGCAGTTCTTGTTACAATTTCAATATAAGCTGGCTTAATAAACTAGCCGGGCAGCGGTGGCGCACACTTTTAATCCCAGCACTCGGGAGGCAGAGCCAGGCGGATCTCTGTGAGTTCAAGGCCAGCCTGGTCTACAAAGTGAGATCCAGGACAGGTACCAAAACTACACAAAGAAACCCTGTTTCAAAAAACAAAACAAAAAACCACTATATATATACTCATTCTATCAGTTCTGTTCCTCTAGGGAATCCTGACAGAAATACCTTGACAGATTTTTTTTTTTTTAAAGGCTTTAGTGCTTTTCAAGTTTCCAAAATACACTTGTATTGAAACTTCAGACTTGGAAAACATTATATGTATAGCACACCACTCTTTCAAAACAACATTCAATTCCTGCATTCCTTTGCCATGAATCTGAAATGCCCAGATGTGAGAGCCTTTTAGGCAATCCCCATCAAACAATTTCAATTGGCAGGTGAGAAGAAATATGGGGTGGGTTTTTGTTTGTTTGTTTGTTTGGTTTTTTTTTTTTTTGGCCTTTTTTAATCAACAAATTAATTTAAAAATTAATTTTTTTTGTTTTTGTTTTTTGAGATGGAGTCTTGTTATATATCCCAAGCTATCCTGGAACTCACTATGTAGCCAGGCTGGCCTTGAATTTGTGATCTCTCCTGCTTTAACCTGCTTAGTGCCATGTACTACTATGCCTGGTCACATGCCTCTTGCTGCAGCTGCCATTAGAGACAGAGTCGTCTCTAGATTTCTCCTCTGTCTGTGTCCCTTCATTATGTGACAGTCTTTTCTCCCGTCATCAAGAGCTGGTAACCTACCTCATTTCTCCTTTCCACAAAATGAGCATCTCTGTGTAGTTTGAGTGGCAAGGAATTATTCCCAGCACACCAGTGGGATTAAGGGAGGTAATACAAACACTGTACACTCTTTGTGATTTGGGGTTATTTCCTCAGAGGCGGCCCAGTAGATAGGTCTCGACTTCCTGCTTTCTGTGGTTCCCTAATGTGACAACCACTTTATAGCCTCGCTATGAGTAGGTGCGACAGTTAATCAGATGATCTTAGAAGAGAGAGAGAGAGAGAGAGAGAGAGAGGCTTTCACACAAACTCCATGTTTGGTACATAGTGAACTTCTCACAACTTGAACACAGGCTCTTTCTTGACACCCATTCTCTTTGGTCTGTTCTAAACTCTCAGGTATAAAATTAGTGGCATGTTAGCAGTGTCAATATTCAGGAATTCTTCCAACTATCAAGTAAACCAAGTATAATTCAAGTATAGAGAACATTACTCACCCCATTGTGGTGGTAATCTAATTGTATTGAAATATTATTTTGATTTGTACTGAAATATTAATTTGATTGTATGTTAATAAATAAAGTTGTCTGGGGGTCAGAGCTATTAGAGCCATAGCAAGAGTGTGGCGGTGGTGGCACACGCCTTTAATCCCATAGATATCTGTGTGTTCAGGGTCAGAGCTATTAGAGCCATAGCAAGAGTGTGGCGGTGGTGGCACACGCCTTTAATCCCATAGATATCTGTGTGTTCAGGGTCAGAGCTATTAGAGCCATAGCAAGAGTGTGGCGGTGGTGGCACACGCCTTTAATCCCATAAGATCTCTGTGTGTTCAGGGATACAGCCAGCATTGGAGACATATGCCTTTAAGACCTAGGGGGCTGTACATTCAGACAGTGACGAGGCAGTCATGTGTTTGGGTTTACAACCAATGAGAAGGCAGAACAACATACTTTAAAAATACGAACCGAGAGGAAGTAGGTCTCTTTTCGCGAAGCTGGGACAGCAGGAGGAAGGGTGAGATTTTAGCTCTGAGCTCTGACCTCTCGGCTTTCTCTTTTACATTGTTTCTGTGTTTCTTATTTATTAAGACGGTTGGTTACATCTACATCTGGCGCCCAACGTGACAAGAATCCATTAAAAACTGCTTGGCTTGGCGGCAGGTCCGCTTTCCCGCAAGGGCGGCAGGCGGCCCGCAGCGGCGGCGGCGGCGGCGGCGGCGGCAGCGGCGGCACACGGCGGCCGGCGGCGATCGGCTTCTTAGTCCGAGCTGCTGGCGTCCTAGTCCGGGTAGCAACTTCTAGCCCGGGCCTAGGTCTGTGAGCAGCTTGCCTAAAGCCGGTGCTACAAACAACTCAGACCTGCCCTGCCGAACAGGGCCCTGCCTGTAAAGCCAACGCACGTGGTCGGAGCTTAAGGAAGCCAGACCCAAGCCTTGACTCGGCACAAGAGGGAACACGTGGCTGCATTTAAGCTTTAGCCGGCTACGCTTTCTTGTGCGTTCTCTCTTTCCCCTCTCTCTCTCTCTCTCTCTCTCTCTCTCTCTCTCTCTCTCTCTCTCTCTGGATTTACACCTGGGACACTAGGTGGCTGCTTTGAAAATCCCCTCGGATTTCTACTGTTCTACGCAGATTTGGTAAGTCATAATATATCAGATATTTTAAAGGAAACTATCTAAAAGAGAATTTTTTTCCACATTAAAAAACAAATGGGTTTTATGTGTACATTGGAAGAAAATTGGTTTTTGTTCGAAATTTTAGGCAGTCTGGCAATGGAACAACTATATAATATTAGTATTGGTGGAATTATGCACCTCATCACTATAATAATCCACATTTTAATATTTAAAAAGATAGTCAATTTAAGTGCCAGGATAACAGCGTTAGAAGAACTTGTTAAACCTGTAAAAATTCAGACAGAAGAAATTAACAGTGAAGTTGTTTCAAGTCGGGATCATAAGGTTGCAGAAAGAAAGCCTGTTTTCACACAGTCACCCTTAATTTATCCTGTAACAGTACAGCAGATGCCTGATCAAATGGCTACACAAAATACTTGGGCTCCAATTGAAATGTTGGATTTAAAAAGGTTTAAGGAGGCAATAGTATCTTATGGCATGCATTCCCCATATGTAAAGCAAATGTTAAACACTTGGTCAACATATAATAGGATAGTACCACAGGACTGGCGGGACCTCGCACAAGGTGTTCTGGAACCCAGCCAGAGACTTCAATTTCTGACTTGGTTTAAGGAGGAGGCTAAAAACATAGAAAAACAATGGAGGGATAAAGGAGTACAAGTTTGCCAGGATCAGCTTATGGGCGAAGGCCAATATGCTTCAGCACAAGCACAGTGTTTATATGATGTCCAAACCCTAATTTTATGTCGAACGGCAGCCTTGAATGCATGGGACAAAGTTGAGGAACCAGGAAAAAAATCTGAGTCATTTACAAAGGTGAAGCAAGGCCCAAAAGAGTCTTTTACAGAATTTTTACAAAGACTGGCTTCAGCAGTAAAGAGAACGGTCTCGGATTCAGAAGCTGGTAAGGCAATAATTGAATCTTTGGCCTTTGAGAATGCGAATGCAGCATGCAAAAGAATAATCAGGCCATTAAGGGCAAGATCTGCACCTATGGAAGATTGGATTAGAGAAACAATTAATGTTGAAGCTGATGAGCATGATGATACATGGGTAGGAGAAGTAATTTCAAAAGGTTTGAGGAGTGTTAGATGTTTTGGATGTGGAAAGCAAGGACATTTGAAAAGGGACTGTAGACAGGTCATTTCCAGAAACAATGTTTCTTCAAGGAACAATGGCAACAGAATGCCCCTTCCTTCTGGAGTATGCAGAAGGTGTGGTAAGGGAAAACACTGGACCAACGAATGTAGATCAACAAAGGACAGACAGGGTAATCCTTTGCCTCAGTCTTCGGGAAACTCCCAGAGGGGCCTCAGGCAGGCCCCCAGTGCAAATCCAGTTCAAACCTTTCCGGCAGCCATAGAGGAAATGCCTGCTCTGGAGAGCGATTAAATAACCAAATGCCTATTGGAATAAATCATGCTGGTCAGAATGATGAAACAGAGAGAATAGAAAATTCAGGAGAAAACATAAAGAAAATTTTTTGGCAAACTTCTATTAATGAACAAAGACCAAAATTAACGATAAAAATAAATGGTGTTTTGTTGTCTGGTCTGGTAGACACAGGTGCGGACGTTACCATAATTGCACCAGAATTTTGGCATCCAACTTGGCCTCTTCAGGAGGTAAACGTTCAACTGTTAGGAATTGGGACATTATCTCAGGTGAAATAGAGTGCAAGATGGCTCGAATGTATAGGTCCAGAAGGACAGAGAGAAAAATTAAAACCATATGTGGCTAACATAACTATGAACCTGTGGGGTCGAGACTTGTTGCAACAATGGAATACTCAGATTAACATCCCTCCAATCTCAGAAACAAATCATAAACTAGCACATGTTACTGAGAGAAATATTAGAAGATATTGTTCTAATGAGTGGTCACCAGCCATCCATATTATACAAGAACAGGGCACAATAACTGATGATCTTCCAAAGACACCAACAGCTCTACCTTTAAAATGGTTAACAGACAAGCCTGTATGGGTCCAGCAATGGCCTTTAACAACAGAGAAACTCCAGGCTTTAGAAGAGCTGGTAGAAGAACAGTTAAATGCTCAGCATATTGAAGAATCAACCAGCCCTTGGAATTCTCCTGTATTTGTTATTAAAAAGAAATCTGGTAAATGGAGAATGGTAACAGACCTTAGGGCAATTAACAAAGTAATTCAGCCAATGGGTTCTCTACAATCTGGGATGCCTTTGCCTACTCTGTTACCAAAAGGATGGCCTCTCATAGTTATTGATTTAAAAGACTGTTTCTTTTCAATACCCTTACAAGAAAAAGACAGAGAAAGATTTGCTTTTACAGTGCCTACTTATAATAATTCTCAACCGGTTAAAAGATTTCAATGGAGGGTCCTCCCACAGGGAATGTTGAATAGCCCAACTCTGTGCCAATATTTTGTACAACAGCCATTGGAAGTGATACGTAAAAAATTTCCTAAATCTATAATTTATCATTATATGGACGATATTTTACTAGCTGACTCAAATGCAGATACTTTAGAAATAATGTTTGAAGAAGTAAAGAAAATTTTGCCTCGCTGGGGATTACAAATTGCTCCTGAAAAGATACAAAGAGGAGATTCTATTAATTATTTAGGATATAAAATAGAGCTACAAAAAATTAGACCCCAAAAGGTGCAAATTCGGAGAGATAGACTACAGACTCTTAATGACTTTCAAAGATTATTTGGAGATATTTCTCATCTACGAACTATTGTTGGGGTAAAAAATGATGAACTGACTAATTTGTTCAAAACCTTAGAAGGTGACAAGGACTTAAATAGTCCAAGAGAATTATCACCTGAAGCTGAGAAAGAATTAGCATTGGTAGAAAAGAAAGTGCATGAAGGACACGTGAATCGTATTGATCCAAAGCTGGATTGCATTTTGGTTATCTTACCTTCTAGGCGTTCTCCTACTGGAATATTAATGCAGAGGGAAGATATTATATTGGAATGGATATTTTTACCAAATAAACCAAATAAAAAATTAAAAACTTATGTGGAAAAAATCTCTGACTTGATTTACAAAGGAAAATTGAGACTTCGTCAATTAGCAGGCATAGACCCAGCAGAAATTGTCGTACCATTAACTAAGGAGGACATTGAAAAATTATGGACAGAAAGTGAACCTTGGCAAAGAGCTTGCAGTAATTTTTTGGGAGAAATTAACAGCAAATATCCCAAAAGCAATAGAATTGATCTTATAAAGAGAGCTGAATGGATCTTGCCTCGAATTGTACGGCAAAAACCCATATCTGGAGTTCGTACATTTTATACAGATGCCAACAAAGAAGGAAAGGCAGGTTACAAATCAGAAAATTTAAGTAAAGTGGTTCAAAGTCCGTATAATTCAGTGCAAAAATCAGAATTGTATGCTATTCTGTTGGTATTAATGGATTTTTCAGAACCTCTCAACATAGTAACTGACTCTCAGTATGCTGAAAGAGTGGTGTTACATATTGAGACTGCAGAATTTATCCCTGATGCTTCAGAATTAACTTCACTATTTATTCAATTACAAGATACAATCAGGAAAAGGAATCATCCTTTATATATAACTCACATTCGATCCCATACTGGTCTGCCAGGCCCTCTAGCACAAGGCAATGAAGAGATTGATAAATTATTGATAGGAAATGTGCTGGAGGCCTCAGAATTTCATAAAAAACATCACGTTAATAGTAAAGGTTTAAAAAAGGATTTTTCCATAACCTGGCAACAAGCCAAAGAAATAATAAAGAAATGTCCTACTTGTTCCTTCTACAATCAGACGCCATTACCAGCAGGATGTAACCCAAAGGGTACTCAGAGAAATGAAATCTGGCAGATGGACGTGTTTCACTTTGCAGAATTTGGAAAATTGAAATATGTACACCACACTATCGATACTTATTCAGGATTTCAATGGGCAACTGCTTTGAGTTCTGAAAAAGCTGATTCTGTAATCACTCATTTGCTAGAAGTTATGGCCATCATGGGTATACCTGCACAAATCAAAACTGACAATGCTCCATCATATGTCTCTGTTAAAATGAAACAGTTTTTTGCTTATTACAATATAAAGCATATTACAGGCATACCACATAATCCTACAGGTCAAGCAGTTATAGAAAGATCAAACAGAACTCTAAAGGATATGCTAAATAAACAGAAATGGGTAACTAAAACCCCCAGAAATAGACTGCATAATGCTCTTCTAACTTTGAATTTTCTGAATGCCAATGAGAAAGGAACAACAGCTGCAGAGAGACATTGGATAATAGAAAAAACTACAGAATTAAATCAGCCTATATACTTTAAGGATGTGCTGACCTCAGAATGGAAACCAGGGTATGTATTACATTGGGGACGTGGTTTTGCTTTTGTTTCTACAGGAGAAGATAAGCTGTGGGTACCATCAAAATTGATAAAGGTTCGATTTGAACAAGAGAGACCTCTTAATTAGAGGAGGTGATAGTTCATCAACCAGCATGAACATCCAATTTAAACTAACTTGTATCAATAAAACATGCCTTTTCATTTCATCAGATAATAACTTGCCAAAAAGGAACATCCCCAAAATTAGTCTTGGGGAAAGGTTTTTGTTTTTGTCTTTTAGGAGAATGAAGGTTAAGGAATCTGAAGAACACTGGACAAATGAGACAACTGAAGAAAAGGGACAAATCATCTATCCCAAGAAACAGAGTGAAACGGTGTATGGGTATATATTATCTAAAAAAATTTTATGTCTTCCTAAATGTTTGTTTCTGCTTTTCTCTAAAGATTTTACACTATTGGTCTTCTAACAGTCCCAGTTCAATTAAAATTTAAAGCTGACTTTGGAGTTGGAGAATGGCTCTCTCCTTCTTTAAAATCAAGCATGTTGTTAAAAGGAAAATGCAAACTCCCTGCATCATGCCAGAATAAGAGCCATCTTCTGCTATGGTACAGGACAAAAGCAAAATTAATTAAGGGACTATTCTATTACTAATCTCAACTCTTTGATTCTATTCTGATTCTTTAAACTTTTCTCAAAGTATAAATTTTATATCAAAATTTACAAGATTAATATATATATATACATTTTAAACTTTGTTAAGATATGAATGGTCACATAGAGTACTAACTAATTCTAGAAAAAAGGCTAGCTGCATATATATGTTTTTGTGTTCGAGTCTCTTATCAGTTTTCTGCAGGAAATCATGGCCAGGCCTAACATCAACTGAAGTCTCCAGAAAGAAGATGGGGCCCCACAACAACAACAATTCCACGTGGACAATAATAATATCATTAAGCTGACAAACATCATCCATAGATCAGCTTTGAACTACAAGGTGCTCAGAGCAAATTTGAGATGACTAGCTGAGATGATCCAGTCTCAAAGACTACTTGAATAAGGACTTGAGATAAACCCTCAACTTTGGCATTATACACAGACTGGATAATGAAGGATATAGTTACCTCTCCTAGAATTTGACAATTAACCTAAAATTTTTCTTTCAGGATAAAGAAAACTTCGCCCATACCCAGCAGGAAGCAATTTTAAGAATACGACGCCCACATTCCCAAAGAGGTGGTGTGGGGCGGGTGGTTTTTTGGTCTTTTTAATGGGTTTTGGGTCTGGGATAATTTTCAGTATTTAGGGGGGTTGGTTACAAGTTATTGTCAAGGGTTAGGAAAAAGGCTAAGCAAAGGAGATTAGATTTAAAGTTCTTGTTTAAAAAAAAAAAAAAGAGAAAGAAAGAAAAGAGAAAGACAATTACTAGTTTTAAATACTTTACATTGGATTGAATTGTTTTATATTGTACACAAATTTGAAACTGATATTGTTAGAAAATGCTATATGTATATTTCTAATTGTATTTATTCCATCCATTTAACAATGTAATGCAAATTTCTGATCCTTGAATGTTATTATTATCAACTATTAGGATATAAAGAAATGAAAGCTAGTAGTTAGACATTATCATAGAACTTGTAGTCATATTGGATATGTTTTAAAAATTGAGCAGAGATGTTTTAGACAGGTCATCTTCAAACCCTTCAGAGATCTACAGAATATGGCATTTAAAATGTTTTAATAACTTAGAAAATTTTTCTTTTTTGAGACATGTCGGCTCCTGGCAGTACCAATCTACTTTAGAGAAAATATGGGCATTGAAGAAACTGCATATGGAGTCAACTTTCATTCTGGCAAAAGTTAGCCACTGGACAACAAAGTATCCTCGAATCAACAGGACAAAATGGACAGACAGATCACGAAACAAGGGACTACTGATTCTTGCCAAAACAAGTGTGGTTATGGCTTTATCAAAAGGCATCTTCTGAGGCCAGGACAATATGGCCCCATCCCTGAAGTGGCCTTCGCATCCGGAAAAGGTACGGTGCCCTTTTCTTCGAAGGCAGCTTAACAGGCAGAGGGCCGATGGATTCTGTTGTACAATGGAACAGCAGCTGAAAGCTCATGCCTCTCAAAAGTAGACTGGCATTTAATAGAGGGATGTGGAGAAGAAGGGGATGCTGAGATGAAGCCATATATACACAGCCAAGAAGAATGGACAGCTGAATTAAAAAACTGTCAACAATTTCCAGAATTTAAAATCCTGAATCATGACAGGACACTAGTGGAATTCAGGTGTTTCTGGTACGTGGACTGCTCTCACCCAATGTGAGGTTGAACTGTTGACCTTGTGTACATCATACTTCACAAATGAGTCTGTCAGATACACTAAGCCTATAGGCTGAAGATGATGCCCCAACACTGCGGAGAAACCTCAGGTGACTGCCCAGGCAGCTGGCTGTTTCTGTCAACTCACAAAATTTTTTTGGAAGTTGCTTGCATGCACTTCCTGTTTTTATTTTTGTTAGCTAATATTATTCCCTTCTTGGGTCTCTGAGGGAGTTGAAGATTAGTTAGTTATGGTTGAAGATTAGTTAGTTATAGTTGAAAATTAATTAGGATAGAAAGTACATTAGATACATCTTGGAATTATCAAAATAGGATAGATAACGGAATTATTTTCTCTGATTCGTCAAATACCTGTTTAGGTATTTATTACTTGTATATATTGTATATAGTTATTGTACTTTTGTATATAGTTTTTCTTTTGTTAGTCATAACCTTTTGCTTTTTTTCTTTTTATTAAAATAGAAAAGGGGAAATGTGGTGGTAATCTAATTGTATTGAAATATTATTTTGATTTGTACTGAAATATTAATTTGATTGTATGTTAATAAATAAAGTTGTCTGGGGGTCAGAGCTATTAGAGCCATAGCAAGAGTGTGGCGGTGGTGGCACACGCCTTTAATCCCATAGATATCTGTGTGTTCAGGGTCAGAGCTATTAGAGCCATAGCAAGAGTGTGGCGGTGGTGGCACACGCCTTTAATCCCATAGATATCTGTGTGTTCAGGGTCAGAGCTATTAGAGCCATAGCAAGAGTGTGGCGGTGGTGGCACACGCCTTTAATCCCATAAGATCTCTGTGTGTTCAGGGATACAGCCAGCATTGGAGACATATGCCTTTAAGACCTAGGGGGCTGTACATTCAGACAGTGACGAGGCAGTCATGTGTTTGGGTTTACAACCAATGAGAAGGCAGAACAACATACTTTAAAAATACGAACCGAGAGGAAGTAGGTCTCTTTTCGCGAAGCTGGGACAGCAGGAGGAAGGGTGAGATTTTAGCTCTGAGCTCTGACCTCTCGGCTTTCTCTTTTACATTGTTTCTGTGTTTCTTATTTATTAAGACGGTTGGTTACATCTACGACGGTTGGAATCTCCTTTATGGATATCTGGTAAACCAGATATCCATAAAGGAGATTCCTACAGGAAGCGTGGCCAGAAAGACTATGGTGGCTTCTTTAAAGCAGAGGCTTCCCGGTTCTCCGATTCTCCGAAAGGCAGAGGCGGGGAGGAAGCCCAAGGGGAGTCAGTGACAACTCTTTGCTAGCATTCATCTCAAAGTAAGGTCTCACTGCCAATGTTTTATCCTTTTAAAATTATTTTTCATTTGGTATGTATGATAGTTTGAATGTAATTGGTCCCCATAATCTCACAGGGAGTGGCACTATTAGGAGGCGTGGCCTTGTTGGAGGAAGTGTGTCACTGTGGGGGCGGGCTTTGAGGTTTCCTATGCTCAGGATACAGTCCAGTGTGTCAGTTGACTTCCTATTGCCTGCAAGATGTAGGACTCTGAGCTCCAGCACCACATCTGCCTCCATGCTGCCATGCTCCCCATCATGATGATAATGGACTGAACCTCTGAAACTGTGATCAAGCCCCCTCAATTAAATGCCATGGCGTTTCTTCATAGTAATAAAAACCCTAACTAAGACAGTGTGTGTGCCAGAGAGAGAGAGAGAGAGAGAGAGAGAGAGGTGGAACACACGCCGTGGACTAGGTATGGAGGTCAGAGAACAACCTGAGGAGTCAGGTCTCTCCTGTCACCCTGTATACCCTGGGGATCACACTCAGGTCCTCACACTCAGCAGCAAGTACACTCAGCCCCTGAGCCATCTCCCCAAACTTGTTTGTGTTCTTGTTTGTTTGTTTGTTTTTAGGATTTTGTTTTGTTTTGTTTTGTCTTGCTTTTTGAGACAGGATCATATAGCCCTGACTGTCCTGGAACCTGCTATGTAGACCAGTCTACCCTCGAACTCACAGAGATCAGATTGCCTCTGGAATTAAAGGCATGCACCACAGCACCCAGCTCTTTATTGTTATTGTTTTGATGTTAAACTTAGATGAAAAATAAACATTCATTTACTTTTTATCAATTGTATGTGTGTGAATGCATGTATATAATATAATAATAATTACACATGTAGTAACCAGAACACTATTACTCATCATGGCCCAGGAATTTACCATGGACATAACATTGGTGATTTTTTTTCCTCTTTAGATGGGGTCTGACTTTGTAACTTAAGCCAGCCTTGAACTCATTATGTAGCCAAAACTGGCCTCCAAGTCTTCCAGGCTCTGTCAGCCCAGAGCTAGGGTTATAGATACGTGCCACCATGCCCAGCCTGTGATTATATAATGTCACCACTCCTTCCTCATTTATTAGCTGAAGTCTTAGCTTTCAACTCTTATAAACCACATATGAAGCCCCAAAGACTCTTCCCCTGGAAATACAACCATGCACAGCATACAATGGTGCAGAGGGGGGATCATTTCTCCCCCAAAGGGGGGGTCATTCCTCCCCCAAAGCAGAAGTTGCCACATTCATGGTCTCCACTTCTCTCCCTCCACCCGCTTCCATCTCCCTCCAGTGGCCCTGTCTGTTCAATATGATGTTCCCAGCACTGGGTTAAAGAGCTTCGTGTACATCAGCTCACTTAGAGATCCCGACTATCCTGAGGTAGAGCCTGCCAGTGTCAATTTAAGGGTGAGGAAACGAAAAACACAGAAAGACAGCTTGCCCAAGGTCACCCAGTGAATGACAACCACAAATTTGGACTCAGATCCCCTTGACCTCAGAGGTCACGCTGCTGACCAGCCAGCCTTCTAAACCACCAAATTATTCTTTCATAGACACAGACGGTGACCACAGCAATCCTAGTCAATCACTAACTCTTCATCCTCCCCCTGAATTTTAGCCACACATAATTAAGAGATCAGAGAGGTGTGACAAAGCAGTGATTTGAGGCTAGAGATCATCTTTGTCTCTCCATGCTTCCCTTCGTGGCCCACGATGGATGTCTACTGGATGCTTTTTCAAAGAGCAAAGGCCGATTGGGAAGATTCCTAGATGTCAGCTTCGGGAGGCTCTTCCTGGGAGTCACCTGTCACTGTGAGAGCCAAGATCACAGGGTAACGGAACTCATGTGCTGGAAAGCTCAGCTGAGTCATACATACAACCCCTGGGACAGCAAACCACACGGGCAAGAATCCAGTTCACAGATGATCCACTTTTCCTCGGCTCCTCTCTTGAGCTGAGCCTACACTCTAGGAAACCATCAAAGTCACAGGTGAGCCCTGAGTATCAGATTGTTTACAAGGTCACAAGAAGACAGGGAAACACACAGGAAGCAACTGTTGAGGACAAGATAAAAATATGCTCAGTGGAATATAAAGAAGGGTAACCACCAGCCAGGGAGGTCAGCTGCAGAATAGGTTGCCGGGGAATTCAAGAAATTTTGGTGGGAGGCTGAGGCAGGAGAGTCATGAGTTTGAGGCCATCCTTTGCTGTGGGTTGAAACCCTCATCACAGAATAATAGTAATGATAAAGAAAAGGAAGCAAACAAATAATTCTAGGAGGAAAGTCAAAGTCACGAACCAGACTATCACTGCTCTAGAGGCTGCATAGAATTCTGGCCCTTTGCAATTTTCCACTATTTCATCTTCTTCCTACTCCATGTCTGTATCTGTATAACTTTCATCAGACAAAAGCAAAAGTATCTTTGAAAAACCAAACGACATAGCAAGGAGACACTGTTATTACGAAACATGTAGAATTGTAACTGAGAAAAAGCCATCACGAAAAACAGTAAAAAGCCAGGAAGCCATGGGTTGCTTCCATCCTCGGAAGATAGAAATGAAGCAAACTGAAAACCCAAACATTCCCCCAGATTCTTTCGGAGAGCTGAAGGGATAGAGAAGATCTGCTGACGGGTGGGCAACGGAATGCCCATGCCTACGACTTACCAGGAGGAGAAGCCATCCTGGAGCCAGCGAGGACTGTCTGGAACTCTCACCTGGAAAGTGCTGAGTCTCTGGGGCTAGTGTTAGAGCTGCGGCCTGCTGGGATCCAAGCCTAGGGCACTACACTTGCACAGCATTTACTCCAGAAGCCAGATCAGACTGGCTCTGAAGATGAGAGAAAATCCACCAGCTTCAGGCAAGGGGAGGGAAAAGTAACCCTTTCACAATAGGCCCCTGAAAAGTAGCAATTTTCAAAGTCCAGTACATTCTGTGCTCCTAACCAAGGATGGCCATGAAGGGACACTACTTGACTAGGGCCTTATCTTCCCAAGGGGGTCAGGGCAGAACCACAGCTCCAACCTCTTTGGCCTCCCAGTCTCACATCTGAGAGCAGAAAAAGAAAGGTCAAGAACTGCTTCTGAAAGTCACATCCCAAAGGCCCAAGCCCCCTGAGAGTCTTTAGAAAATTCCAGAATACTGCCTTGTGGTGTTGCTTCTCTTTGGACCACTGTTGCAATGATAAAAAACTGGTAGCATCAATGATAGAGATTTATTCTCACAGCATTGGAGGCTGAGGGTCCAAAACCGAGACCTTGTAAAGGCCACATTCTCTGCAGGAATCCCTTGCCTCTTCCTGGGTCCTGGTAGTCTTGACCTTCTGTAGCATTCCTTGGCTTTTACAATAAAGAAACACAATTTTACCTCTACCCTTGTGGTAGTTAATGTTCATTGTCAACCTGACAGAATCTGGATTCACCCTGGAGATGAGCCTCCAGGCATACCTGGGAGGTGTGAGGTTAGCCTCTGGGCATGCCTGGGAGGTATGAGGTTAGCCTCTGGGCATACCTGGGAGGTGTGAGGTTAGCCTCTGGGCATGCCTGGGAGGTATGAGGTTAGCCTCTGGGCATGCCTGGGAGGTATGAGGTTAGCCTCTGGGCATACCTGGGAGGGATCATCCTGACTGGGTTCACTGAGGTGGGGAGAGTCAACCTGAAAGTGTGTGGCGTCTTTCCCGGGTTTGTGTCTGAGACTTCACACAAGGAGAGAGAGAGCTGAGCAGCAGTACTCATCACTCCTCTCCCTGACGGTAGGCCGGTCTGAGCCGGTGCCTCTGTCCTCTGTGGCCTTCGATTTCCTGCCAAACGGAAAGCCAAAATCAGCCACTCCTCCCTCCAGTCGCTTTTGTCGGGATAACTTATCACGGCCCACAGAAAAGTGACTGACACAGCTCAGCGGTTTCAGCTGAGCCCAAGATTTAAACTAAAGCAGGTGATCGACAGAGAAATGACCTGCAGATGCTTTAATAATATTGTGTGACACCAGAGCCCATAGAAGGAAATTGTCTAGGTCCCTTTGGTGCTGATAACAAATACCACAGACTGGGTAACTGTTAGAGTGTCCAAATTTATTTCTTATAGTTCTGGAGGCTGGGAAGTCCAAGATTTGAATTGATTGTAGTCTGCTGAGAGTCTATTCTGCATCCAAGATGGTCCCCTGAGTGTCAAGACCTAACATAACATGAGCAGCAAAAGAGACTCCTCCCCAAACCTCTTCCACATTGGCATCGATCAGTCCGTGAGGGCCGCCCTTAGGACCCAAGCATGACCCACTAGGTCCTGCCTCTTAACACTGATGCTGATGCTGCACTAGACATTCAAATCCCAACACATGAATTTGGGGGACACTGTCAAACCACAGCAGAACTGAAGGCCCAAAGAAGCAATTAGACATCAACAGTCATCTACTGAGTTGGACCAAGAATAAATAGTAAATTGCCCAAATATGATTAGGCTGAATGAAAATGAGGATATGACCGCTCCTAGGTACAGTTGAGGAGAAGGGTTTTAGTGTAGATGTGGGAGAGGGTTCAGTCAAGGCATCTGGAAGGATCCACACTGAACGGGGTCATGAGAGGATAGAGGCTGGGGGAGCAAGAGAAGAGAAGAGAAGAGAAGAGAAGAGAAGAGAAGAGGAGAGGAGAGGAGAGGAGAGGAGAGGAGAGGAGAGGAGAGGAGAGGAGAGGAGAGGAGAGGAGAGGAGAGGAGAAGAGAAGAGAAGAGAAGAGAAGAGAAGAGAAGAGAAGAGAAGAGAAGAGAAGAGAAGAGAAGAGAAGAGAAGAGAAGAGAAGAGAAGAGAGGGCAAGCTGGCCAAGAGAGGAGCCGCGGACCAAGGGACTGAGAGAACCAAGAGACCAAGATGACCATGTGGCCAAAATGGCTGGGTTATATAGGAAATAGAGAAGCTGGGGGAAGAGAAGCAATCTCAGCCCCCAGGCTGGAGCGGTTTAGGGTAGGGGGCAGGCGAGAAGGGCTGGGAAGAGCCACAGGTACTGTGTGAGGCTGGGAGAGCTGGCCTGCTCTGCTTTGATATGCTAATAGGCGCCTCAGTCAGCCACTTGTCCCAGGTGTCTTTGAGACCTAACATGGTCAAAGAGGCTTGAGCAAGAGTTCCTTGGGTGGGCTGGGTGTGGTGGTGGCAGCTGCAGAGAAGGTGGCAGCAGCCTTTGATCTCAACCCTTGGGAGGCAGAGGCAGGGGGATCTCCGTGAGTTTGAGGCCGGCCTGGTCTACAAAGCAAGTTCCAGGACAGCCAGGACTGTTAAACAGAGAAACCCTGTCTCGGAAAAAAAGTTAATTGGATGGAAAAGCAAGGAGGCAGATAGGTTAGCTGAACAAGATTTGTTTGTGCAGAATTTTCTCAGCTGTGGCTTTTTATCCTTGATATAAGAATGCTGCTTTGCTCCTGATAGGGGGAGGGCATTGTCCATGCAAGGGAGGCAGCTTTTATTTCTTGTTTTCAGAAGAAAGAATGGGAAGGCCAAATCATCTTTTGTAACCTTCTGTTCTTTCCAAGGCTTCTTCCTAAGTAGAATCCTTATGTCAAGGTAGTAGTCATGTCCTAAATTCCTTCAGTTCTGTATCTTTGTTTCTGTGTGTTTTCTTCGCCACTGGGAGGAGACTCGTGGTCCACTGACAGAGCACTTGTGGACTACACCCAGAGCCGGCTCAGCAGAACACGGTAGCCTATGACCGTGATCCTAGCCATCAAGAGATGGAGGCAGAAAGCTCAGAAATTCAGGGTCCTCATGAGTTTAAGACCAGCTTGGACTATGTGAAACCCTGTCTCAATGTGGGGGGGCATGTTTGGATTTAGGGCCCTCCCTATATGATCTTCTTACTAGGAATTTTGGGGAGTTTCACCAGAGTCGCCATATAATACCAAAGAAACTGGGGGTCCCTCTTGGAGTTCTTAGTCCTATTATAAAGAATTCAAGGACAGACTCAAACAGGAGCTTGAGGACAGGTTCACTAGAGTTTAAAGAAGAATCCCAAGGCAGGCAAATTAAAAATCATGGCAGTTGCTGATGGAGAAGAAAGGCGGAGGGGAAGCCATGCTGTTTGAGTTAAGCTGGTGTGGAAGTCAACCACATGGCAGACAAGCGGACACATAGCAAGGAGGGAGTTTGAGTTTTAGAGAAAGAACAAGGATGCCCAAAGCATGCCTCTTCCCCCTAAATAAATAAGCAAGCATTTTAAGGCTCTGGCCAGCATTTAAAAAAGAAAGACAAAAAAAGAAAAAGAAAGAAAAGTTACACTTTTCTGAGTCAGGACTCAGACTTAGCCAAATTGGCAGTCTCATAGGGGACCAAGCTGGGAGGTAGGAATGCTGGGAAAGAAAAAATTGTCTCATTAGCGGGTTAATTATTCCTCCTACTTCTTTAGCATAGTTTAAGGTGAACATGCCTTAAAGGTGGTCTCTTAGCCAGGTGTTGACCTGCCTAGCTGGAGTAGTAGGTCTCCACCTGGGCCAGAGATTCCATTCTCTTGGAAAGAAAAATGTAGTTTTCCCTGAATGGGCCTTTCATGCTGCTGTGGCATCCTCCTCTTATCTCATCTCACCCTAACTAATAACCGGGTCTATACATGTAAAGACCTTGTTCCTAAATAAGCTCCCAGTCTGAGGTTCCAGGTGAGATACACTCTGGTTGTGCTCCAGTAAGATAAAAGCACATTCTCTGCCTCCGGGTGGAGACAGCTGTTGCCTCCCTGAAGAGCTCACCCAGCTGTGTCAGTCACCTGGTTTAGGGTCCACTGTTTAGGAAGGTGGGTTCACCTTAAGCCGTGCTAAAGAGGTAAGAGGAATAATTAATCCTCTGATGAATGATAAGTTTCTGCCATCGAAAAAGGGCAGATCAGACCAGATTAAAAACAGGTAAATGAGCTGGGGGTGGGTGGGTGTTGCATGCCTTTAATACCAGCACTCAGGAGGCAGAGGTAGGTGGATCTCTGTGAGTTCCAGGTCAGCCTGGCCTACAGAGTGAGATCCAGGACAGCACCAAAACTACACAGAAAAACTCTGTCTCGAAAAACCAAAAAAACCAAAACAAACAAAAACAAAACAAAACAGGTAAATGTAGGTTTATCGGGTGTTGTTCCTGGATGGATTCACCAGTCCCAAAGACGTGGGCCAGAGAAGTCAAGCACCTAAGCAAAGGCAGGGAGGTTTTATAGCTCTTAGGTGAGGGGTGATGACATGTCAGCCAGGAGCTAGGACTGTGCCCAAGTATGGTCAAAAGCCATGCCTCTGAGTGGGCACTTGGTGGACTGGCCATGTAAGAAATGCAGACCTGGGCTTTTGGTACCATTCCTTTTTCAGAGTTTTCTCAGTGTGGATAGGGTTGGGGGAAGTAGGGCAGATGAGGTCTCTGCTTGTGCCGGGGCAAGCAGGGGTTACAACAAAACAATGAGATCATGGATTTTTCCTTCCCAGAATCACTATAGCTGCCATGAGATACTTTTAAGTGTGTCCATCTTTTTGAGTCCTGACCCACAAAGACAGAACTCCCTTTTTCTTCTCTTCTGTCTTTCAGACACCAGCCAGAGCCTCAGTATGATTTTTCTGGGGTTTTGGGTTGGTTTTTTTTTCCCACTCTTTCTCTAATGCTCCCCTCCCTGCCACTTGGCTGCTTGTCTACCATGCAGCTGATCTCCACTCTGGCTTAACTCTGGTGGCAAAGCTTTTTCTCTTGCATGACTCTTGCTTTCTATTTGTGGTGGTTTAAATATGAGTGGCCTACATAGGCTCATATGTTTGAATGCTTAGTCATCAGAGAGTGGCACTACTTGGGAGGGATTAAGAGGCCTTGTTGGAGGAAGTGTGTCACTGGGGGCGGGGTGCTTTGAGGTATCTAAGTTCACACCAGTCCCAGTGTCTCTTTCTTCTTGCTTCCTGCAGAACAGGATGTAGGACTCTCAGCTCCTCCACCACCATGTCTGCCTGCAGGCCACCCTGCTCCCCACCATGACAATAATGAACTAGACCTCTAAAACTGTAAGCTATCCCTAATCAAATGCTTTCCTTTATAAGAGTTGCCATGGTCATGGTGTCTCTTCACAGCAACAGAACACTAAGACACTATTTAAATCTAAACCTTGTACCAAGACCTCAAATGAGGACTGGCGGGGCTACTAGACCTCTTTGTCCTTCTATCCTAATATCACATTGAATAAATCTCTGCTTTTCATTTTTACTTCACTTCTTTAATTGGCTTATTGGGGACCAATGTCAAAGCCTGACTTGTAACAGTTACCAAGTCCCAATGTCTTCCCTTCATGACTTTGGTAACAATGTTTCCCCAAAGTCACATGTATGGAAGTTTCTTTTGCCTACTTGTGGCACTTTTGGAGGTGATAGAAAAATCAGGAGGTGGAGCAGCATAGAAGAATTTATACCACTGAGGGTGTGCCCTTGAAAGGGATACCGGGTCTAGGCAAGATGGCTGATCAGGTAAAGACACTCGCTGACAAGCCTGAGTTTGATCCCTGAGATCCACATGGTGGAAGCAAAGAACCAGCTTGGGCAACCCATCCTCTGACTTCCACTCATGTGCCACGGCCCTGTGCCACCCGCCTTCCATCATACATATAAACTAAATAAAATGTTCTGTTTTAAAGCGGGAGGACATTAGAATCCTGTATCCTTCCTCCCTTTCCATTCTCCTACCCTATTTTTTTTTCTTTCCTAGCACCTTGAGGTGAACAACTTCTTATGCTCCATGTTCCCACCACAGGCACTGAAGTGCCTGGGCCAACCATGAACTGAATGAAGCCTTGGAAATCAGTATTTCTCCCTTTAAGATATTTTGTCACAGCCAAGAAAAGCTGGGTAACAAATCTGTTAACCCTGAAAAAGTCTATGGTTAAAATCACCCAGCCATGCAGGTGACTCCCCAACTCCCACCCCATCCCCATCCCTCCACCTCACCCCCATCCTCACCCCTCATTTCTACCCAATCCCCCACTTCCACCACATTCCCATCCCTCTGCCATATTCCCTTATCCTGTTCCCCCATCCTTACCCACCTCATTCCCCCACTCCAACCTCCATCCCCATCCTCCACCACATTCCATCCCCCACTGCCTACCTTATCCCCATTCCCTACTCATCATCCACCTCCAACCCATGTAAATGCTTGCTAAGTACCTGGGATTTGAAGGACTGTCTGTGGAGGACTTGAGGGTGAGATATGCAGCGTCTGATTTGATTTTTGGCCATAGTGGGAACCAAGACGCGTGTGACTTTTTACAGGAAGTGGTAATTCTTACCTTGGGGGACCTCAAGGCCTGAGCTCACCAGCCCTGGAAGCCCAAATAGAGCTATAGAATGGCTTACTGAAAAAGTCCCTTGAGGGTCTTGTGGTCAGAAGGCAGCTCTCCCCATTAACGTGGCTTCTGTCAAGATATCTGGAGTTGCAGGCTTCGGCCAGGTTATGCCGACCACATTAAGTATTTTCACAAGAGCCCTAAAGGTCACCTGTCTCCATGAGCACTTCACACTCCTCACTTTGGTCAACAATATCCCCCCACCTCTGTGTCTCTTTACTCCATAACAGATGAGTAGGGTCTCTTTGCATTACTCCATCCTTTCCAAGTCCAGTTTTAGCTTTTGAATCTGCTAAAATATGTATGGTTCTGAAGTGAAATGGAGACAAGGTATACAAGCCTCATCACCCTGCCTCCCCCGCCCACCAGTTCTCTTTTGTATCTGTGTACCTCTTTTCACATAACTGACACACCCACACACTCTGATTTTCCTCCTTTGCTTCCCCCTAAACTTTGTTACCCATCGACAGCCCCCCACTCACTTTCTTCCCTTCACGGGGAACCCTCCGGTGGTGGGTTTCTGTGGAATCTACCTATGCTGGGTAGACATGCCTTGTTGCTGGGCTGTGGGGATATGGAGCTCCTTCTGGATCCTCCACATCCTCCTGATCCTGAAGGTTATGAGAAAGTGCAGGACAAGGTTCGGAGCGGGAGCGAGATCATCCTGCAATCGGCCCTCCTGTGTCTGTCAGGGCAACCACAGCTTTGGAGGTGCCTCTTGGGCAAGAGATTTTAGCATTGGCAGATTATGACATGCTGCAAGCTGAGAGCTGACTTCTGTGCCTTCTGCTGATCACAGTACATGATTTAGTCTGCACGTGGCAACTCACACCTGTAATCCCAGCACTTGGAACACGGGCAGGAGGATCAGAAGCTCAAAGCCATTGCTGGCTACATGGTGAGACTCTATCTCAAAGAAAACAATGGGGTGCATGGGACTGGAGACTGGAGTCGTGGCTCAGCAGTTAAGGGCCCTCACTGCTCTTCCAGTGAGTTCTGTTCCCAGAACCTACACAGTGAGTCACAGTCCTCTGAAACTCCAGTTCCAGAGGATCTGATACCCTCTTTTGATCCAGGCACACAGACACACATGCAGGCAAAATACCCATACACATTTTATTCATATATATATACACACACGAGAAAGCACATGCTCTTTAAACATTGAGGCAAAATTCATGCAACTTAAAATGTCCATTTTGATCACTTTAAAGTATACACTCAGTAACTTTAGGACATTCACTAGGTTGTGTATGTGTTATGAGAAACCTCATTCCTGATTATCAATCCCTTCTCATTTCCCTTCCTCAGCCTCAGCAGCCATGGAACTGCTTCATGTCTGTGGATTTGCCCATTCTGGATGCCTCATGTATATAGAATTGTACAATACAGATCCTTTTGTAGCTGGCTTCTCTTCAAGATTCATCCATTCCCAGAACCACTCAGTACTGGTTTCCTTTTTAGGATTAAATATCTGTCATATGGGTGTTCTGTAGCTTGTTTGTCTATCCACCAACTGATGGACATGTGGGCATCTTCCATAGTTTAGTCTGGTCTTGTGAACAGTGCTGCTCAGATGCTCAGATGCAAATCTTTGTTTGAATGCCCATACTCACTCTTTGAGAGTGTTCCTAGGAATGAGCGACCAGATCTTATGGTAACTGTTTACACATTTTCTTTTGGAGAACACTGGAGAGCAAAGCTTGAGCCTTGCACCCGGTAAGCGTGTGTCCTAGCATGTTTTCCCAGCAGAACTGTTCCCTCACCGGCCACATCATTTCACACCACCAGCAGCCACTGTATGAGTATTGCAGTTTCTCCACCTGCTAACTGAACATCTCCTTTTTGAGAGAAGGTCTCTCAGTACAGGCGAGACTTTCCGGGACCTTAGAATGCTCCTGGCTCTGCCTCCCTGGTGCTGGCTTGCCTGCGTGCCTGCCTTCTTTCCTTCCTTCCTTCCTTCCTTCCTTCCTTCCTTCCTTCCTTCCTTCCTTCCTTCCTTCCTTCCTTCCTTCCTTCCTTCCTTTTGATTGCAGCCATCCCAGCGGGTATGAAGTGACCGAAACTTCTTTCCGCCCAGGCTGGAGATGTCCTTCCCCTTTGCCTTCTGAGGCTGCAGTGAAACTTCCAGTCTCCTGCAAAGGAGACCTCTCTGTTACCATTTTACTGACTTGGTGACTACAGGCTGGAATCCTGTTGTATGCTGAGTGTGTTTTTGGCTGATGGTAGAGCCCCAACACAGCACTGCCCTACTGATATTATATTAAACTGAAACCCACACCGATCCAGGAATCAACTGAAGCACTCTGATTGCACACGATGGGTTTGTTCTGAGGATATCTGGTATGTAGTAGATTTACTGATACCGGTCTAATTCTGAAACTCTTTTCTGCACGATACAGTATAAAACAAACACACACATGTTCTTTACTGGAATAGAGGACACTAGCAGCAAGTAAAAGTTAGAGAAAACCCCTACAATGTTAAATTTGAGGTGGAGAGACCAGTTTGAACTCATGACTAGAAACAGAATGATTTCCGAGTTCTGTCCACTGAAGGCCACAGAAGCTCTGACAAGCTAGTAACCATGGCACAGGTGCCCCTGAGTCCTATACACCTGACCACTACAGAAACCAAGGCTCCTTGAAACAGTGATTGATCCAAAGTTTGGGGCTAAGGATGCATGTCTTGAGCCTATAATACCATGTCTGACCCAGAAGTAAAACAGGACTCAAAGATAAATGTGATCTTGCCAAACCGATTCAGGAGCTGACCTCAGGCTGCTCAAAGGTGGGACAGTTGGAACACCAAAATGAACAAGGACAACCAGGCGTTACACATGTGCCTAACACTCTCAGGGTCAAGATGTGATCAAATCCCCAGCACTGAAGTTACCGAGGATTCTGAACTAACCCAGGTCTTCTGCAAGAGCAGCAAGTTCTCTTAGCTACCACCTCAGCTCCCCAGCTCCCTGGTTATTTAATTGGAATTCTTGCAGAAACAAAATAACCAACTAGATGTAAGAGGAATGAAACTTCATTCTGTAGCCCCTAGTATTTTCTCCAGCCAAGTGTCATCAGTTACAGGGGTAACCTGGCCCCCCACTGACCCTTTCACCCTGGGAGGATCCCATATTGATTATGAACAAGAATGGAGCGAGGCTTGGTGATCATACCAGCAGCCTATCTCACGTTATTTGATCTCTATCTGATGCAATGAGTGAACCGATGCCCCAAATCCTAAGGCCAGATTCTGCACTAATAACCATGTTAATAAGGACATGTCTACAACTAATGCAGACTCTTCCAAAAAGGGAAAGTCACAAAAACAAGCAAGAAGCAGCAATAGCAAGGCAAGGGAAGATCTAATTTAGATTAAAGACACAATGGCTAAACATCACACACGAATCTTGATTGCATCCTGGGCAGGGTTTGAAAAAAAAAGATCCCGCTGTAAAAGACGTCTGGGGGAAATCTGCAGAGCCCCAAATGCAGATGGTATGCTGCTATGGCTTCGATCGCAACATTGTGGTTTCATGACAGGATGACCTTATTAGGAGATGTTGATAGATTTGGACGTGAGGTATCAAGATGTCAGCAGTTTGCTTGCCGATTGTAGAGAGAGAAAGAGGAGAGAGGGGGAGCAATATGTTAACAGTTACGGGATAAGTATGTCCTTGTACTCTTCTTCAAATCTACAGGCTTGAATTTTCAAAACTGGAAGTCCTGGGGGTAGGTGGAAATGGCAAAGCACACAGAGAATGCTGTCATAGAGCTAGCAGCCAGACCCAAGGCACTGGGGGATGCCTGGTTCTGGGCCTCAGAAGCCTCTGGTCTAGAACACCTGTTCTGAGGTGGCCCTTGGACTCTGCAAAGGAAGCCTCCACTTGATACAACCACTGTGGCTCCAAATGGCACCCAGGGCTGGGGAGATAAGTGGGGCAAGGTACATGCTAACCCTGATGACTTGAGTTCAATCCTGGAACTCACATAAAGGTAGAAGGAGAGACCCGACTCCACAGAGTTGTCCTCTGGCCTCCACGTGGCACATATGCATGCACACAGGCACTATAAAAATTAAGTAGCATGCATTCACCTACTTACTCAATTATCTGACCAGTATTCCTCCCGCAGCACCAACAATGCCCAGGCAGTTTGGAGCACTGGGGAGACTACAGTGAACATGTAACCACAGTCTCTGCCCTCACAAATGTGACAAGTATCCCAAGGAAGAAGGAAAGCGGGGACCTATCAGAGACGGTGATGGGAGGAGCTGTCTGAACTGACATTTGAGTGACAAGCAGTGCTCTGGTTTGAATATGATTTTTGTGTGTCCTCCAAAGGTTGATGTGTTGGAAGCTTGGTCTTCAATGTGGTAGTGTTGGGAGATGTGGAAGATAGATCATGGAAGAGTCAGCCTTAGCAGGATTTCATATAGTTCTTGAGGGGTCCTGGTTAAGTCCTTCAAGTGTGAATTGTTATCAGGCAGTAAGGCTGGCTCCTGAACTTCTCTAAGTCAACATGTGGCTGCTCCCTCTTGTATGTGAGTCTAGCATGATGTTGTCCAGCCATGTGATGCAGCCAGAGGGTCCTCATCAGGGCAAGTACATGCTGGTGCTACACGCTGGAATCTACAGAACTATGAAATAAATAAACTTACTTTCTTTAAAAAGTACCCCAGCCTTTGTCACAGCAAGGGGAAAAAAGTGAAGAAATACAAGCAGGGAATATAATCTCCAGGGTTTGGGGTGCATGGGGGGGGGCGTGCAGATTTGGGAAATGATATGGAAACTATCAAGGGACACTCTCAGAGTTCCAGTGTATGAAACTGACCATAAGGTGGTAACCTTCATTAGAAAGTTCTAGAAGAGGGGTTTGAAGATTTAGCTCAGTGGTAGAGCACTTGCCTAGCAAGCACAAGGCCCTGGGTTCGGTCCTCAACTCCTAAAAAATTAAAATAAAATAAATAGGAAGCTCTAGAAGAGGTATGTAGAGAAGGTGGAGGAGACAGACGTCCATGAAGGCCACTGAACACACACTGGAGAAGCCCACACTTTGCTGTGAACTGTTCACAGATTGGTGGCCACAAAAGCTATGTATGGCAGGGACTTGTGTTTTTTTTATTTTTTATAAGATTTACTAATTTATGTGTATGAGTGTTTTGTCTGCATGTACATCTGCACACCAGAAGAGGGAATCAGAATTCATGCGAACTATAATTATAGATGATTGTGAGCTGCCATGTACATGCTAGGAATTGAACTCAGGACCTCTAGAAGGACAGCTGGTACTCTTAACCACTGAGCCATCTTTCCAGCCCGCAGGAACCTGTCTTCTTCTTCTTCTAGAAATGACTACTCTTCTCAGGAGGATATGCTCAGAGTGATCTCAATTCCGAATTCTTCCTGGTTGTAAGGCAATTCTGGCAGGATGGGTGACTGTTTCTGGCTATGACAGGGCTCTGCTGGCTCTTTCCTAAAAGCAATGCGTGTGCGAGGGACGTGAAGAAGCAGCTCAGGAACACACACACACACACACACACACACACACACACACACACACACACACACACGTGTTTGGGCACACATACTTCCAGACATGATTCTTTGTGGATTTGCTAGACCAGAAGTGTCTGTCAGACCTGCAAGGGTTCAAGATGCTACTCACTCATATTTGACCAACCAAAAGAAGTCCCAGAGTCCATGCTGGAGAGTAGAATCCTCCCTCCAAGCACCAATCCCACCACTCCCAAACTAAGAAACTCTCGGTATAAGGATGTGTTGTATGGATAATGCATCAGTGGGATGGAGACGCTCCTCCAGGCAGACACCTCAAAGGAGTGATGAAAAAGATCGCACATGGAAGAAGGGGGGGGGGGACAAGCACCCCAGGAATCAGACAACATGGGCAGGTGGTGTACTCACTCCCTGGGGCTCCTGAAACACAAGAGCACAAACCTGGTAACTTAAAACAACAAAAACTTTCAACTGAAGACCCACCCCCTAAGGGAAGGTGTTGGCCGTGCCACACTCCCTCCGGAGACAAGAGAACAGCCTGCTCTTGCCTCTTCCAGCTGATGGCTTCCGGTGACCTTGGCTTGTGACTGTAACATTCTAATCTCAGCCTCTGCCTCCATCTCTTCCTCTGTGCATCTCCTCTGAACGTCTTTCGAAGGACACATCTCTTTGGATTGGGGGTTCATACAGATAGTGGTCCTATGAATCATTTCCTTTCGAGGTTCTTCTGATATTTACACAGACCCTATTTCCAAATAAGGTTGTCTTCCCAGGAATTGTAATTTGGACATGAGACTTTGTTAGCAAACCATCAGGGATGGGAGGCAGTGGTTTAACTTGCTTGCTCTCTGACTTGGTGACGGCGTCTTGTGGCAAACACCACTCATTCTGGAACTACACTGAGAAACCCATCTCTGCCACAAGTTCTCACCACTGTAGAAAACAAAAAGCATTCTGGGAAATGCTGGTGGACTCCATCTATGCAAATGGTCCTCTCTTCAATGGCTGTTCCCACACCCCCTGCACTTAAGTTCTTTGCTCAGTAACTCAGAACCAAAATGTCTTGCCTTTCGTGGAATTTATGGCTCCTGGCATTGGTGTTGCTTGTCTGACCTGCACCAGTTCTGTGCAAATGATCCTTGGCAATGAATCCTGAGCTGCCATGTGATGGCTTTTGCACATCAGCTTTGGAACTGTTCTGTCCCTGATGCCTAGAAGTGGGGGAGAAAGAGGCACAAAAGTCAGTGCATGGAGCTAAAATGTCTGTGGCCCAAGTCATCCTGTAAACCAAAGGAGCCAACACCTCCATGATCCAGAGGAACATCCGCTAGCCACCTCACATTGAACGAGAGGCTCCCATGCCCTGGGCAGGTCTGGATTGAAGTATGGGTGGGAAGTAGCAAGAAAGAAATGTGCTCTTTAGAGATCTTTATCTTCCCCTACTCCACCCCCAGAAGTTAGCTTTCCCACATTGTAGGGAATTCATAGCATGTCATGTTTGTGGCTGAGCCAAGGTGGGCCTGGCCTCTCAAGGACAGAAGGAAAGCCCTTTGAGACTGCTTGAGTGGGCCACAGAGCAGGGCAGGTGCTGGGTCCAAGTCTCTGGGTGAAGAGGAGAGGGTGATGTCTATACCTGTGCTCTTACTATTCCAAGGGATTCATTCAGAGACCACTCAATCCCTTTACACGAAAGGAATTATGGGTGAAAAATTAACAGGGAGCTGAGTCACCTCTCTGCCTTTCTCTGTGTCTTCACTGCTTCCAGGCTGAGGCTCTTCCCGACTGAGTCTATCTAAAAGTCTATCCTAAGGACAGGGCTCTTCCTGTTGTCCTCTCCTCCATCTGGATTCTTTCACTCTGAGGATTGCTGGATCTACACCATGATATCCTAACCCCTCATCCTCCCACCTCCCCCAACACTTCCAACCTCATCTCCCACAACCCTCAAAGCACCCGCGCCCCTGAGCAGCCCAGGGCTGTGGTCTGTGCCTGGGTAGGAATGGATCTCCCTGCCAGCACCGGCCCCTCCCTTTCCGCAGGCTTCACTTCCCTAAGACAGGTGGATCATAACTGCGAACTGGGAGGCCTCCACGAGCTGGACTAATTGAAAGTATTCACTGAATATCTCTTACTCAGGACACACTAGGCCAAAGGTGTGGACACAAAATCAAGCTGCGTGGTAAAGTCACAATGTCTTTGTCCTCCCGTACCCACTCTGCGGCTGTCTCCCTTCCAGCTCGCTCCCTTCTCCCCAGAAGGCGAATCACCGCCCCTTCAATCTTTGGAGTCAGCTGAGAGTTGAGGGTTCCAGGACTGGAGCTGGATCCCCTGGAGGAATTAACCCGAGAAAGGAACTCCGAGGGACGGAGACCCCCATCCCCACCCCTATCCCCGGCAATGGACTAATCCCTTGGTTCCAGCACCTCTTACTCCTCCGGCCACAGCAGTCCTGAGACTTTGAAAAGCCGAGCAGGACAAACTTTGAGGAAAGCTCCAGCTTTGCACACAGTTCTTCAGGCATCTGTCCTGCCCCTGGGGACTCCCCAGAGCCACCTAGATCAAAGAGCAGGCGACTGGGCCTCTAGTCCTCTGACCTGCAGCCACGCAGCGCCCCCTGGTGGTAGCGGTTTCTCTGCCAGAGCCCACGCCGGGGCCAGGGTGCAAGGTTTTAGTTTCCCTAACTGGGCAGAGGACGCAATTCCTCCTGTTCAACACAGAAGAACTCGAGGCCCTTTCTCTTTTCTTTTTAAAAAATAATGTGCTTCATATTACCCGAGAAATGTGTACAATTTTTGCATTATGTGTATTACAAGTTCTAAAAATTAAAGTACCATACACTTGTTTCTTCAAAACACAGGCAAACAGAAAGAAAATCCCATATCAATTTGCCAATAAAGATTCAGGGCACCCAGATAAATTTGGATTTAAGGTCCATAAAGAATAATTGCATGGGGACAATTATTAGTAATTGATTTAAAATTCAATTTTAGGTGCCTTTTTGTGTATTTGCTAAATCGACAACTCTACACCCTTAACAGTGTTTTCTGATGACCTGGACTTTGAGATATTGGAGACTGTAGTCTCCCAAGCTCTTCTGTTATCCTCAGCCCAAGAGTCTTTTCTGTTCCTTCCCTGGCTTTACCTCCAGGGATGCCCATGCTTCTGGCTGTGACATTCCAGGAGACGCACCAGCCTCAGTTCACAATACAGAAAAGCCCGGGTGGGGCTGTCCTCAGTCTAACCCCTCAATCTCAGGACTCACACTGTGGGTCTAACCCTCCCCTAGTCGCCAGCTCTGTCATCTTGCATGCTGCCTGGAGCTCAGTTAAACCTTTTAATTGTGACACAGTGGAATATGGTAACCATGGTAACCATGGTGATCACTGTGGGTTCAGTCAATCTCTTCCCTCACTAGGTGACAACCTGCACGTGGTGGGAAAACTCATACCTATCAGGATCTCTCTCACATTTTATGGGATATGCTCAAATTTCTTGCACATAACAGGCATTCAAAAACTTCATGACAAAAAATAAACCCCAGAAAAGGAAAGAGTCTCCCATATCTGGTGTGTGGGGATGGAGTAAGGAATAAAAGTGAGTTTGGGGTTTCTGTGGAGAGAAAGAGGGCTTTGGGTCAGACATACTAACATGATCCCTTGCTCTGCCATTTTCTGGTTATATGATTTTGTGGTCCCTTCTTATGATACGCCACAACTGCACTGGCTTAAACCAGTGCATCTTTGTGGTTGAATTTAATTCTGAGCTGCAGTCCTCTCTAGAGGCTGGAGAGAATCCATTTCCCTCCCCATTTCCAACTTCTAAAGACTACCCCCAGTCCTTGGACTCTCGGTTCCATTTGATCTTCAAAGCCAATGTCCTGACTTTCCTCTACAGTCCTATTTCCTCAGCCTCTCTTTTGAGGGCCTTTGGAATTAGAATAGACCCACCTGGGGGAAATTCAGAATAATCTGCTCTAAAACTAACTTTTCATCCCTTCCTTGGGTAACCTAACATATTCGTCATAGGCTAGAATGAGGACATCTGTGAGGCCAACAGGTTGGCACACAGAACTATGGCAATGATGGAATCTCACACAGGCTGCATGTTTATAAAGTTCCTACAATAGTTAGTGTAGATTAGGAATAGTAATTGTACTAGTTATCTATTGTTATGTAAATTATAATTACCTCAGAACTTAATGAGGTAAACCAATGTCATCTCAGCCTGAATCTGGGGGTCAGAAACCATAGTGCAGCTCAAGTGAGTAGTTCTAGTTGGAGTCTTTCCTAAAGTTGCAGACAAGATACATATGAAGGCTCCAGTTCTTTAAGATTGACTGGGACTGAACACTTCCAAGATGGTGTGTTTAATAACTGCTGTAGGAGGCCTCAATCTCTAACCATGTAGACCTCTTCATGGGGCCAGAAGAGTGGCATTCCCCTGACATACTGGTCCAAGCAAAACACAAAATAACAATAACAACAAAAAGCAAAAAAAACTGCAATGTCTTTTGTTTGTTTTTTAATATAGCCAAGCATATCATTGTTTAAAATAATTCTGAAATAAGTAAAAATTAACTATAATGATATTCAATTTTTTTTATTCAAAAGAATCAGAAAATCCTTTCTCAGGGCTGAAGAGATGGTTCAGCAGTTAAGAACACTGGCTGCTCTTGCAAAGGACCCAGGCTCAATTCCCAACTATACCTAGCAATTCACAACCACCTGTAACTGGATTCCAGGGGATCCAGTGCCCTCTTCTGGACTCCACAAGTACTGCACACATATAGTGTATATACAGATCAGCAGGTACACACACATAAATACAATGTTTTTAGTTAAAGACAATTCTTTCTCAAATGTCACATATGCCCATGAGGTGCCAGACAAGTGTCTCACATATGATCAAGCCCTCTCACTCCCAAGGGTGGAACTGGTACTTAACCAGTCAAGTGGAGGCTTTATTTTCCAACCTGGGTTGCCCATGCAAGATGAACAGAAATGATGCATCCACTTTTCAAGTCCTGGGCCATAAAAGAGACTGCCTTCCTCTCCTTCCTTTCTAATCCTTTTGCTAGCCAGAAGCTATAGAACCCAGGACCAGCAAAAGAAGGTCCACTGTTGAGTGTGGTGAAGGGCCTGCATCACTGACAATAGAAGAAATAAAGGATTATTTCTAAGTCCTGTGTTTTTAGATCTCTCCATTATATCAACTTAAATGCAACCAAGGAGTTAAAACCCATTAACCCCAATATTCATTACTTAACACTAGCTGATGTGATGGAGCCCTTGTCTTTAATGCCACTTCTTGCCAAAGTCTCCTCCCCTTCCTTAAACGATAGGACCTTAGGGACCCTGACAGCCCTAGGGACCGACCAGCTAACTCTCATCTTCTACCCACCTCCCAAAAGTCTCACAGAGTCTGGTAGACCTGACACCTCTCTGTTTCTCCGCCACACTGTGGCTTCAGTGTGCCAGGGGCTGATGAAGGAGAGTGCCCCACGCCAGGCCTGTATAAGGAGCCTCTGACAGCTCCAACTGAAGTTGACCTGATGAACAGCTGCGGAGGGGACGAAGCTGTTCAGATCTCCAGAGTCTGAGACCTCTGCTCCTTTCCTAAGCAATCCGCCCCAATTTAGGACTTTTTCTTTTCTTTCTTTCTTTCTTTCTTTCTTTCTTTCTTTCTTTCTTTCTTTCTTTCTTTCTTTCTTTCTTTTTCTTGTTTGTTTTTCGAGACAGGGTTTCTCTGTGTAGTTTTGGTGCCTGTGCTGGATCTTGATCTGTAGACCAGGCTGGCCTCAAACTCACAGAGATCCACCTGCCTCTACCTCCCGAATGCTGGATTAAAGGCAAGTGCCACCACCGCCCTGCAGGACATTTTCATACAAACTGGATTAGAAAGCAAAGGTCACAACCTAGGTAAGGCTTCCTGCTACCATGGAGACCTCAGTCTCAGACGGCATCGCTCCTTCACCCAGCTCCCTAGAGAAAGGCCAGCCCGTGAGTTGATAGTGGTGCCTTTCAGATTTGCTCAGTTAAATGGAAGGGACTTGGAGTCTGGCTGTGGAGGGTAGCTGAGTGTCTTTGGACAAAGGCTGAAAACTAGGATGGGAGCAGACGTCACCACTAGTTTGGTTTCGCCAAGGCTGGCCATTCTGGCTTTGCCTGGACTTGCCTCAGGGCTTTGGAATTTTTAATGGGATTTCAGATCAGGGTTTTCTGGCTATCGGCTCACCTTGTGTATGTATGTATGTATGTATGTATGTATGTATGTATATGTATATACATATAATTTTTTCCCCTCCAAGATAGGGTTTCTCTGTATAACAGCCCTAGCTGTCCTGGAACTCACTTTGTAAACCAAATTGGCTTCCAACTTACAGAGATCCAGCCATCCGAGTGCTGGGATCAAAGGCGTGTGCCACCACCACCCTGCCTGTTTTTACTTTTATATTAAAAAAAAAAATAGCTGGGGGTGGTGGCGCACGCCTTTAATCCCAGCACTCAGGAGGCAGAAGCAGGCAGATCTCTGTGAGTTCGAGGCCAGCCTGGTCTACAGAGCGAGTTCTAGGATAGGCTCCAAAGCTACACAGAGAAACCCTGTCAAAGAAAAAAAAATCCAAGGCTCGTTTTTACAGGAAAATTAACAAAAGGAACAAATTACCCAACTACCAGGATCCCAGTCTTTGTGGTTGTTATGTGCAGACCTCATCTGGTCCAGTTCTTAAAATGTCCATCTACCGTCTGAAAAGATGTGCCTTAAATTCACACACACACACACACACACACACACACACACACACACACACACACACACACACACACACTCGGCCCCAAGGTCAGCATGTATTATCCCAGCTTCCAATATCAGTTTCCCGATGTTGGAAGATTCTCAAGGAATAGTGGGATAGAGGCCTTTGGCTGCCTGCGGCACGAGGCGGTAAGACCGAGGGGTATTGTGACATGCTCCAAGGGAAAGGCAGTTTTCCCTTTGGCCAACCAAGCCTCCCGCCCATTGGGGCAAGGGAGCCGGACCGACATGGAACAGAGGCCTGGGGAGCAGCCCTCAAGGGCCCAGAAGAAGAAGGTCGAGGCTCAGCCGGAGACCCTAAGTCAGACTGTCTCGGGCCGCGGTCGGGTGCTGCTAATAAGAGAGTTCTTGAAGCAGGAGGAGAGCTACACAACCCTGCAGAACTTTCCGGGTCAGCCTCCGAAGGATCCGAACGCTGAGCCCACCTGCAGCCAAGCAACAGACTGCCAACGTAGGTCCAGCAGTGCCAAGCGGGGACTCAAGCGTACCGGCGACTGCTTGGCAGACAGCCCCGAAGCCCCGGCCACCAAGTCCAAGTGCCTGGCGGAGAAGTCGGAGAGGGCGGAGAAGCCGGAGAAGCTGGAGAAGCAGCAACTCTCGGATCTCAAGGAAAAGGACTTGCCCGATTGCGAGGCGCCTCGAGCTCTACCCGAGGCCCCCAGGTCGGAGACGGCAGAGATCGCCGAACTAGGCTCGGAGCCTGGCAAGCAGCTGCTCCTGGTGCTGTGCCACGCGTCGGCGCTGGGCACGCAGCTGCCGCGGCTGCAGCTGCTCCTGCAGCAGGTGCGCATCCAGGACCGCCGCCCGCCAGCCGCGCTCGTCGGAATCCTGGTGCATCCGCGGCCGGATGAGGAGGCAGAGTCGCGCCGCCGTCTGGAGGAACTGCTCTGCAGCGTCTTCGCTTCAGAGAACCCAGGGGTCGAGGTGCACACAGCAGTGTTCTGTCCCAGCCGCTCCCAGGGTGTCCTGGATGTCCAGCGCGCTGCCAGTCAAGCGCACATGGACACCCAAGTGGATCGCCAGACCCAGACGGATGGTGAGGGGCCCGAGGGTGGAGACTGGGACTATTGTTCCCCTGAGAAGCGAGCAAATCCCTGCCCTACTGCCCTGTGTTGGCGCCTGCAGAAGTTTGGGGGTACAATTTGAATGGTAATGAGCCAGCATCCTTTTCCCAAGATGCGCGGGCTGGGACAATCTGAAAGCGCTCAAGTTAACCCAGAGGGTTACCTCTCCCACCCATCTGCCCTGCCCACAGTTTAGGAGAAATCATGCTTTTATAACATCCTGATGGGGTGTTGTAGGACCTATAATAGCCCACCCTCTCCTCTCCAAATTCACTGATCGATGCCCTTCCTGGTTCTTTAGTGGGCTACTTACCTCTTGCTACTCCTCGGGGGGATAAAAATGTCAATAAAACAGCCGATTGTGAGCCAGCAGCTTGCAAAGGGCTCCCACCTCCAGGCTTCACAGCAGCTCTCTAAGGCTGGAACTTCAGGAGAGCAATTTTACCCAAACCCCTAAGGCCCTCCCTGTGGCCCTGGGGGCTAATTTGTGGCCTAGGGTCCTTGAGCAGAAGGATCTTAACATGAGCTGCCAGCACTTTCTGTTTCCAGAAGCTCCTTTCAGGGACAGCATAGAGATCAGAAAAATGTTCTGAGCACAGGAGCCTCAATGCCGCCTTACAGAGTCTCTGCCACTTTTCAGCCAGTGGCCAAGCTCCCTCTCTTCAGACCCATCACCCTCCCACATGACATGCAAGGATGAAAGGCTGCTTGATACCAGATTCAGCACAAAGAGGCTAGCTTCAGGATACACAGTGACACACTCATTCTAGTGTCCAGAACACACTGAAAGGCCAGAAGCTCAGGGGCAGTTGAGGGGGAAGGGTATTATCACTTTCAAGACCTTGTAACCTCACTACCTATCCCCCGACCTTTTAAACTTATTCTTTTCCTAAACAGCTGCTGACATATGTTTCACATGGTCGGCGCTCCTGCTTAAGAAAAGCCCCCGCTGATGGCCATTCCGACTGTGACCCTCAGCAGGGACTACAAAAATCCTAGTCCATCTTTGGCAACAGCCTCTTAGTAGTAAAAGGTCCCCGTCTCTGCCTGGTAGGACTGTGCTCAGTCCTCCTTTCTCTCTCTCAATTTAGACAGCTTGTATAAACCCTGCTGGCTGTTCTTGCCCAGTTCTGGGGGTTGGGGAAATGAAATCTAAGACAAAGCTAGAACCAGGCTAGTGCCCTGTGACTGCTCTGTAGAGGAGCCAGGCTCTTGGCGGGGAACTCCCACGAAGACTTCGCCCAGCTTCTGAACCACATATTTTCTTCTTAATGGTAGAAGCACTCCTCAGTCTGTATTCTGTCATCCGTCTCTCCGGAACACAGCCTGTGTGTCCCGTGCGTGTGGCCTCTCTTTTGGTGAAATGGAATAGCCATTTCATGCCTATTAGGACATTGTCCCCATATGTGTATGTCCCTGCCCCCATTTGACTCGTTTAAACCAGTTGTTCTCAACCAGAAACAATGTTACCACCTCCTCAAAGCTCTGGCGGTATTTAGCCACAATCTAGAGATGCTTTTAGTTATCCTGATAGGGTGCTGACCAGTCAAGGCCAGAGGGGCAGAGGTTCCTATGACACACAGCACAGTCTCCTGCAGGAGACGTGATCCAACGCATAGCATCGATCACATCTGAGACTGAGGAACTGGCTTAAGCCCAGTTAAGCTCCTCCGGCAACGTCTTTCAGTGACTGAAAAGGCAATTTAGCCAAGATGTGCATCATTCAGACTTCCAGTCTCTTTGATTCTAAATGGCATCCCCTCAACTGGTCCATTGCTCTGGCCCTCAAGAAACTGCCCACTGGACCCCCTTACTCCAAAACAAACAAACAAACAAACCTTGATGCCACTGATCTGAGCTTTAAACTTCCAATTCTCCATACCTTTCTTCAATCTTCTCATGCTAGGAACTTTTTTTTTCAATTCATTAATTTCAAAGCCTGTATAATCTGATTCCCTACTGCTGGCTGGAGTCACAAAGAAAAAGGACCCTTAATTGAAATTTAGTCCTGAGTGTGCTGACAAGCAGCCGGGTGGGGAGGTATTATGTAATTTAACTTTCTGAACCTCAGTATCCTTTTTAGCAAAACAATAATGTTAAATGATGATGATGATGAGGATGAGGATGAGGATGATATAACTGGTAAAGTCTTTGCTGGCTCTAGAAGCCTGAAAATAGATGGTCTCGTTTCCCTGCTGATATCTAGTCTGGCCTTGGTGGGGGGCTGCTATAGGACATTTTTGGCTTGCTAGCTCTCCCCTGACCTTGTGTCGTCCCCCCCCCCAAACAGTTGTGGGACTCTGACTAGGGCAGGTTACTTACCCACACGGCTTACCTAGTTCATGGGAGGAAATTCTGTCTTGCTGGGAGCACATTTTTCTGTCCTGGTGTGTGACATTTAGGCTGTATTTTCAAAATGCCTTTCACTTTCCGCCCTAAAATGAGAGACACATTGATTTGGAGGAAGATTCATAGTCTATTGGACCCAACCAGCGTCTTGGGAGGGAGGAAGTCTGTTTCACCGATGTAACAGTGAAACTATTCATTTTCTGAGAGCTGGGTTAAGGTCGAATTCTTGGCCAAATTCAAGGGTTCATATAAAAGTTCTCTGTGTGTGTGTGTCTGTCTGTCTCTGTCTCTCTCTCTCTCTCTCTCTCTCTCTCTCTCTCTCTCTCTCACACACACACACACACACACACTCATGTACCCACAGTCCCCTCCCATGATGAAGAGGAAGAATTTCAGGGATGACAGAGGCAGTGGGCTGTGGGAGGTAAAGTTCTAAAAGAAGCCAAATCTTCAGGAAAGTTCCCTAAAAACTTAATAAATATACGGCGACCAGAGATGTTTGTGTTTGGGGATAGACATGTGGAAACCAGTAACAGAGCTGAGAATCCTATCGAATAAAAAATAGCTCACATGGACCCAGGAACATGCAGTTGGAAAGGCGCCCGAAATGGGTGTTCTGGTCACAGAATCAAGGGGATCCGGTTGTCAGAGGCCCAGAGACTGTCTTAATCAGGCCACGAAGAGCTAGGGCAGCTGCTGCCCCCGGCCTGTTCCAGCAGGAAGCCCTGGAAGAGGAAAGAGGCTACAGGGAAGACTATGCCAGAGCCCTAGCCATGGGATCCACCCTAGCTTTTGTGACCTCACAGGAGGTATGGGTGACTCTTGTCTGTGGGACCTTGCTGTGGTCAAAGACCAGAGCGATACCCATAAGGGAGACGGCCTCCCTAGGGAGGGAGCCAGGGAATCCACAGCTCCATGTAGCTCCACGGTGTTAGTCTAGAAGGACCACCATGAAGAAGGTCAAAAAGAAAAAGTCTGACTCCAGGCGCCGCAGGGATTCCATTTCACCGCAGGCCAGCTCCGACTCCTCCCAGCAGCACAGCTCGGAAACCCCGCCATCATGCCCAGAGCCTGCCTCGCCACCGCCGCAGCCGCAGCCTTGCCAGGAGTCCACTCCACCACAAGCTAACCCTGAGCCTATACCGCAACCGCCTATATCCCAGGTTCTCCAAGTTGAGGAGCCCCGTGCCTCAGCTCCGTGCCTGATGCCTTCCAAGTCTGAACCCAAAGCATCCTACCCATCCGGGAAGTCAGGTGGGCAGACTTCCTGTTTAAGTGGCTCTAGCCTTCTTGCTGATAGGGTCCCGGAGGCTCCAGAGGCGGGTTCTTGTAAGGTGATGGCGTAGAGTTAGTAAGTTACCTTAGGCCGTGTTTACGAAGTTTGAAGGGGAGTTATTACCAGAGAGACCAGGATTCCTGGGTTTGTCACTCCATACACCCCAGGTCTCACTGGAAACAGCCATGAATACATAGTAACATTTAACTCGGCTCTATGGCCAGACTCTCATTAGGAGTCAGTCAGCAACTGTTTGGAAATTAAAAGCAAATACTGTCTAGAAGAAGCGAGGCAGTCATATGTCTTATGATTACTTTTTTGTCTGGCTGTTCTCATGAGAGGCCTGACTAGTCCAAAGAAGATAGTCCAGGATGAGGGGGCATGGGGTGGCTGTGTGACGGTTTTTGAGAGAAGGGGGTTTTTGTTGTCAGGTAGAAGATGAGAAGAGAGTTTTTTTCCATGTTGTCTCAAGAGGTTGACCTTGGACCTACAGAGAAGGAAGTCAGATAAAATACAGGGTTCCTGGCTAAATTCTAACTTCAGATAAACCACAAATAATGTTATAATTGTTAGTATGTGTTCCAAATAAGCACCCTGTGTTTCTGTTTGCTAAGTTCTCAACCTTTTCCACAGAAGTTACTAGAAAAGGATCTGCTCAATGTCTAAAACAAACAACAGCAAAACCAAAACAAAACAAAAAACCCACTTTGTAGCCATCAGCTCTGTTTAAAATTAAGTGGCTGGCTATCAAAAACTGGTCCCCATCTTCTTGGATAGCCAATGAGAGGCAAAACTTTGGACAGTATTAAGGGGACTCAGGTGGAGTTGGGGATTGGGATGCTTCAGACTGCTAAGGATAACGGAGAGAGCCAACCAAACTGACTGCTGACCATTCTTTCGGTACCTAGCACTCAAGCTCAGCCAGCTAAATTAATAATATTATCTGATAGTACTGCAGGGAAGGTACTGTTCCTCTGTCCATTTTTTTTTTTTTTTTTTTTTTTTTTTGGTTTTTCGAGACAGGGTTTCTCTGTGTAGCTTTGTGCCTTTCCTGGGACTCACTTGGTAGCCCAGGCTGGCCTCGAACTCACAGAGATCCGCCTGGCTCTGCCTCCCGAGTGCTGGGATTAAAGGCGTGTGCCACCACCGCCCGGCCCTCTGTCCATTTTATAGATGAGGAAACCAGGGTTCAAACTAGCCAGCACATCCTGGAGCAGCCATTGGTACTGTTAAAAGGGGAACTTCAGTCTATTCTGACTCCAGAATCCTTACTCTTAACCACAGCTGGTCTTGTAATTCCAAGAAGCCAGCTAGTCTCTCAAGGAGGAGGACATCTTTCTCTGACCTTTCCTTGAGCCATGGCCAAGTGCTCTATGTCCTTGAGCAGGCCACACTCTCTGGGCCACAGCAATCTAAGACAGTCTGAGTAGAAAACTAATATGGGACACAAGCGAATGAAAGCTCTAAATCCAAGGAATTGCCAGGACACCGGTACCTCTGTGACTAAGCAACAACCTGTCCTTGACATGTGGTAGTTGTGTATAACGTGAGCATCAACCTTGGAGACAAACATGTCTGGATGATAGCCTCAGAACTGGTGTCAGCAGAAGGTAAAACTGTCCTGCATCAAATCTTTTAAATCTTGATTTGGTCGCTTAGATGAAGGGCAAAGCAAGGGGCAAAGAAGTGGCCCACTGAATTTGTTAACTTTCTCATCACTGTGACTGAATGTCTGCAGTAACTGAAAGGATGAATTATTCATGTTGGCTCACAGTTTTAAGGTTATCCATGCATCAGTGGCAAGAAGCAGCTCACAGTGAAGCAGCCAGGAAGTGGAGTACAGGAAGGACCCAAGGCAAGAATAACCTGCAAAAACATGCACCTAGTATGTCTTCCTGCTAGGCTCCACCTGCTGCCTTTTACCAACTCCCAATAATGCTACATTGTGAATCCATGAAAGAGATTAATCCAGCCAGGCAGTGCTGGTGCACCCCTTTAATCTCAGCACTCAGGAGGCAGAGGCAAGCAGATCTCTGTGAGTTTGAAGCCAGCCTGGGCTACAAAGTTCCAGGAAAGGCACAAAGCTACACAGAGAAACCCTGTCTCAGGGGGAAAAAATAGAGATTAATCTATTCACTAGATCAGAGCCTCCACAGATTTAATTTTTCTCCAGAAACACCTTAATAGACACACCCAGAGGTGTGCTTTACAGATAATCTTGGCATTTCCTAATGCAGTCGAGTTGATGACATTCACCATCATGTTCATTGATGTTATAGTGGACACCTCGTGTTGCTTCTTAAGGAATCTTCCCCCTCTGAGAAAAAGGAGGAAAGAAGGTTGGAAATATGGGCTGAAGACTTTTAAACATATGATGTCCCTTTCTAATGCAAGCCTTTTTAATGCAAAATACTGTGGCTTGAAGCAATACCTGTCCTCCATTAGGGTGACTGTCGTAAAAAAGATGGACAAAAACAAGTTGGAGACTTAGAATTTAGAATATACATTTAGTAGGAATGTAAAGTGGGATGGCCACTGTGGGAAACAATCTGGAAGTTTCTCAGGAAAACATCAAGTTAACATGTGACTCATTCATTAAAAACACACCCATGCAGAAACCTATATGTGAACATTCTAACAGCACTGTTCATAATAACTAAATGCTGGGAACAACTCATTGTCCACCAGATAATGAATGGATAAGCTAGTGTGCTATAAAATACCAGAATATAATGAAACAGTACTTGTCAAGAAAAAAAGTGGCATGGTTTACTGATAATAGCTACAATACAGATGAGCCTAAAAAATCTTAGTCTGGTTGAAGAAGCTAATCCTCCCAAGAGCTAACATATATCATATGATTTCATTTGCAAAATGCCATGGATAGGAAGGAGAGAGATGTGGATGTCTGATGACGAGGTGAGGTTTCTTCTTCAAGAGATGGAGGTGTTGTCGCAAAGCTACAGAGTTGTGATGGTCACACAACTTCACAAACATACTAAAGCCTAATAGTAAATTTAAGGCATTTGAGAATTATATCTCAATTTCAACTTTTTAAGCTGAAAAAAAAAAAGTGTTGTTTGTAGAATCCTTGCTTTCCCCACCCCAAGAAAAGCATGTGTTCCATAGATATCGAAGCAGTGAGTGTGCTGAACTTGCTGATTGGCCAACCAGCATTATGGCACTGAAGACTGAAGCCCTTGTCAAACCCAGTTGGAATTATCCACCAAAAAATGACTTGGCCAGAAACAAAGGGTACGGTCTCTCAGTTCTGCTGTCAGGTCCCAGAAGAGCACAGAAATGGCAAAATGAAACATGTGATGTTTGTCGTCAGGGTGAACTGGTACCCACTACGTACACGGAACGTGGCAGCACCAGCTCCAGGACTCTGAAGCCCCTCACGGGCAGTGCCATCACCTGCTTGCATCACTTCCTGCCGGTTCCATGGAGAATTTTCACTGACTTAAAAGTTAAAAAGGCAGGATCTCTGAGACCAGCCTGGTCTACAGAGCAAATTCCAAGAAAGCCAGGGTTACACAGAGAAACCCTGTCTTGAACCCGGTAGTGGTGGTACAAGCCTTTAATCCCAGCACTCGGGAGGCAGAGCTAGGAGGATCTCTGTGAGTTCGAGGCCAGCCTGGTCTACAGGGCAAGAGCCAGGACAGGCACCAAAACTACACAGAGAAACCCAGTTTCAGGAAAAAAGAAAGACAGAGAGAGAGAGAGGAAGGAAGGAAGGAAGGAAGGAAGGAAGGAAGGAAGGAAGGAAGGAAGGAAGGAAGGAAGGAAGGGAAAGAAAGAAGAAAGAAAGAAAGAAAGAAAGAAAGGAAGGAAGGAAGGAAGGAAGGAAGGAAGGAAGGAAGGAAGGAAGGAAGGAAGGAGAGAAGAAAGAAAGAAAGAAAGAAAGAAAGAAAGAAAGAAAGAAAGAAAGAAAGAAAGAAAGAAAGAAAGAAAGAAAGAAAAAGAAAGAGGAAAAAGAAAGAAAGAAGAAAGAAAGAAGAAAGAGAAAAGAAAAAGAAAGAAAAGAAGAAAAACCCTGCGGTCTGCTTCTGTAAAGTACTTGCTGTATTCTTTGAGCCTCAGATTCCTTATCTGAAAAATGAAACCAGCAACGTTCCATGTCACAGGATTTCTGTCACAGTTAGACATGAATAACAACAGGAAGTACTATGCAGGTGTAAGCAGCCACCTTTTCGTTCTAATTCTTCCCAAGTGACACCAGTCTATACCCCACGGATTCTCTCAAGCGACTAGTCTCTCCTTGTGTTTGAAGGGTGGCACTGTAGGAGAGTGGCCTTCATGAGGCCTTCAACCTCACATCTTGGACAATGTCTTTAAAAAGCCTAGGGTTTCTTTTGGTAACACCGCAGCTGCCACGGGGGACTTCTAGAATTGCCCTGAGACTGTGTCCCACCCCCGGGGACCGAGTGCAGCCTGCCCTCATCTCTGCCCTTCTCTGCCCAGCAGTGCCCATGACCTGTGTGGCTCCACGCTCCTGCTCCTGTGCAGCCTGCCCTGGCAGCTCTGCTTGCTGGCGTCGTCTGGGGCTGTGCCACAGCCGCATCTTCGATGTTCTTCTGCCTCGGGACTGGCAAGCCATGCCAGGGAGACAATTCCCAAACCTCCTCACCTTCTACAGGTTCCTGAGCCAGCGGGAGGGCCAGAGCCTTGGGTGTACAGTTCCGGGGGCCAGCACTGTCCTCAGACCTCATTAGCAATAGTGTAATGAATTCCCCCCAAAACCATAGGTCTTTCCAAAGGAAAGCCTTCCCCTCTAAATAACCAACTCTGCTTGGGTGGGCAGACTCGTGTGGTACCTTTCTTTCTCTTTTCCACTGAAGCCCTCATTCCTGAGAGCACCCTCCCACCTAGCCCATTATAAACTCCAGTCACCTGGGAGCTTTGTAATTACACATCAGTTGGCCACACACTTCCTTTTTTGTCTCATAGCATACACAGGGAGCATCTCCTTATTACACTACATGTGGATATCCCTGAACTCATTTATAAACCTGATTAGAGCTCATAAGCCCCTTCTGCTAGTAATAGCAGAACCTGTCCCATTCAGAATGTGTCGCGCTGTTACCCTAAGGATCCATAGGGCCATGTATTCCAGACTGGTCTGTTATCAGCAGCCCCCTCCTCCATCATGGCATCACCCAGTTTTTGCTCTGCTGTTCCTCTTCCGCAAAGACACCAGAAGAAATGTATCTAAGCACTGTCACTCACGCGAAGGCCCCTGTCCATGTTAAGAACAGACTGAAGGCGGCCTCCTTCTTACAGGACTTCTGGGTCATGTGTCGGGGCTAGGAGAGGGGCCTCTACCCACGGGAGCAGCCACGTTGTCCTCAACACTGCACACAAATCCCTGGAAGAGGTCCTTCCACTTGGAGGTCTCACATCCTACATCAGGAGCTCGGCTCACTGTCCCATCCACCTCCTCTCCTTACCCTTTCCAGCTCCCTCTCTTGCAGAAAGTGAAAGGAACAAACCCCAGATACAGAGCTGATCTGGGGGAATAAGACATGCCTGGAGTCAGAGATACCATCTAGTCAGTCCCACCCAGGAAGAGTCTGCCCCCCACTCACCCACACAGTGTGTCCATTCGCTGGCTGCCACGTGGTTCTGAGGGCTCCCATGGGTGGAAAACCAAAGCCTGCTCTGGGAGGATGCTAGGTGCCCTGAGGGACAAACACTAGAGATCTTCCCCTTCTGATGTTCATCTGGGGGAGCTAGCCAAGATGCATGCATTTAGAAACTTCTTCCCCCAAACAGGACGTGTGGTTCAGGAGGGCTTCTGGGAGTCTGAGAGCAAGGCAGCACCGTGTCAGCCCACAGCATTATGTGCCCAGTGCAGGAGCCAACTCTAAAAGCACCCTGGGATCCTCTACCGCTTAAGATGAAGAGGAGGGGTGTTTTAAGCTGTAGGGGAACCAAAAACAGGGTTCAGACTTAGGAAAGCAAGGGAAAGAGGCGTGAACCCCATGGCCAGGGCAAGACTTGTGGTTTTTATTTCTTTTCCCACGGGAGCCCCTGCTTCCACAGTCTTTACCTTCTCAGAGGACTTAAAACTGGCAGCCCCGTTAGACAGGAACCCCTGCTCTAGTGGGACAGGCAGCCCCGTAGACAGGAACCCCTGCTCTAGCGGGACAGGCAGCCCCGTAGACAGGAACCCCTGCTCCAGCGGGACAGGCAGCCCCGTTAGACAGGAACCCCTGCAATAGTGGGACAGGCAGCCCCGTAGACAGGAACCCCTGCTCCAGTGGGACAGGCAGCCCCGTAGACAGGAACCCCTGCTCTAGCAGGACAGGCAGCCCCGTTAGACAGGAACCCCTGCTCTAGCGGGACAGGCAGCCCCGGTTGACGGGAACCCCTTTTCTAGCGGTCTTTCTATCAAACTGGACACTGCATTTCTGAATGCCTTCCTTGCACACTCCTTTGCTGCTCCAGTCTTTGTAGTGGGTGTAACTAAAGTGTGATTTCCTGATATCTAACCATCTCTGAAAGGCTTCAGAGAGTTGTTGTGACGCTTCAAGAGGACTTGGAGTGGGAGGTGTCTGGTACATGGCCTGGCACATCGTGATCTGGACCACCCTCGTACCCTGTTACCCCTCTAGGCATCAGGCCCCAGGGGTACTGTTGGAGGCTTTGTTGGAAGGGGTGGGGACACCCTTTAGAATACCCTTTCCTTCCTTGAGGAGGAAGATCAGGAGGGGACCCTGTAAGATCTGCTGCCTCCTTCTAGTACAGAGACATAAATCTTTCTCCCCAAACCCCCTTTCTGTTTGCTTTATAGAAAGCCTTCAAGGAAACACTGTACTCCCCGTAACTCACGTACTTCAAGCTCTCGGAACTGTTGCTGTGGCTCTGGGGGCCCTGGGAGCTGCCTACTTCATCGCTGAATCCTTCTGAACTGGACCCCAGGCCAACGGTCCGGCAGGTATGTACGAAGATTGCCTTATCCCTTTTCTCTAGATAGAAATATCTCAAAGTGGACTAGGCCTTCAGCTCATGATCTAGACAACTCATTCCTGCCTCAAGATGGTCTGCCATGGCTCTCTCAGGAGACCTTTTATTAGCACCATCAGGACAAAGCTTCTGCCTCCACCCTTGTCCCTGACCTGCTATGGCTTCCCTGGTCCTGGATGGGAGAAGTAGGATGGGTGGGGTAGAGGTTGCTCACTCTCTCGAAGCCTTTCTCAGAACTTCTAAAAAGCTGGTTACCCTTCTCATCATCTCCTTGGTGGCTCGGCTCCCCTGGTGTACCTCAACTCCAGTGACTGTGTCCACTCACACCGGTGTCCTCCAGCCTGTCCCACGTGGTCTTTGGAACGTGTGTGATCTCTCCCACTCCTTACTTATAACTCACCATCTCTGCATATGAGGATGTCTTCAGTCACCTGTTTCACCTGAGCCCCCTTGAGCCCCAGAAGCAGAGCCGGAAACAAGGATTGGGTGCGCCTGATACCTTGAGGAAGTACTCTCAGGAGGAAGCCGGGGTGAGTGGGGAGGCGAGAGGAAGAAGGGAAGGAGAAGGGAAGGCCTCCACCTGGCTCCACAGAGTCCCAGAATGCTATTTGTACAGCAGAGCCACCCCTCAAGAGACACGAGGTTTCCCCTTCATGTCCCTGTGTCACCTGATCATGTGTGACTATATGGGTGTAGGGAGGAAATTCGGGTCTTGGTGGGAAAAGCAATTTCCCAGGCTGGGGGCCAGTCACTGGACGAGGGTAGCTCTTGGTCATCAGCAGCCATTTTTGAATCCACCATTCAAAAGGCCAATGCATCCGCTGTGAAGGGAACTGGGGAAGGTGATCACCAAGAGCACCCATAGTCATCCCAACAGCTAGGTCTTGTTCAGTGAATGCTTAAAAAGTGGTGGCTGAGGAAGGGAGTGAGAGCCAAGAGAGACATTTAGGCCCACCTCTGAGCCCTCCATCTTCCCTGGGAGTGGACAGGTGATGATTATAGTCAAACATAGGTCTGGGAATCAATGCTTAAAACATATAAACATCCAAGTCCTGCAAATACTCCAGTGAGAGTGTAAACTCTTTTCTGGAGCTCCTGATGTCTATTCAACCATCATCTAATACTAATTAATCATTTTAAACCACCTGACCTCCAGGAAATACCACAGCACTTAAGAGCCTTGGCTCCCTCTTCCTGGACTTGCTGGGAGTGAGAAGGTGTCTGTAGGAGATAGCTGATAGCTGGTGACTGCTGTGTCTTGTTATTGTATCAGCACGATGCCTGAGAAGATTCTGCCTTTGGAGTTAACTTGACAATCTCTAGACTGCTGCCTGGACTCAGTGTTAGAAACATGTTCTTAACTTCTCTGTCCATGTCATCTCTGGTGGAGAGTAACAGCTCTCTCCGAAGACAAAGGTCATGAGGATTAAAAGAGAAAGATTTAGAGGTGTCCTACGCAGGGCCACTGCCCAGGGTGGGGCATATGAAGGATGCAAGCATTTTTATCTATGAGATTCTTTGTAGTGTCGCCGACTGCTTGAAGCATGGGTTCTGCAAGCATATGAGGATTTAGGGTTAGATGTCCCTTTGGCATCCAGTGCCTGGAGCTGGGGGCAGGCTCTGACATCTCATTCTCTTCCCGTTGAGTGGAGATAATACCAGCAGAACCCTCTTGTTGGGAAGATTGAGCTTTAGATGTTAATGATGGAGAGATGTCTCACAGTGAAGCACTTGCCTTGCAAGCATGAAGACGTGAGTTCAGATCCCCAGCACCCGTATAAAAAGCAGGAACCAGCAGTGTGACCCCAATGCTGGAGAGCTAAGGCAGGAGGATTCTTGGGCCTCTCTGGGCAGCCCGTCTAGCCAGCCAGTGAACTCTAGGTTCAGCGAGAGACTACACCTTGTCTCAAAAGTAAGGTGGGGAGCAACCGAGGAAGACGTCATGTTGACCTCTGGCGTCCGTACATCTATGTATCAATCAGCACACACATGCAGAGACAAACTGGTGGGGGAGGGGGGAGGAGAGAGACTGTGCTGCTGCAAAACTGCTCATTAGGTCACCTGAGACAAACCAGGATCCTCTGCAAGAACGAGTGTTCTTCACGGCTCAGCCATTTCTCCAGACTTTAATTAGCTTTGGAAGTAACAAGTTCCTTTATGGCATTTTCACATTACTTAATTTGGGTTGATTCTCCCCGACTCCTCCTGTCTCCCCACCCTCCCATCCGAATTGTACTCTCCTGTCCAAGAACTGCCCCTTCCACGTCTCATGTGACCTATCATCCTCCCCACACCCTTACTCAAAGCCTCTTTCTCCCATCTACTGGGCTCCTTTCCAGCTTCCTGACACCTACTCACACATATTCCCACATACATATGCAAATCTGCTTCCTCTTAGAGAAAGATGCTCCCAGAATTTTCCTTCCTAGAGCTTGGTGAAACAACGTCTCCCTCAGCATTTTCCTCAGCTGATAATGAGGCAACAAAAGCAAAAAGTTCCTTTGGGATCTTGAATATGGTCAAAGTCCGCACCATAGGAACCTCTGAGGGAATGAGGCCCCCTCTTGGCTGCTGCGGTCTCTCGAGGAAGGGGGGGTTGACAGGGAGGATACCGACCCTGGCAGAGCCCAGAGGACGCTCTTGGACTTGACTGTCACAGCCTTGGGGTGAATCAGTGTAGCTGACTTCGATTGAAGAAGCAAACAAGAAGAATGGGAGAGATCCGTGAAGAAGGAAGAGAAGGAAGAAGAAAGAGAGGTAGGAGAGAGAAAAGAAGAAGAGAGAAAGGAGAGGAGGAGGAAGAAGAGGAGGAGGATAATAAAAGGAATTTGGATTCTAAAATAATTTACTTTTTTTGCAAAAAGCATGTAGCTGTTGAACCCTCATAGATAAGACTGTAAAGGTTGAAAGCTGTTGAGATAGGTCACGAGGGACTGATTAAGCTAATGGTTCTGTCATTTATTTATTTTTCCTTACAGATCCAGTTTCCATCCAAGGATCTCACTTGTCACCAAAATAGAGAGAGAAAAATATCTTGTCTCTTTTCTTCATTTTATGTTATTTAATTTATTTATGTATTTAGTTTTTCGAGACAGGGTTTCTCCGTGTAGTTTTGGTGCCTGTCCTGGATCTCGCTCTGTAGACCAGGCTGGCCTCGAACTTACAGAGATCCACCTGGCTCTGCCTCCTGAATGTTGGGATTAAAGGCATGCGCCGCCGCCGCCATCACTGCCACCGCCACCGCCACTGCCACTGCCGGGCTTTTTTTTTGAGACAAGGACTTCTATGTAGCCCACATTAGCCTTAAACTTAATATCGTCCTACCTCCTGCAGAATGCTAGGGTTACAGGCGTGTGCAGCCACACCCAGCTAGAAATCTGTCTTCAGTGTCTTTTGCTCAGAAATATGGAAGTTGGATCCAGCACACAGTCGGGGAGGTAAGTGCCTTTAAGATGTTTAGAGCTGAAATAGGAACCCACCATTCTTGGTCTTGGCCTCTCTGCACACTCTGCACAAAATCAACAAGACAATGTGTTTTTATTTTTCTCACTCTAAAAGCAAGAATTGCAAGGCACAATTCAATGCCTGATTTAACTAGTCAGCCTCACCTCAGGCCAGTTAGTAGGGGCAGGAGGGATGAGCTAACAAAAAGCCTACATTCTGGGAGGCAAGAGCCCTAAACCCAGCAGGGCTATCTCTAGGAAAGAGTCCCTCTTGTGATGAGGTCCTGACCTGCTTACACCCTGTGGTTGCTTCTGGCTGATGCTGGGTGAGCTTTTCCTTCTCTTAATCAGGTAGAATCATAGTCAACAGAAACCCCAGCAAATACTCCTGGAAGAGGCAGATATTACAGGGAAAGGAGATGGACAGCGCTGGTTACAGTGGCCTCTGCAGGCAGCTGGAGTCAGACTTTGCTGGTGCCACCCTGGAAGATAGCACCACACACCATCAGAGTAATCCATACCCAAGACAAAACTAAGCAGTAACAGCCGCTCCTGTCTACCACGGATGGGAGGCCTACTAGGAGGGAGACACTTCTGTCCTCCTCTGGAGAGGAGACCTGTAGACAGAGAAGAGTAGATGTCAGAGAAAGCTGTGCCCAAGTGTTGTGGGCAGGTAAAGGTGGGCTAAGAACTTGCTGTTTCTCTAAGAGTTGGCCAAGGGGGAATCTAGCCGGACTGCCCCTGATGGGGGGGGACGGGACTGATCTTCCTGTAGCAATAGAGAGAATTGGATGGGGTAGGCCAGGCTGGTTACTTACTGGGATCCCCAGAACTCTAGAATCTTTGTTTAAGGCGATCCCAGCAAACACCACTAGCTGAAGGAAATGTCCAGGCAGCAGAGGTGGCCAGCACTGGCTTATAAAGCCTTCTCTGAAAAGTCAGGCTCTAGAAGAATGCGTAACAAGAGACACAAGAGAGTTGTGCTTCTGCCCAGTGCTGCGGTTTGAGATGAAGAAGCCCACAGATATCAGAAACCTAGTGGCCCCTGCTTCGGCAAGGCCTGACCCCTGTGACCGAAGATGAACTCCTCTCCCTGGTGTATTCATTAGACCCCCTTGTTGTAAATAACTTGGCAAAACCTTGACCCTGGTTAAACACAGCCCTCGGCCGCGCACAGGCTGTGCCGGCTTATGCAGACACACGGAGCTGCTCACCCAAACAAGCCAGACTCACGTTAGATGCTCTCTCGCTCTATTCATTTTCTCGATCTCCCTTAGTGCCTCATGTATCCCAGGCTGGCCATGTCTTCCAGGGTGGTCTCATGTATCCCAAATTCCCTATGTAGGAGGAGAACAAATTCCCTGAGAAGACCTTGAACTGATCCTCCTGCCTCCACATCACACGTGCTAGAATTACAGGCACACACCACCAGGCACAGTTTCTGCTGTACTGGGGATCAACCCCAGGGCCATGTACATTCTAGACAATCACTTCAGCAACTGAGATGCATCTCTAGTCCCAGACTTACTTTAAATACCTGACCACAGACTCCAGGTGGGACTATGAGGGGCAAGGGCTCAAATCACCTTATATTCCCCATTCTGTTGTCCTCAAACCTCCTCCACCTCCTTCCCCCATCTCTAAGACTCTGCCCACAGTGCCTGTTACCCTGTCCCTGAGGCACTGACTGATGGGACCATACTTTGGTGTTCTAGGAACCAAAGTAAATGGACTCAACCATCATGGGTTCTTTTGTCTGGCTGCTTTTTTTCAACACAATGTTTTGAATTTACATTTCAGTCCTATATGTAGCAATAGTTCTCTTTTTATTTCTAAGTGTGTCTCCATTCATCTGCTACTGATAACGAGTTATTTTCAGGTAGGGTTCATAAATAAATTTTTTAATAAAAGTGAAGTTTTCATTTTTTTTTAAAGACCTAGAAAAGAAATTGCTGGATTCTAAGGTGTGCATATGTTTAACTCACTTGGTGAGAAATTTTCTGGAATGTTTGTACCATCTGAGACTCCTCCATCAGAACTGTGAACGTTCTGGAGGCTCCACACTGCCTAGCCATTTAGTGAGCCAGTGTGTGATACCCCTCTGGACCAACAAAAAACTTTTTACTGACCCGCTGTCTAGATCTGTTGTTAAAGAATTGACAGTAAATGTTTAGCTGTGAAAGTGGTTTTATAGTCAGGGTTAAAACAGTCATATATATTAGCTGGGCGGTGGTGGCGCACGCCTTTAATCCCAGCACTCGGGAGGCAGAGCCAGGTGGATCTCTGTGAGTTTGAGGCCAGCCTGGGCTACCAAGTGAGCTCCAGGAAAGGCACAAAGCTACGCAGAGAAACCCTGTCTCGAAAAACCAAAAAAAAAAAAAAAAAAAAAAAAACAGTCATATAATATATGTTATATATGGTATAAATAGAACACTAGAAGGCAGAAATTCAGAGGAAGTTGAAATGGGTGATTGTGGTGGGAACCAGGTGAGGGGTCATTTTTACTTGGGGTTCATGGCATGGCACTCTGCAGAAGGATTAGTTTAAGCAGAAAGCCATTGAGAAATAGCTCTTTGACCTCTCTGATCTACCTGAAAACAGCACAATTTCTGCTGTTTTGACCTCACCCCAGGAAGGGTAAACAGTCTTGTCCCTAGAGACAGCTTACAGGGAAACCACCCCACACAACGCTTGCCTCATCTGCCACTAGTGACCCCACATTCGTACCCTGTACTCTTCCACAGTTGGCTACCATACACAGAAGACCATTTACAACTTCCCTACAAAAGTCGTTGGTGAAGATGCTCTCTAAGTCCTGCCTTTTGTTATTTCTCTGAATGCTCTCCTGCATGCCTCGTTAACAACTTGTTTTTTTCTTGTTAATCTGCCTTTTGTCAGTCTAATTTGGAGGGCTCTGTCAACAAACCTAACATGGGTAAATGAAAAAGGATTTTTCCCTCCACATTAGATATGAATTTTTTCATCCCCAACCCCCAAAATCTATATGTTAAAACGTAAGCCAATCCCCAATATGTCAGTATTAGGTGGGGCCTTTGGAACATGATTAGGTCATGCAGGTGGTGCCCTCCTAAATGAGTTTAGTACCTTTATTAAAACAAAAGAGATGGCTCAGCTGTTAAAGGCTAGGCTCACAACCAAAAATATAAGAGTTCGGTTCCCAGCACCCACAGCTGTCTCTCCAGCCACTAAAAAAAAAAAAGAACCAGGTAGTGGTGGCCAACACCTTTAATCCCAGCACTCGAGAGGCAGAGCCAGGCGGATCTCTGTGAGTTTGAGGCCAGCCTGGTCTACAGAGTGAGATCCAGGAAAGGTGCAAAGCTACACAGAGAAACCCTGTCTCAAAAAAAAAGAAAAAGAAAAGAAAACAAAAGCAAAAGGTCCCGGGGCTGAGGATGTAGCTCAGTTCTAGAGTGTTTGCCTAGTATGTACAAAGCCCTGGCTTCAATCATTGGCACAACATAGACCTGCAATCCCAGTACTCTCTAGATAGAGGCAGAAGGATTAGAAATTCAAGATCATCGTCCACGACATAGCAAACTCAAGACCAGCCTGGGCCACAGGAGACCCTGTCTCAAGCTCAATTGTGCCTCAAAAAAACTTCTCCTCTGCTCTCATGCCTCACAACACTGAAGACTCCTGAAAGCCTCTGTGACCTCGGGAGGAGAGAAGACTTCTCCACACCAGCAAGCAACACTGATGCTGTGGTCAACATCCTTGGGTCTTTCCAATCCAGTTCTGACACAACCTGCCTGGAGATAGAGTCTACCGGTTGAGGGCTCAGATCTCAGGACTGCCCCCATCCAGCAGGTTCTAGACCCAGACTCTGTGCTTCTGACCCACTGGCATAAATCAAAGTTTCCCCAAGCTCTCCTCGTATTTGGGTTTGCTAGAATGACCCTCTAGGGACCCAAGGAAACATGTTTATTAGCTACAGAGGCTGGGCGGTGGTGGTGTACACCTTTAATCCCAGCACTCGGGAGGCAGAGGCAGGTGGATCTCTGAGTTTGAAGTCAGCCTGGTCTACAGAGTGAGTTCCAGGGCAGCCAGAGAAACCCTGTCTTAAAAAACAAACAAAACAAAAACTCTCCTGAGGGTAGGGTATGGGGATGGAGCAAGGGACTTCCCTGTCCCCTCATGCACCATCCTCTGTGAACAGCTATGCAGGATCACCCCAGCCTTGTCTACGGAGAGTTTATTACCTAGGCATGATGCATGCACAGACACCAGTGCTGAGACGTGATTGGACAAAAAGAGATTGTTCCATTGATGACAGAACGAATGGGTGGGGGAACAGACACAGCAAGGCCTGTTAGGATTCTTCTCAACATCTCTGGGCAGCATTCTCCCTCTAGGGTAATGGGGAGGCTGTTGTGACCTCTGGTAAATCATAGAATTTCTTTACAGTCAACTGCAAGTCGGTCAGAAGAAGACTGGAGTTTCTACAGCCAGCCTGGGGAAAGAAATTCTAACTTCATGGCCTGGACTAGAGAGGGAAAGCTTAAAGTGGTAAATACAAATTTAAAACGCACACAGTACACCACACAGGAAGTTTTTTTTTGTTTGTTTGTTTTTGTTTTTGTTTTTTGAGACAGGGTTTCTCTGTGTAGCTTTGCGCCATTCCTGGGACTCACTTGGTAGCCCAGGCTGGCCTCGAACTCACAGAGATCCGCCTGGCTCTGCCTCCCGAGTGCTGGGATTAAAGGCGTGCGCCACCACCGCCCGGCCAACACACAGGTAGTTTTGAGACAGCAGTGCAAATAGACTAAGATATTCCCTACACTATGTTTGTATATTCTCAAATTTTTCTGTCATTGTTTGCTGATGAGGAATGTCCGCTGATCTCTGGGTGGCCCCCTCGGAAGCAGGCATTAGAGAAAGGTAAATGGCTGGTGAGGTGGCTTAGCAAGGAGACAAAGCCCTGGCTTCAATCACTGGCACAACATAGACCACACTGATCTCCCAACAGCACTCAGCACCTTCTAACATACTGTAAACTACACCCCCAGACAAAATAAAGCCATTTGCTTGGTCTGAGTCCTAGAACCAAAAGCCAAATGGTTCTCAACCTGTGTGTCAAGACCCCTTTGGGGGTTCAAACAACCCTTTCACAGGGGTCACATATCAGATGTCCTGCATATCAAATATTTACATTATGATTCATAATTAGCAAAATTACAATTACAAAGTAGCAATGAAATAATTTTTGGTTAGGAGTCACCACAACATGAGGAACTGAACTGTACTAAAGGGCCGCAGCATTAGGAAGGTTGAGAACCCCTGGCCTAGGGGTTAGACAACTGATCCTAGAATAAAATCCTCTGTAGTGATAGTCCATGCATGCCAATGACTTTGAAATGCATTCTGGTTGGGGGGAGGGCGTGTCAAAACTGCACATCTGGACTCCTCAGCTCTGTGACCCCCAAGTGCACACAGTGTATCTGAAGCAAGAGCTAGGATAGCGGTACTGGGGACCCTCTGACAGTCTGTCCTTCCTGGGGTCACTCCAACAGGCTGACCACAGACTACAGAGGAGGGCCTGTGTCCTAGGAGAGGAGCCATGAATGAGAACAGATACGAGCTAAACCGTCTTTCTCACAGTGACCAAGAGGCGCTGCCTGCTGTGGCTCAGGGACCTACCATAGGCTCCTGTACTGGGGCCAAAGCCTTCGGTGAACGCTTGGAGTCAGGTGTTAAATGTCTTCCTTCTCCAGGCTGTTTCTGCCTCTTGAGAACAAAGATGAGGTGGGGATCGGTTCAATAAACTACACAGGTGACTCCTAACTAAGGCAAAGGGGACAAAAAGGAAACCCTTACGAAGAGGGAGGTGAACCCCATTCAAACTGGAGCGGCCGGGCCCCACCCACCAAGGCGCTCAGCCCGCTATACAAAGACATATCCTTGAGCAAGAGGACGCTCAAAGCTGGGAAAAGAAGCCCTCCTGGGCCTTGGCTGCGAGTTTGCTTCTCAGGGCTCAGCTCCCTGGAAACCTCCCGGGAGAAATGACTCACACACACACACACATCCCAGCATCCTCGGCTCTTGGCAAAGGCAGCTTCTTGTCTCCCCTGCCTGGAGCTGTTGGGGGGGTGGGGGATGAAGTGTGGATGCTTTCTCGTCTTGCCCCCCTGCACTGTTCACAAACACAGAAAGACCTCATTCACAGTCGGCTATTGAAAGCTTGCTGGAAATGCAAATTGCTCAGAAGCGGATCCTTCTTTTCAAACACCAATGTTGCATATTCCTGATGAGAACTGCTAAGCAGGCCAGGCTTCCCGAGGCCAGAGGCTCCTGAAGAACTAATGTTTGCGTTTGCAGGGAGCAGAACTTGGGGCTGGCAGCCGAGCTGGAGGCTCACCCTTTTGGGGGTCTGCAGGTGCTGGGTCTCCTGCGTTTTTGCAGAGGTGCCCATCCTGACCCCAGCCTTGCCACTTTTGTCCTTTCATTTGGGTGCCACATTAATCATGGGTGATGAGAGACTCAACCCGACAGAGCTGTTGCTGATGCACAGCTCAGATCCAGAAAGCTGGATAAGCCACTAAATGAGCCAGTAGCTCCCCTCCACCCCAGTAACCCGGAGGCTCTAGGTAAGGTCTCCCACCCCAGACTCTGGAGATGACTGTCAAGAAGCATGAGGTTGGCTGACGGCGCTCCTTACCCTCCTCAGGTGCTCCTTGCCCTCCTCTGGTGCTCCCTACCCTCCTCTGGTGCCCCCTACCCTCCTCTGGTGCTCCCTACCCTCCTCTGGTGCCCCCTACCCTCCTCTGGTGCTCCCTACCCTCCTCTGATGCTCCCTACCCTCCTCTGGTGCTCCCTACCCTCCTCTGGTGCTCCCTACCCTCCTCTGATGCTCCCTACCCTCCTCTGATGCTCCCTACCCTCCTCTGGTGCTCCCTACCCTCCTCTGGTGCCCCCTACCCTCCTCTAGTGCTCCCTACCCTCCTCTGGTGCTCCCTGCCCTCCTCTGGTGCTCCCTGCCCTCCTCTGGTGCTCCCTACCCTCCTCTGATGCTCCCTACCCTCCTCTGATGTGCCCTACCCTCCTCTGGTGCTCCCTACCCTCCTCTGGTGCTCCCTACCCTCCTCTGGTGCTCCCTACCCTCCTCTGGTGCTCCCTGCCCTCCTCTGGTGCTCCCTGCCCTCCTCTGGTGCTCCCTACCATCCTCTGGTGCTCCCTGCCCTCCTCTGGTGCTCCCTGCCCTCCTCTGATGCTCCCTACCCTCCTCTGATGCTCCCTACCCTCCTCTGATGCTCCCTACCCTCCTCTGGTGCCCCCTACCCTCCTCTAGTGCTCCCTACCCTCCTCTGGTGCTCTCTACCCTCCTCTGGTGCCCCCTACCCTCCTCTGGTGCTCCCTACCCTCCTCTGGTGCTCCTGATCCAGCCCCCAACCCTGTGTCCTAGGGTGCCTTGTTCCCCACAGGCTCTTCCTGAGGGTAAGGTGTTCTCTCCTCTCAGGCATCAGATCGGAGTCCCTGGGACTGAGATAACTGAAGAGCCCAGGCTCTTTCTTCCCTCTCAATAGCTCCCCATCCCCCACCAAACAACCACTTGGGTGGTTTCCTTCTGGATTCTGTAGAATTTTACACTAAAGATGTGTACCTGCTTTTTCCACTTTCCAAGAGAATCTTTGTTTGGGGGTGGGAGTTGGTTTTTACTTTATTTTATTTTTTAACAGGGTCTCACTGTGTAACCTTGGTTAGCCTGGAAGACATTGTGTAGATCAGGATAGCCTCAAACCCCCAGTGATCCTCCTGCCTCTGCCTCCTGGGTTTTGGGTGTGTACCAACATGCCCAGGATGTAGCTAGATGGCCTAGAACTCATGATCCTCCTGCCTCAGCACCTCCAGTAGTACTGGGATAACAGGTGAATGCCACCAAACCCAGCCAATGTCTCATGGCTGTGTGACTTTCCAGCATTTGCCTGGTTTGTAACGGATCAAGCATAAGCCGGCCAGGCTTACGTGAGTATCTGACTCACCGTAGCACTCGGTGAATTCTGTCTATGATGTCAGTTACAGGTCCATCTGCCTTTGACAACAAGGGGGTCTAGTGGCTTGTGTATAATCCATAAGTAGCAGGCTTTGAGGAAGGTTTCATCACAGACTCCTTTCTGTCCTCACTCCCCTTTTACCTTAGGTGGTATTAGTTTCCCCCTGTGGTTATGATGATTGTGTTGGAACAAAAAGATGTGATCCCTTCCTCACCCATCATAATGGCCTGCCCTCTTACAACAAAAGACAGGTTAACAAAAGCATAGTGCATTTACTGAGTTGGTTTTATTTGACACTCAAGCCCTTCAGTACTGAAGACCTCTAGGTCTAATGAAGCACAGCTTTAATCCCACCATTCAGGAAGCAGATGCAGGCAGATCTCTATGAGTTTGAGGTTAACCCAGTCCACATAAAAGAGTCCCAAAGCTACACAGTGAGACCCTGTCTCAAAAAAATAAATGAACAAAAAGATAAATGAAGCTGGGCGTTGGTGGCGCACACTTTTAATTCCAGCACTCAAGAGGCGGAGACAGGTGGATCTCTAGGAATTTGGAGGCAGCCTGGTCTACAGAGCGAGATCCAGGACAGCCAGGGCTACACTGAGAAATCCTATCTCAAAAAACAAAAACAAACAAACAAACAAACAAATAAATAAATAAATAAATAAATAAATAAATAAATAAATAAATAGCCAAGCTTCAGAGAAAACCATTTCCAGACCTCGGTTTGATGAAGCTTAGACACCCACATCAACATGTGACTGAAGAATGTAAATTGACAGACTGAAGGTGAAACCCAGCAGGGCCTGTCTTCTCAGATTCTTGTTGGCCTGGGTGTAGCAGTCTTTCCTCCTGGCTATGGGGTAGAAGCATCTGGAATGATAGCTAGCCCTCAAGGGAGAAAGTTCCCTGACTTGTAGATTTTTATGGTTTAGGGAAAGGTTCTTGTTCCTGTGTCCCAGCATAAGGAAGAATTCTGGTTTCTCTGACTCTTTGGGAGGGAGGGGCTACAGGAGACTGGCAGCAAGTCAGAGGTCCTGAGCTGCTGAGACCGTCCAGGCTGCTTGGATTCAGCTCAAAGCGCCATACTTTGGAGTATTGTTTTCTGAGCTCCAACAGCTGCCAATGGTACCTAAGGCTACAATAGATCTTTGTCCCCACCCGGAGAGCATGCCCATGAGCCTCCCGATCTCCTAGCATCCCAAGCAAAAGTCCTATGGTTCAATCTTCCTGGATCAACTTAGGTCACATGAACACCCATGACTGGGACTAGGGAACTGCAATTACTCATTTGGCTTACACTACTCACGGCCCACTTGTGAGTTAAGGTTGGAATTATTACCCTTGGATCAAGTAGGCTACGTGAGGAAAGGAGAATATTAGAATAAAAATCTAGTTATTTTAATATAATAAATTGAGGGCTTCAACATATGTCAATTCTCAGTATTTTTCCCCTTTTGAAACATTCTCTTTCAAGGGATCTAGAAGCTTCTCCAGTGTTTCACTTTTTATAAATGGCACTGTAATGGGCATCCTCCAGTAGACATTTTGGAAAAGATCCTTCTCAATGCTGTTCTCCTCTGATTTCTAGAGAAGTTTCTTGCCCTTTGTCCAAGGTTGCTCACACACACACACATTCTAGGTCCTGTCGTCCGTCCCTCCATCAGTCCCTCCCACCCCCTGCTCCACAAACAGACTACCTCATACCTTCACTATCATTACCTACCCAGACTGGTCCAGATGGCCTTCTGAGGTCGGAAAATCTGAAACTTGATTCTCATCCTATGACGGTCAACCGTGATGAAAGAGTATTCACATCAAATCAGAAATCCTGACTGGACGGATCCACCCGTCTTGTGTCTTTAATCTAATTCTTTACTCCTCACTTTAAGCCAAGCACATTCTTGATAGAAATTTGTCTGGACATCAAGTAAACTGCCCTTCCTGTATTCTGTGAAAACATGGAAGTCTACAGAAATATGACTGAAGTGGATACGGCAGTGTACTGCCCACGGATGAGTTGACTGCCTAGGACTCTGGTGTAGCCACTGCTGGCCGTTTATACCAGTACCTCTCTCTAAGCATTGTTTTAACTTAAGAAAGCTGCCTCACCCAGAGTCACACCACGTTCCCAGGAGGTAATGGAGGTTGAGTGGCAAGTCCATATGTGGCTAAGAAAAGCCTGGATCCGAGCCTAACTTGGGTATAATTCTGCAAGGCCATCCCAGCTGAATGGTTGAGGAGGAGGTTTATTGTAGATTTGAGTGAGCACAGCCAGAGGCAACTGGAAGGGTCCAGACTGAACCAGGCCATGAGTGTGGGGGCTGGGGGTGGAGATCAAGAGAGAAGAGAAGAGAAGAGAAGAGAAGAGAAGAGAAGAGAAGAGAAGAGAAGAGAAGAGAAGAGAAGGGGAGGGGAGGGGAGGGGAGGGGAGGGGAGGGGAGGGGAGGGGAGGGGAGGGGAGGGGAGGGGAGGGGAGGGGAGGGGAGGGGAGGGGAGGGGAGGGGAGGGGAGGGGAGAAGGAAGAGAAGAGAAGAGAAGAGAAGAGAAGAGAAGAGGAGAGGAGAGGAGAGGAGAGGAGAGGAGAGGAGAGGAGAGGAGAGGAGAGGAGAGAAGAGGAGAGAAGAGAAGAGAACAAGAGACGAGAGAGGGAGCAAAGAGAATACCTGGGAATCCAGAGACCAAGACACCAAGAGGGACTCATAGCCAAAATGGCTGGGTTATATAGGAACCAGAGACTGGGGGAAGGGGAAGCCCAGCCCCTGGGCTGGAGAGTTTAGGGTAGGGGGCCAGGGGAGAAGTGCTCAGGACAGGACTCTGTAACAGGTACTGGCTATGCTGAGATTGACCGGCAGGCCAGAGTCTGCTTTGATGTGTTCAATAGGACGTCAGTTAGCCATTTGTCCCGAGTTTGAGACCTAACTCCAGCTCCAAAGCTGCTTGTGTTTCAGTTACCTGCAGCCACACAAAAGCCAAAGTTAGCAACTTAAAACAACAGTGTGTTATTCCCCAGGCTTTCCTCTGCGCCATGCAGTACAGCTGAGGCTCTTCATACAGTTTTTGGTGGAGAGTTGGGAAGAAACGAGAACCCAGGATGTATCTCAGCCCAGTGGTTTCTGTGTCTGCATTGGTCAGTCATCTGGTGCCTCTTTACAGCAGCAGCTGAATTCCAAAAGTGTTTCAACTGGACGAACCCCAATATTCATGCCTGTTTCAAGTTGGCTTGCCTTATTTTGGCTAATGTCCTGTTAGCCATGGCCTGAGTCCACATGAAACTACATAAGAATTTTAATACCAGGAGGTGTGGCTCCCCTGAGGGCCAGTTCAAAAATCTATCACAATCTGCTTTCTGACTCTCTCCATGATTCATATCTGCTTGTAAAATGAGTCACCCCTAAAGTAAAACCTGACTTCCAGAGTCAGATTCAGGTTTGAGGTCCTAAGGGTCACCATCAAAGTCAGATCGCAGGGTGATCCAGGTGAAATATTTCAACGGCTATTACTGTTTGCAGAGATCTGTGAACTACAAAGACCGATTGTCTCCCCTGCACACAAAGGAAAAATCGTGGTGGGACAGAGACAGAAAAACTGCAGAATTCCCTCACTCAAAAAGGCTGAGTGAGGGCCGAGCGGGCTCATTAAAACCATTAGTCCATAGCTGTTAAAAAAACAAAAACAAAAAACCTTTTACTTATTTATCTGGTTGCATCTCACAACTTTTGGTATTTTGTTTTCATTTCATTTTAGATTTGTTTTATTTTATGTGTGTGGATGTTTGGCCTGTGCTATGTCTGTGCACCATGTAAGTGCCTGGTGTCCAAGGAGGTGCCCTTAGGGCTTCGGATCCCCTGGAACTGGAGTTCGATCATTGTGAGCCACCGTGTGGGTTCTGGGGACCAAACCCTGGTCCTGCAAGAGCAACAAGTGCTCTTAACCACTAAGCAATCTCCCTAGCTCTCTGTTTTCACCTTTTTTCTATTAAGAATATTTTTCAACATCAATTATGATTTTTTAAGACTGTTTCATGGGTTGATTCAAAGTATATTGCTCAATTCTCATAAATTCTAGGAATTTCTAGATATCCTACCAAGATCGATTACAACTTACTATTTCTATGATTGATTACTGATTTAATACCTCACATCATGTGTGTAGTGAATCCTGCAAAGTTTTGTTTTGTTTTTTAAGGTAGGAAGGGTTTATTCTGGCTCTCAGTTGAAGAGTACAGTCCCCGTCATGGCGGCAAGAGCCTGAGGCAGCTGGTCATGTTACATCTGCAGTCAGGGAGCAGGTGGGGATGAATATCAGTCCTTTGAAGTTCACTGAGACTTGTTTCACGGCCCAGCCTAAGGTCTACCTTGGTGGATGCCCTGTGTTTTTTAATTCAGTCTGACAGTCTCTGCATTTAGTTCACTGCTATTAACTACTCATACCTCGGACTTTTCTATGTGTGAGTAGTTAGCAAGGAGAAGATCTGTTTATTTGAACTTTTTGTGTGAGTAGTTAGCAAGAAGATCCGTTTATTTGAACAATGCTCTTCTCAACTTTAGAGTGGCTGTGCAGCAGACTTCCCTCCCATAGTCTCCCCTGTGCAGTAAACACAGGCCCCAATAAAACCCGTTGTCTCCTTCTGGTCTTTTCTCAGGGTAGACTCAACTGTCTCCACAGAATGGGCAATGTCCAGAGCGTCTAGCCCCAGATAACTCAGCAGCGTCTGGACAGAAAGAGCATTCCAGAGAGTAACTGAGTGCAGGGCTGAAGAGAACCGAGACTATGGAAGGCAGGAGGTTGGAGCTGCAAGCGTGAGGGGCTGGAGAGTTCTAGAAAGCTGCCCATTCACCTAGAGGAGCTAAGAGCCGAGAGCCCTGGCAGGCCAAGCTCAGGGCTGTAACACTACACACTGGACACTGGCTTCCTAGCACTCAAGGCTCAAGGCAGCGTGCTTCTGCCTATGAGAGCCTAGGACGTAAATCACTGGCTTGTGTCTGCTTCCCCAGGGTTAGAGATGGAAGCCACTGGCTTTGAAAACCCAGCTCAAAGTGGCTGCTGCTCAGAGGTGCAGGGCTACCAAGTTAACGGAGTTACTCTTATCCTGTTTGGGATTTCCATGAGAATACTGCAAGAGAAGCCCAGTAACCTTGCCACCACACTGGGGACCAAGCTCCCAACATGTGAACCCTTGGGGATACATACTTAAGACAGCCATCCAAATAAGGAAGAATCAATCCACACAATAAACACCACGGTTGCTTCCTGAACACATTAGTAACCAGCACATTTCCCCAGGAAATTTGGACCATAGAAACTTAGGCTCAACCTCCTGCTTGATCAAGCCAACTAAATCTCAAAAGAGACCCAAATCGATGGGCTTGGTGGTTCACGCCTTTAATCCCAGCACTCAGGAAGCAGAGGTAGGTAGATCTTTGTGAGTTCGAGGCCAACCCGGACTACATAGTGAGTTCCAGTACAGCCAGAGCTACACAGAGAAACCCTGTCTTGAAAAATGAGAAGAGAAGAGGAGAGGAGAGGAGAGGCAAGGAGAGGAGAGGAGAGGAGAGGAGAGGAGAGGAGAGGAGAGGCAAGGAGAGGAGAGGAGAGGAGAGGAGAGGAGAGGAGAGGAGAGGAGAGGAGAGGAGAGGAGAGGAGAGGAGAGGAGAGGAGAGGAGACCCAAATCTAGTCGCTTTGAAACCACCATGATACTAACTAACAAGTCGGCTGTATCCTTTGTTGGAGAGTCAGATAATGACAGATTCCCATGAAGTCACACTGGGGCTGTGGGCAGGACACCAGGGTGGCAAGTGCTGATACACTCTCTGCCATTGCATGCTGAGTGTCTCTGCATACAGGATTGTCCCCTCTAGCTCTCTCAGTCCGTGCAGGCACACTCCAGGGGCCTGTCTACACTTCCTCTTGAAGTTAAGTCCTGTTAGGTACTATCAAGTACTCCTGGGCCCATCAAGAACACAGCAGGGGCTTCCTTGTGCCAGGGTTCTGTCCCACAGCATTCTATGTTTTGTTTTGTTTTGTTTTGTTTTGTTTTGTTTTGTTTTGTTTATTTATTTACTTTTTTATGTTTCAGTTTTTTTCATGCACATGTGTCTATACACTGTATGCATGTCTGGTACCTGCAGAAGTCAGAAGGAAGCATTCGATTCTCCCTAGAACTGGAGTTATAGATAGTTATGGGCTGCCATGTGAGACCTGGGAATGAAACCCAAGTCTTCTGAAGAACAGCCAGTGCTTTTAACGCTAAGCCCTCGCTCCCACCCCCCCTCCGGTCTTTGTAGCACACCTTCATCAAGTAAAGCTAAGATGATTACCTCCATATGAATGCCAGCTGGCACGGAAATACGTTTTCCTGTGCCAGATTGAAACCAACCCTTGCCAAGCAGATGAAGAAGTGAACTCTTCCAACAGTGGTGCCCTGTCTGGCCATCCAGCAGCCAGAACACAGCCTGGGGCTAGCCAGTGAGTGCCCACGGTCCCTGTCAGAATGTCTCCAGTCTGTCCTTCTGCCAGCACTTATTCTTCTGTGGGTCCTGGGTTTCTCTGATCGCTGCTCCTCAGGAAGCTCCCAGCCTCTCACTCCCACCTGCTAGTGCACGGCCCATAAAACAATAGTCAAGCAAGAAGAGACAGCCCGGAGAGAGAAAAGCGGGAAGAAAGAGTGAATGGTGGAAAACGAAAAACTGCGAAAGTGAAAACAGACAGAAAGAGGGGAAACAGTGCAGAGGAAAGAGGCCCCAAGCAAAGGGGTCAAAATTGCGCCCCTTGTTTTCCAAACTAGCCCTTCCTTGTCACACCTGATCCCCACTTAAATCCTGCTGAAAGTGGACAGGAATGGCAAACGGTTTCAGAAATCCCAGTCTCCAGTTACAGCCACTGAACGCCGGAAAGAGGAGCTCCCTTTGGTTCCTGTTGCTTCCTAGGGTGTGGATGACCAGGAAGAAGAAAGATTCTTGGCATCCTGCCTGGTTTTTGTTTTTAAGGTCTTTGTAATTTCCTGTTAATTTCATACCAGAACCTTTGCTGTGTAAATAGCACAGGTAAAGATAAACTCACTGGCCCTGGACTCCAACCTTTGTTTAACATTCCCTCCTCTGTCTGGTCTACCTTGCATCCCACCGCTGGAAAGTTTGGAATTTGTTACCTGGAGATTGAGAGCCCAAGAGGAGATAGTTCAGGAGGCCCAGCCTTATCAAGAAGTGCTCCATGATCTGTCCGTACTCCTTAAAGAGGTGACCGAGCGGGGTCAACTCTCTTTCTGTTCACCTGACTCAGCCTGGCCCTGCCGTTCTCTCAGCTTGTGCCCACTTTCAAGGTGGTAGTGTCCTTGAAAGGCAAGCCCTTCTATGTACACAACCCCGATTGTGCTACAGAGGAAGAGGGAGGTTAAAGGAGGATGCTAAGAAGCTAACGTAAAAACAGGAGAAACACCCACATGGCCTCCACCTCAAGGCAAAGAAAGAGAGAGGGAGGGAGGGAGGGAGGGAGGGAGGAAGGAAGGAAGGAAGGAAGGAAGGAAGGAAGGAAGGAAGGAAGGAAGGAAGGAAGGAAGGAAGGAAAGAGAAAGGGAAGGGAGACCAGGGCCGAGTTATCACCTTAGTTCTCTGGTCTGGTGTCTGGTGGAAATCACTGCCTACCTCTAGCCCCACCCCTATGCATGGCACTGATAGACAGAGCAGGGTACAAGCCAGGAATGAGGTGAGAAGCCACAACAAAGAGGTCTGGCACTCCCTTCTCCTTGCATGGGTTAGGGATTCTAGCTCATGAAAAGAACATGGGCAGGAGAAAGGGCCAAAGGGCCATGTCTCACTGGCACCGCAGAGTTTTGACAAGTGATTCCATCCCTTGTGCTTGCTGTACGTCCTAACTAGGTTTCTGCTATAATAAACACCATGACCAAAAGCAACCTGCAGGGAGAAGAACTGATTTTCTTTTGCAGATTACACTCCATCCTCGAGAGGAAGTCAGGGAAGGAATGCAAGGCAGGAACCTGGAGGCAGGAATTGAAAAGCAGAGACCATGGAGAAGTGCTGATTACTGGCTTGCTCTTTTATGGCTTGCTCATCCTGCACTCTTATACCAACCCCATCTGCCCAGGGGTGGCACCACCCACAGTGAGCTGGACCCTCCCGTATTAATCATTAATCAAGAAAATACCCCCAGAGACTTGACTACAGGCCAATCTGATAGAAACATTTACTTAACTGAAGTTCCTTTTCCCAGAAGACCCTAGAGTGTGTCAGGCTGACGAAAATTCTGGCCAGCACACTCAATTTTTTTTTTTTTTTTGCACTGACAAGTGCACCTAAAGATTAAAGGGCTTGTTTTGGCTCGTGGGTTGAGAGCGCGGCCCACTGTGATAGGGAAAGTGTGGGAGCAAGAAAGGGGGCAGCAGGGGCAGGTGACAGCTGGCCACATTGTCTCCAGATTCCAAACACGGAAAGTGCAAACCCCAATGTGAAGTCCCACAGTATAGAAGTTCATTAAGACTTTTTTTTTAGTTGCAAATTTGTTTTTTTTTTATAGTAAAGTTTATAGAAGAAATTTTCTTTGAAGTAGAGAGAAGTGACTGACAGTACTCAGCTCACTTTTTACTTTTTCACTCTGTATAGGACCCCAGTCAACAAGATGGTGCCACTCACATTCAGGATGGGTCTTTTGTCTATTAAATCTGGAAACACACTCATAGACATGCCCAGATGTGCCTCCCAGGTGATCAGTTGACAACAAATTAATCATTACAAGGCTATTCCTGGCCAATTTTATGCCTAAACACATTACTTTGTTAAATGTTATTTATTTAGTGTGTGTGTGTGTGTGTGTGTGTGTGTGAGAGAGAGAGAGAGAGAGAGAGAGAGAGAGAGAGAGAGAGAAAGAGAGAGAGAGAGAGAGAGAGAGAGAGAGAGAGAGAACATGAGAATGTAGGTGCAAACATGTATATGTATATGCAGGTACATACATGCCACCACATGCATGTGGAGGTCAGAGGATAACTCTTAGGTGTGTCCTGCCACCTTGTGTGATCTAAAGATCAAACTCAGGTCTTCGGGCCTGCAAGCAAGGCCTGTGCCCTCTAAACCACCTTTCCAACCCAAACATATCATTTTAAAGTCATAACAGCCCCCAGGCTTTGTAGATACATGGCAATCTTATAATGCAGAGTGCATCCGTTCCCATTTTTAAACTCCCCATAGTTTTGACAGTTCCAGATTATTCAAAAGTGTAAGTGCAAAGTTTCTTCCAAGATTCACACAATCTCTTAACTGAGTCCCTGTAAAATAAAAAATACGAATTATATACTTCCAATATACAATGACACAAAATGAACATCCCCACTCCAAAAAAAAAGAGAAATGGGGGGCATAGCAAAGAAAAACCGGGCAGAGCTTGAAGGAAATCCACTAGGGAAAACACCATGTTCTTCAGCTCCATGTCCTGAATGTGGAGCCCTTGATGACGTCACTGAGGCTCCCAAGGTCATAGGCAGCACCACTCTCCCCTCTGTGGACTGCAGCACACACAGACGCTCTTAGGCCCGTTCCACTCTTCCCACAGGCCTGGCATCTCCAAAATGGGTTTCCCCTTGCAACTAAGGCTTCACCTTCACAGTTTTATGAAATGATTTCTCAGGGGTCTCCTTGCAGGGAATGTGACCCTGCCACACATTGCCTGGTCTCATGTCTTTCTGGAACTTTGATGTAAGCCTCCATTATGTAACTCTCGCATTTTTTTTCCAGGCCTGTAAAACCAGCACCATGTGGATGACTATGCCAAGGTCTTGATGTCACAGTGAGAGACAGTCTATCTATCCCCCTCTGCCACAGCTGCAGTGCCCCCTGGGTGCCTTGGCAGAGAAGGGCAGCCAGCCACAGGAGGTTATCACCGAGCACGGAATCCCGTTAGTGCATTTTAAGTTCAGTCTCCTTCCTGTCAAATGAATTTGCATTTTCACAAGTTAGAAACTTTTTAAAAAGATTTCTTTAGGGGCTTGGAGAGATGGTTCAGAGGTTAAGAGCACTGGCTGCTCCTTCAGAGGTCCTGAGTTCAATTCCCAGCAACCACATGGTGGCTCACAACCATCTGTAATGGGATCTAATACTCTCTGGCCTGCAGGCATACATGCAGACAAAAAACTCATAACCCCCGCCCCCCAAAAAAAAGATTTAAAAAATTTTGTTTATATCCCTATGTATGTCTGCAACCAGAAGAGGGCATTGGATCCCATGGGTTGCAGGTATGTGCTGAGAATTGAACTCAAGACCTCTGAAAGAATCACCTGTGCTCTTAACTACTGAGCCATCTCTCCAGCCCACATTCAGTGTCTTTGATAGGTGGGACCAAGGTCTCTTTCCTGTCACCTCAGTGTGACAGGCAAGGTTCTTCTTAACCGTGCTAAACTCTCTGGTAGTTCCATACTTGAGCTGCTGTCTCTGCACCCTTCTCATCTGCAGCTTTTAAACTCATTCATATTACTTTCCTCACTCAATGGCACACTTTCCATATCCTTTTCCCCACTTCCTCCTCTTTCTACTGTAAACCCGGATAAGAATAGGGATCAGTAACTATGGCACTGAATGCTATATTGTGTTCAAAAAGCCCCTGTGCAACAAACCAGTCCGTTACTTTTGAATTCAGCCCCACACAAGTTCTCAGGGCATGGGCAGAAGGTGGTCATATTCTTTCACAGAACAGCACATGATTAGCCCCTAACCTGTCTCCTGACAGAGTTACTGTCCCCCTCTTGGACCTCTTGAGTCCAGTCTTTACCGTCTACCCTCATGGAGTTCTCCTCAGAGCATTTGGTGCTTCTCTAGCACACAGTCCTAAACTCTTCCACATCTCTTCCAAAAATCAGTCCTGAATATCTACAAAGCACATGGTCAAGTTCATCACAGAGACAGCCCTTTTCAGAGGCAATTTTCCGTACCTGGTGTTTTTCCAGCTGCTGTGACTAACTGCCAGACAAGAGCAGCTTAAGGAAGAACACAGGTTGGGGGTGTGGTCCCTGATGCCTGGTGGCAGGAGCCCGGGGCATCTGGTCACTTGATTCTAGGGAGGAAGCAAAGAAATGATTCCTGGGGCTCAGGTCCCTTTTTTCTTTCTTTCTCCTTTTTTTTATTCAGTCTGGGGGCTCAGTGTGTGTGTGTGTGTGTGTGTGTGTGTGTGTGTGTGTGTGTGTGTGTGTGAGAGAGAGAGAGAGAGAGAGAGAGAGAGAGAGAGAGAGAGAGAGAGAGAGAGAGAGAGATTGCATGGTTTCTAAAATCTCTGGACACAGCCTCACAGACACACCCAGAGGTGTGTCTCCTAGGTGATTCGAAATCTAGTCAAGTTTCAATGAAGATTAGCCATCACACATGCTGCTGTTGAGTAATCCTAGACTCTCTATCCTGGAGCTATTCCTCCAGCATGCTGTTCTCTTAATGGAGTGTTTGATTTCGGTTCTTTTTTCAGTTCTACCATCAGGCTCTTCAGAGGGAGACGTGATGACTGGAGCTTTAGCTGCCATTATGGTGGTATGATGAAAGAATAATCACTGTTCTAAAAACTAAGTCCCCAAAAAACCTAGGAAAAGAGATCATCTCTATTGGCCACTTCCTGTATACCTTTCCCGGATGGCACAGCTTTGTTCTGTCTCCAAGTATCACAGTGGAGGTAGAGAAAGGAATGGGATGGGATGGGCGAGTGTGATGTGTTCACTTAACCTAATCCCTTTTATTGCCCTGGGTGAGGACATGTGGGGCTTCTATTGTTTTTACTTTAATTTGTCATGGTCCTTTTTCACTTACCCCTTGCTCCTGGGGTATGGTCAGAGTTGTGCACTCAGAATGGACCAGGGCCTCAGGCCTCTTGTCAGTGATACATTATTTGTTTTCCACAATACAGACCACCATCTGAAGCTGTCTGCTGTGTGTTTACTTGTTCATTGTCTCTGCCCCCCTCATCCCTCACTAGTGGGGAGGAGCACTCTGTGAAGGTGCTCATTCACAGCTGCTCCCCAGCACTGCACACCGTGGAGACTGGAGATGCCCAGTCTGTAATAGTGAAGTGACTTCATCACTGACCTGGCGAACCCCACCTTGTATTCATCTCTAAACATGAAGCTTTCCCACCCAGGTCCCAAACTCTGCTTTGAACATCACAGCACCCTTCCAGGGGAGTTCACAAGTCAGTCTGCAAAGGAAAGAGTCCCATTAATTAAGAACCCATTAATGAGATTTAAAAAAAATATGTTGCCTTAGCCAGGTGGTGGTGGCACACGCCTTTAATCCCAGCATGGGAAGTAGAGGCAGATAGATCTCTTAAGTTCGAGGCCAGCCTGGTCTACAAAGTGAGTTCCAGGACAGCCAGGCCTACACAGAGAACCCCGTCTCAAAAAAACAAGAAGAAGGAGGAGGAGGAGTGGGAGAGGAGAAGACATATGTTACCTTCCTCCAAATACTGGCTAAGACAACTACTAGACGATGAGACTTAGGGAAGAGCTGCATCTTGGACACCTTTGACTGCTTCGTGCATACAGTACGTACCCAAGAAAGATTCGTTTTATGGACATGCAAAACCCTCCATGATTCGGGAGCATAGTTATAAAAGTAGGGAACACGGTATTTCAAAGAGAGGATTGGGGTTATATGGTGAATTAAAAGTATATGGGCATTAAAATGTCTTGACACCAACAGCCTTTGGGCCAATTGCTATGTAGTGAATGGAAGGGAAAATAAAGAGGTTAGACACAAGCCAATGAGGCTATTTGGATTTAAAGTGATGTTAAATAGCATGTAAAAGTCATTTGCACCAGCTCCTCTCCTGTGCGCAATAATAACCATACGTGTCTCGGGGCAACTGCATTTGCACAAGGCAGGCAAAACATTTCACAGAATGTTCTTTTGGAGAAAGTTGCCAGGGTCCAGGAGAATCGTAGGAAAAACGTTCCTGCTTCTAACCTGGTTTTCAGACAGACAGACACACAGACATAGATACATACACACATACACACCTACACGTGCACCCCAACATCAGAGCACGCCAGCATCCCACATCTAACTCTAAGTCAATGGTTCTCAGTCTTCCTAATGCAGACCCTTTAATACAGATCCTCATGTTGTGGTGACCCCAACCATAAAAATATTTTCATTGCTACTTCATAACTGTAGTTTTGCTACTGTTATGAATCCTAACGTAAATATCTGTGTTTTCTGAGACTTAGGACTTAGGCCACCCCTGTGAAAGGGTTATTCAACCTCCAGTGGGGTCTCAACCCAAAAGTTGAGAACCACTGCTTTAGATTCTGGTCCATGGGGAACCACAGCCCTACACTACGTCGGGCAGTACCGAATTCAACAAGTAGTTGTGGAAATGGTGACCTTGATCCATTTGAAGGAAATGTTGGAGGTTGAAAAGGAGAGCTGGGTAGAGGGGGTATGCCCTGCGTGCCCATTAATGCTGGTTGTCACACACTTTAAAATCACCTGGGAAATCAGTCTCAAGGCGGGATTGTCTAGGCCGGGCTGACCTGTGAGCAAGTCTGGGGGTGGCCAGGATTACCTTGATTGACTTAACTGATGTGGGGAGACGCAGCCTGCAGTGGATGACACCATTCCTTGGTGTGCACAAGCAGAGCGTTCATTTCTCTCTGCTCTTGACTGTGGGTGTGATGTGGCTAGCAGTCTGGAGTTCCTGCCTCTGTCGCTTCCCCGCAGCGATGGACTGCAGCCAGGAACTATGAGCGAAAATGAGCCTTTTTCCCCTCCCCTAAGTTGTCTGTGGCTAGGGTGCTTTTATCACAGAACAGAAATGAAGCTAGGACGCCATGCTTCGCTTTCCTCTCCCGGTCTCACCCACTCTTCTGCTCCATCTCAGTTCCAACGCGCGCAACAAGGAAAAGCAGCCCCGAGCCCCAAGCCCTGTAGGACTCCCCCAAAATAAACATCAGCTTTTGCCAAGGACCTGGGTTGAGTTCCCAGCACTCATATGGTTGCTCATAACCATCCACCACTCCAGTTCCAGGGATCGACGCTGGTACCGGTGCACATACATGCAAGCAAAACATTCATACACGTTAAACAAACAGATAGATAGATAGATAGATAGATAGATAGATAGATAGATAGATAGATAGATAGAATGATAGATAGATAGATCTTTTTGAAAAATAAATAAATAAATATGCTCCGGGGTTCAAAATCATTTTACCTTGAGCGGGTATGTCTGTGAGTACGTTAATGTCCACTCACCCTCAGCTCAAAAGCCTGCTCTACTAGGTGCTCTGTAAGTATGTATTGGGTGTCTCAATGAATGAATGAGTGAGTGAGTGAGTGAGTGAGTGAGTGAGTGAGTGAGTGAGTGAGTGAGTGAAAGATATTCAGTGCTCCGGGGCAGGAGCGCACTGGGTGCAGCCATGGAGCAAAGGGGTCGGTGAGGCTCGGCCCTCGGGGGCGTGTCCGTAGAGGCGGCCGCGGAGCTCCGGGCCCCGCGCAGGAGGCGGCGGCGGCGGCTAGCATGGAGAGCGAGCTGGAGGCGCTGGCCCAGCAGCCTACGAGCCCGGCCGAGCCGCTCTTCCAGGCGCTGGTGGAAGCTGCGGGCGGCCGCGGGCAAGTGCTGCTGGTGGGCGAGCTGTGGGAGCGCGAGCAGAGCCGCGCGCTGCTGCAGGACTTCTCCCGCGCCGTGTTCCCTCCGGAGCCGGAGTCGGAGCCTGAGCCCGGCAAGCCGGGCTGCGCAGAGGCCGGGAACGCGGTCACCGCAGCGGCCACCGGGCCGCATCGGGCTCCGGGGGCGAAGGCAGCGCGCGTCATCTGCTCGCCGCTCGTCTTCGCGCTGTGCCGCTCCTCGTCGCTGGCCGCCCGGGAGCCGCGGCGCCGCCTGCGGGAGATGCTGCGGGATGTGCGCGGCCGGCGGCGGGAGGGCGCCGCGCTGGTCGGGGTCCTGGTGGCCGAGTCCGGAGCAGAGAACGCGGTGGCGCCGGGACTGCAGCTGCTGGAGACGCTGCTGCGCACAGTGTTCGGCCGCCAGGTGGGGGGCCCGGTGCAGGCTGCCGCCTTCCATCCAGGCTCCCCGGCCTCCAGCCTGGCGGTCCAGCAGGCAGCCTGCAGGGCCCTGCAAGCCGCGGGGCCAGGTCGACCAGGTGAGGCTGAGCAGGGTCGGGCTGGGTGTGGGTGAAGGAGCCTAGTGAAGCCTTCAGTCCCTTTAGATCGGTTGAATCCCTTTAGGCCACCCAACTCTGTTGTGCACCGAGGTAAACTGAAGCCCGGTGCAGGGAAGTCCCTAGCTCAAGACCTTTCAGCCTAAGGTGAGCTGGCTCTGGACAAGAAGTTGAATCGGTCAGGCCAGATCCAGACTGTACGTGAGATGGGTGACAAGGAGCCGAGGGTACAGCTGGTCAGTAAGTGGATATGAAGTAGGGTTGAACTACTCTGAACAAAAATGTAGGAGCTGGAGACTGGGGATAGGGGAAGAAGATGGAAACGTCTCGGGGTGGAAAAGTGTGCATGGTGTGCGTGGGGGATGGTGAAGAACTTAGGCGGAGAGGGGGTGTGGAGCTTTAGGACTCGGTGCAGGTACGGTTGTCGAAGGAATTTGAGGGGAGGGTGAGCCGCGCCAGGAGGCTCGGTGTGGCAGGGTGGAAGGCAGACACAGTTCCTGGCAGAGGCACGAAATAAGTGCCAGTCGGGAAGGTCGCGAGGAACCGAGACCACGGTGACCTCAGTCATTCCTGGCTTCCCGCCTGCACTGCGTCGCCACTGATCGCTGGCTGCCTTGCCAGGTGTAGTGGGGCCACTTTTTCCTCCCATACTCTGAAGTGTAGACAGGGGTGTGAGAGCTCCCCCAGCCGGGGACTGCTCCATCACAGACGGGTCAGATGTCCCAGGCAGCAGGGTTTGCGGGAACTCTGCAGTGTAGTGGGATTAAAATGTGGACCTTCAACGGAGCTGCGTCAGGCACTGGGAGATCTTTGCTCTGCTCAGCAAAGCGCCCTTCCACTTCACTCTTTATCGTAGTAAGCTTCCGAGTTAATAAGTGGCTGTGTGGGGTGTTCCGGGGCATCTGCTATTGGCCATTAGCCAGCCCCTGGGAGACGTCAGACCTTTCTCATGGGGAGACACTATCTGATGTTCCAAATGCCACAATGCCAGCCTGGCAAATGTGTTTCACCCACTGAGGCCCCCCTAGCCTCTGGCCAATTTCCCTTCTGTGGAGGCTGAGCAACTTCCAGCATCCTGAAAAGTACCCCACGTATATTCCTGTTCCGATAATATCCGGTCAGCTGATTCCTTACCGGGCCTTGAGGCAAAGAAGGGAATTCAGGCAAACTCTCCCTGGACTAAGGAGCTGGCACCTAGAAAACTCTCTAAGCCTTCCTTCTCTCAACTCTCAGTTTCTCCAGCCACGCCGAACTCTGGCCAGGGTGTTGTGCCCATGGCTGTGACCCAATCTCTCTTCTTTCTGTAGCTCGCCCACCCCTCCATTCAGAACAGGACTTCTTCACTCAGGGAGCCTTCTGAAAAACCTGCACACTCGCTCCCATTTGCAAATTCACTAGTGAAATTTCAGAACCTTTTGGTCTTTGGCTCTCTCAGCGATGACCAAATGGTTTTGTCACTGTTCTCTTGTGAGTTTAACAACCCTAGTATTCCCATTTCCTAACACCCTTGCATCCGAGATGGATGACTAAATCCTTGCTTTGAAGTAAACACTAACACTCTGGAAAATGGAAACGCAACTCTTGTCTACTTTTATAACAACACACTGAGAAAAACAAAACTTTTACTAATGAGTCAAGGTCATGAGTTAATTATAACTCCTCCTGCATCCATTTCCTGCTTTTCAAATGTTTTGTGAAAGTCAGGCATGGTAACCCACACCTTTAATCCTAGCACCTAATAGGCAGAGGCAGATAAATCTCTGTGGTCTGAGGCCAGCCTGGTCTATATAGTGAGTTCCAGGCCAGGCTAAGGAAAGAGACCCTGTCTAAAAAAAAGTGTTTAACCTATTGTGTTCAGAAGTAGTTTGAAGCAAGGCACAATGATGCATGCCTGTAATCACAGCATTTGGGAGGTTGAGGCAGGAGGATGGAAAGTTCAAGGCCAACCCTGGCTACATAGTGAGGTCCTGTCGCAAAAACAAATGAATAGATGGATGAACAAACAAATGAAGAAGTGATGTGGGGACAAGGAAAGGAGGGAGAGTTTGAACTAGGACTGGAGGAGAAATGACCGCCCTCTTTGGTGTGCAGTTGTGACTGATTTCATGGCATTTTGTTGCCATGGTTTCCCCAGCATGTGCACATGTCACGGAAATGTGTGAGGCGGGAGATAACCAGACAGATGAAGGCAGGGCATAGAAAGTCGAGACACCTGGGGTGCTGAAGAAAGTCTCTTGGTTTGTGAAGCAGGCACTAGCTGACCTCTGCCTTGGGGATTTGGACTCTTTCTAGCAGAAGGTGCCTGGGAAAGACCCGGCTTCCCTGGCCTACTGACTTGCTTTTCCTGGGGTCCTCGGAACCAGAGGAAGAACCGAGGAGATACCACCTCCTCCCGAGGCCCAGCTCAAGGTAAGTACATTGGCTGCCTGCTCCTGAGTGAATACAGAGGCCTTAAGGACGCACTTTCTCCATGCTGAGAATAGCACAAGCACTCGGTGCCTGTCCCTCCAAGAGGGCTCGGGCTGGCTCAGGCAGAGTTCCTGCCCCAAGAGTCCTCCACCCCGGTGAAGACATGCAGAGAGCTATAGGACGGGAATTTCACATGCATAGTCGGGGATGGTGAACAGGCCAGTGTCCCCCGAAGAACCGTGAGTGACATCTGAGCTGAGATACAGGGCTTCCTGTAGGCAGTCACAGGAAGACTCAAGAGTACCCTAAGCAAAGGCTGCTAGCAGATGTATCACATTCAGAAAAGGAAGAGCCCTCCGGGTGCTCAGGGCTGAGGTGCAGATGGCAATGGGAGACCTTGAGGTGTAGAACTGGGTCACCTGGGAGCCAGGATGCCCTTCAGGGGCGCAGGGTCTTAGACACAAGCAGAAAGCTGGCAGCCTGTGGAAACACAGCGAGATGAGAGGCAGATTCCAGCTGGGGGGGACCACAGCAGCCCTGAAGGGACGCACAGAGGCTGTGAGGCTAGGAAGGAGGTGACTCTCACCTAGAGTGCTGGTGAGTGGAGGAGGTGAGGAAAGAGTGGAGACAAGCAATGGGCGCTGCTGTAAAGTAAGCTTGGATTGTCTCCCTCGAACAGTGGCTTAAAAGAACACACACTGGGCTAGGAGGATGTGTGTGTGTGTGTGTGTGTGTGTGTGTGTGTGTGTGTGTGTGTGTGTGTATGGTTTTATAGAATTTTATACATCTTTTATTTTAAACAAAACAAAACACCTTTTTTGTGATTCTGGGAAATGGACCTACTACCTCACTCTGAGCGACATGCACAACATTTTATTGTTGTTTTATTTGGTTTTGCTTTTTAGAATATTCTTTATGTATTCCTTAACAATTTTATACATGTTGTTTTGAGACAGGATTTCATATATTCTAGGTTGGCTTTGAACTCACAAGGTTTCCAAGTATAACCTTGAACTTCTGATCCTCTTGCCTTCACCTCCCAAGTGCTGGGATACAGGCAAGCACAATCGCACCCAGCTGATGTGGTGCTGGGGACTGGCCCTAGGCCTTATGCATGCTAGGCAAGCACTCTACCAAGCCCGTTCTTACCGCCCCAGCACACACAGAAACCATAGGTCGTTTACCTTGTGCCTTCTTCGAATGCTGCCTGAGGGTCAACTACAACAGCTCAGTTGCAGGTGGGAAGCCACAACTCAGCCAGTATAAGCTGTGCGGAACGCGTTCTCTCTCATAAAAATGGTGGGACCGGCTTTAGAGTGGGTCAGCAGCGGCCCGGGAGCTCACAGGCCCCATTAAGGACACGGGCCTTTTCCTTCTCTCCTGGCCCATCATTTCATCCTTAGCCTGGTAATGAGATGGGGGCAGGAGTCCAGTGGTCACTCCTAATATGTCCTTGCATAAACACCTAGAAGTGGGCTTGCTGGGTGGAAGGGGCGTGCCTTTTTGAAAAATGGTTTTAGACCTACCTGTATTTTGCTTGACTTTTTTACAAAGTGCTTAAATATCGCCTCATAAACTTGAGCTTTTCATTCTCAAATGTTCCAGAACACCTCCAGGTCTCAGAGGAGGAGCTCGCACTGACAGCCATATTTCCCAATGGAGACTGTGAAGCCCGTGGGAGTGGACCTAGAGCCCAGGATGGAGTTCTCCACATGCCACCCGAGCCCTTAGGGGACACAAGATGAAGGCTGGACCCCCAGACTGGCCCTAACCTGCACACTGGGGTCTGGACCTTGGCATTGAGTCTCCATGTCACAGTGTCGACCTCAGCAGATGGTAACTGACTGACCAAAAAGACCCCGCTTGCTTGGGGGCCATGCTTCCACTGCTGCCATCTGGGTCCCGGGGCCTGTGGGGCCTGCTCCGCACTCAGTGCTTTTCACTCTGTGGTCAGGGTGCGGTGATGTTGATCTGTGCCTTCATTTCTCTGAGCCAAGGAGACACTGTACCACGGTGTCACTCTGTCTGGGGCTTCTGTTTCCTGAATGATTGGGGGGCTCCCAGCCCAGTGGGCTTTCCTCCAGGGGCTGCATCTCCAGGCAACACTGGAAACTTGTGTGAGGGCCATTAGTGGGCATCTTGCAGTGTGTAGGATGGTCCAACCACCAGTAATTGGTTTCCTCAGAATACCAGCTATGACCCTTTTGAGAAATGGAAGAGTCAATCCCTTCTCCCTGTTGTTCTGTGAAGAGATCCCCCTTAGGTTTCCTGGGACCTTAGTTCTCAGAACAAGCCAAAATAAAGACCTGACTGTTGCCGTGAGGGGGCCTGCCAGGCCAGAGCCAAGATGATCTGTGTGTTGCAGGGCCAGGACCAAAAGCGCCTTGCATGCTGTGAAAAAAAGCAGCCTTTGTCTTTCTCGTGTGGACACTGATTACTGTGCCAAATCCGTTGTAGAAAAGTTTGCTGGGAGCTGCCTGTAGCACCAGAGGGAGAAAGCCAGGGTGCTGGGATGTTCAACACCCTAACTTGTACTAGAGCTCAGGCTCCAGCCCAATTATTCTAGAATCTTCCCTGAGTCTGTGAGCCACATAGGTGGGTGATGTTCTCTACAGAGTCTGCTAGGCCATCTATTCATGCAGAGTCAACTGGGAAAATCAGTCTTTGGGAGGGGAGGGCCCCTCTGGTTTCCCTGGTGTGCAAACAGTACTGTCAGAGGGACATGGATGGATCCACATATTCATGTGATCCACTGAGACACCCAATTGTGCCATGCTTTGCATATCTCCCTGTGAGGAGCTGCACACCTTTGAGTCATAATTTCAACCCTTTCTGTGACAGTACCAAGGGAGGGGACCCTCCCTGCTCTATGCCTCGATTTCTTCTTGGTGATCCACAACCTAATCCTATTCCCTGTCAGTCTCATGGAGAGAGTATGAGGTGCAGAGGGATGGCTTTTCCTCGAATGAGGGAGAAGCAGACGTCATTCCAATAACGCAAGGTTGTCCCACAGGAACTGGTCCCAGCTGGCATGTTTTATTCAAGAATGAAGTTGAGGCTGGGAGTATAGTTCAGTTAGTAGAGGGATAGCCTAGCCTGCTAGTGTGATCCCCACACTATCCCATGACCCTGTCTCAAAAGGGGGTGGGGGATTTGAATTATCAATTGGACTTGATTTTGTTTTTAAATGGGGAGGGGGTGTATTGGAAGCTGCTGTATTTTTGTTACAGTGTTGACTTATTCAATCTTATATAATCATTCAGCTGGAGCTTTATTTGATCAAGGAAAGGGACTTGAAATTTAAGTTAGGAATTTGTCTAAGATGGAAATTACAGGGTTCAAAATCTTTTGTATTTGTTACCCATGTTGAAACCTAGGAAAGGGCACATTTAAATCAGCCGAGTTTCCTGGGTGAGGGAGGATGAACCGTCTTCCTCTTCACCCTCACTTGGAACCCATCCCCGCTGTTCCTCACTCACAGGACCGTCTGAGTTTGCAGCCTCTGGTCCAAAGGGTGATTTACACAACATTCACATCAGTTGCTGTGGTTTGAGTTGCCTGTCCTGCCTTGTCACTGGTTGAAAAAGTCTTTGTACCTTGTCTGGGTTCTGCTTCCCAGCTGGTAAAACAGATGTAGCAAACTGCATCCTGCTGTCCTGTCTTAGTGCTGTTTCCCAGGGGACAGAAAGACTTGGGTTTCACCAGAGATGGCCTCGAGGGACCTTTACAGAGGAAGGAATGAAGGTTGGAGACCTGGGGAAGCCAGGGGTCCCCGGGAGCCATGTGTGAGGAACTGCCCGCCAAGCTCCACTGGGTCCTGGGGTTCTAACCTGAAATGTGATGGTAGTTCCCCTGCTTTTGACTTGAATCCTGGCTCCTGATATCTAATAAACCAGATAGTGCCTCACTGGTATCTGACAGAAGCAGAATGAGTCTTTCTTTTCTTCTCTAACACCATCCTCACGGGGCCCTGGGGAGGAGGGAGTCTGAGCAAATGAAGTAACCCTAAAAGTTCTCCAGGCCCAGGTGATTTCTCCACAGCCCCATGGCTGCAACTGAGAAATGTATGTCTGGAGAGTGGAAGCAGGTATTAAACAGAGTTATTTGTTGATTTGTTTATTTGTACTTTCTGCCCATGGGGGTGCATGCCACAGCACGTGTATGGGGCTCAGGATAACTTGTGGGGGTCAGTTTCTGCTTCCACCACGTGGATCGAGGGGATCAGACTTAGGTCATCTGGTTTGGCAGCAAAATACCTTTACCCACTGAGCCACTTTACAGTCCCAAAAGTAAATGTTTAAAAGGAGATTCACTTTTTGATTTAAAGATACCATGTGCTTTGATATACAATAGAGGGTGTGGATATGTATGCACATGTGTGCTTAACCAGAGCTAATCCGGGCCTTCATTGGCTTTCCGGCAAACCTTTGTAAGATTTGTGTCGTAGTTTCCTGTTCAAGTGTTTGCCTCCAAAGAGTTCCTGGCTTGTCAAACCAATTCTTGAGGAGAGCATGTAAGGGAACCAAACATGGAGACCCTGGGCCTGCAGTGCCATGAGCCCCTCTTTTCCTGCTGGGAGCAAAGGCCAGACTTCAGCAGGATGATGACCACTGACCGCTGAAGATGTGAAGGCAGTCTGTGCTTCAAAATGCAGGTGATAGCCCGCCAGTGGTGGCCCACACCTTCAATCTCAGCACTTAGGAGGCAGAGGCAGGTGGACATCTGAGTTCGAGGCCAGCCTGTGAATTCCAGGACAAGCCTGGGTTACACAGAGAAACCCTGTCTTTAAAAAAAAAAAAAAAAAAAAAAAAAAAGCCAGTGACAGGGGGTAGGGCTTGCTTCACAGGGACAGGTAGCCTGGACTTTGTCCTGTGTGCATGGTAAACAGAGCCTGCCCTGTGAGTGGAGGAAGCTGGCTTTATTGAGGGCTGCACAAACACTCTGACCTGTTTTTGTGAGTTAGTGAATCAAGCATTAGGACAGAGGTGGAATTTAGCGAATTTAGCCAGGACAGCCTGCCACTGGCATAGCCTTGGTGTTGGGACTGGGGAGGGTGGCGGTACTGGACCACCAGGGATCTATCACATCCTTATCTGCCTTCGACCTGGAGCCCAAGTCTTCAGCTATGGTTCACAGAGTCACAGGACGTAAACAGGGGGGAGGGGGAGGGGAGAACGGGGTGTTGGGGGGTCACATCTAGGTGGGGCTGTGGCTTTGGTAAGGGTGAGAACCCCTTATACCCTCTTCCCTGGGCTTCTAGCCATGACTCCTACCCAAAATGTTTAGCAGGGCTCGGAGCACCCTGCTTGGTTCTTGTGACCAAGCCCTGGTTTTGAGATCTAGTTGCAAAAACTGTGTCTGTCTCTGTCTTAGTTAGGAGTTTTAATGCTGTGAAGAGACGCCATGGCCACAGCAACTCTTATAATGAAAACATTTAATTGGGGTGGCTAGCTTACAGTTTCAGAGGTTCAGTCCATTATCATCATAACAGGGAGCATGGTGGCATGCAGGCAGATGTGGTACTGGAGCTGAGAGTGCTACATTTTGCAAGCAACAGAAAATCAACGTAGACACTGGGCAGTATCCTGAGCATAGGAAACCTCAAAGCCCTTCCTCACCAACAAGGCCATACCTACTCCAACAAAGCCACACCTCCTAATAGTGCCACTCCCTATGAGCTTACAGGTGGGGGGGGGGTGGAGTTGTATTCAAACTACCACAGTCTCTTAGCCCCAAGTTCCTTCTCTTCATTACCTTTAAATTGAGGGGAGCTTGAATCACTACCCTTATTGTAGGCTAACTTCACTCTGACCTACAATCCCTGCGGACAGCCTGCTCCAGAACTCAGCTACTCTCAGATCCTTGGTCCCCAAAAAGAGGGTGTCTCCCCTTCAGCCTATCAAGATCCAGGCCACAGGGACAGCTCCAGAAAGTAGGCAAGACCTTGAAGGGCCACGCTTGAATTGGAGGCCTTAAGAGAGATCTATGACAAGACACATGTGAAACGTTCAGTTTTCTAGTAGCCACCTTGGGAAAAAGGGCAAAGAAGCAGATAAGGTTAATTTTAATCATGAACATTCTTTGTTTTTATTTTTTGAAACAAGAGTCTCACTAGGTAGCTCTTTCTGCCCTAGAACTCACGATATAGACCAGGCTAGCTTCAAACTCATGTAGACCCACCTGTCTCTGCCTCTGCCTCCTGAGTACTGGGATTAAAGGCATGAGCCACCACACTCAGCTTAGTATACTTTAAGAACACATTTATTAAATTTTATGTGTATGTGTGTGTGCCTGAGTGTATGTAAATGCATAATGTGTGTGAGAAGCCCACGAAAGTCAGAAGCATTGAATCCCTAGAAATTGGAGTTACTGATGGTTGTAAGTTGCTGTATGAGTGCTAGGAATTGAACACAGGTCTTTCGAAAGAGCAGTAAATGCTCTTAACTGCTGAGCCATCTTTCCAGCCCTTGGTTTTCTTAAATACAGGGTCTCCTGTATCCAAGCTGTCCTTCAACTTGTAGTTGAGGATGACCTTGAATCAACTTCTGATCCTATTTCTACCATTCTAGTGTTGGGATTACATGTGTGCTGATACACCTCTCTCTCTCTCTCTCTCTCTCTCTCTCTCTCTCTCTCTCTCTCTCTCTCTCTCTCTCTCTCTCTCCCCAGAGGCCAGAGGAGGACAAGAGTATACTTTCCATCTCATTCCCTTAATACAGGGTCTCTCACTGAACCCGGAACTCACTAGTTTTTTCCTAGACTGGTGGCCAGCAAGCTCTAATGATCCTCCTTATCCCTCCCAGGGTTAGGGTAACATGTATGTGTGGCCATGCTTGGATTTTTATGTAGGAGCTAGGGTTATGAACTCGGGTCATTGTGCTTGGACAGCAAACTCTCTTACCCTCTGAACCATCTCCCCAGCCCCAGACCTGATTTTAGGCAATGCTGGGGATCGAATCTAGGGCTTTGTACATGCTAGGTAAGCACACTACTAACTGAACTACACCCACAACCCATATATATTTCAGTTGGAAATTACTAATAAAGCTTTTACATTTTTAAAAGCAAACTCTCACTATTTAGGCCAAGCCAGCCTTGAACTTGGCTGTGTGGCCCAGACTGGCCTTGAATTCTTGATGCTCCTGCCTCAGCCTTCCAAGTACTGGCCTGACAAGTGTGAGCCCCCCCTCCCCACATCGTTTCCTCTGCATCCTGTTTTGCCAAATCACTGAACCCTGTGAGAACTTTAGAGCCGAATTCATGGCCAGCAAGATGGCTTAGCAAGCAAAAGTGACCACTGCCAAGCCTTCCTGCCTGAGGTGGATCCCAGCGACCTACATGGTAGAAAGAACCTGGAGCTAGAGATGATTGAGCAGTTAAGAGCACTTGCTGCTTTCATAGAAGACCCTGGTTCAGTTCCCAGCATGCACATGATGGTTCACAACCATCCATATCTCCAGTTCCAGGGAATATGATGCCCTCTTATGCCCTCTCTGACACCAGACATGTATGTGGTACACATACATACATGCATACAGGCAAAATAAGATAAATATTTAACATATGTATTTGTTTTCAGAGAAAGAACTAACTCCTGCAAGTTATCCTCTGGTTTCACATGCACACCATGGCACCAAAAACAACTAATTTATATTTATAGTTCATTAAATTCGGTCACAAGAATATTCACATCCTCAAAATGTTCCATCTATGAAGCTTTTCAGTAACTGAATTGAGTATTTGTTCAATCGGGAAAAAAAATGCAATGAATTGAAATTAATCTGGCATACCAGTTGATTATTTAAATCAATAAATTTTCTACTTCAATATAAAAATGTAATGTCAACTGATTAAAATTAAATGCAATCTACAGTTTAGTTCCTTCATGGCATTAGCTCATTTTGAGTGGTCAGCAGGATGTGGCTGATGATGTATAAGTAACTCAGTGGAAGAGCACTTGCCTAACATGCACAAGGTTCTGGGTTCACGCTCGAAAAATCAAACAAAAATTCAGTGCAACTGCTTTTACAATTCATGGTGTGAACAGCACTGGGAACCAGGAAGACACTGGTGACTTACAGAGGGGCTCAGGTGATCTCAACTCCTACTTCCTGGGAGAGAGGGAGGGAGGGAGGGGGGGGGGAAGGGGGGGAGGAAGAACCAGAGAGTAGCTTGTAGCAAAGAGCTGGAAGCTTGTACCCATTCCACCTGGACATTTCCCTGTGCCCCTCCCTCCACCTTCAGTGATCATTTGGTGCCTCAGTTTACCCACGCCAATTTCAGCCTTGGAGAGCGTTTGGCCTTTGGTCGAGCATCCACACGGAGAGATTCATGCCATCAGCTGCGGGTCATTTCTGCTCCCATTAATAAAAAATTTATCTCTAAAGACAGGTTGGTCAATGAAGCAGCCCCTGCAGGGTGGCTGAGCTGCCTTGAGATCCTTGGTGGCCAGGTAGACGGGACGCTATTGGGCAGTACAGACCGGGAGCCGCAGGGCTCAGTGATGCCCAGCCTCTGCGCCACTCCACTGCAAGAGAGGCGTGCCAGATCTGTGGTTCCAACCCTACGGTACCGACGCCAGGGCTGCGGTCCCGGGCCGCGCTCCCTCTGCCGGCAGGGGGCTTGAGACCACCAGGGGGCGCTGTAAGAGCCGCCAATTTCCTGCCTACCTGCCACCCAGGCACTAGGTGGACAAGGCCACAGCGAACCTGCAGTGGGCTTTGAGATGTTTTGTGGACCTCCTAAATTTTAATCGTTAAGAACAGTGCATCCTGTAGGAATTATTTCCGTCATTTCACTATGCCCTCAGAAGTAGAGCTCATTTGAATCCTGGAAAGGGCAAAATAGTTTTAAAGCCGTAGAGTAAAGCTCGAATAAGTTTGCGGCAATGATAAGCACTCCATTCAAACTGGAGACACGGTACTTCTCCCACACAAGGGAAATTAGCCACCCTTCTGTTTTCAAACTCTGTGTGTGTGTGTGTGTGTGTGTGTGTGTGTATGTGTGTGTGTGTGTGTGTGTGTGTGTGTGTGTGTTTGTGCGCGCGCGCACGCGCGTTGAGATTCAAATCCAGAGCCTTACTCATGCTAGGCGAGTGCTCTACCACTGAGCTAACCCCTAAGCCCCGAAAAGTTGTTTTGTTGTTGTTGTTTGCGAGACAGGGTTTCTCTGTGTAGCTTTGGAACCTTTCCTGAAACTCACTCTGTAGCCCAGGCTGGCCTTAAACTCACAGAGATCCACCTGCCTCTGCCTCCTGAGTGCTGGGATTAAAGGCGTACACCACCACTGCCCGGCAAGATTTTTAACTAGTTGTAAACATATCAAATTCCAGAGTAAGGGCTATGATGCTCAGTTAGTTGTCAACAGTGTACACATTTACTGTGCAAGGAGCCTTGGGTTCCCTTCCAACACTGTAAAAACAAATAACTAACTGTACATACAGTAAGGACAGGGCTGCTCCAGGGTATGGTGGAGGGGAAGACTTCTACTGTAGATAAGAGAGAGAGCACAGCTGGAGGCATCTAGAAGAGCCCAGAGCAGAGAGAGGAAGTAGTAGACAGAACATGGCTCCGGGGTGAGGTATGGTGGGATGGGGTGGGGTGGGGTGGGGTGGGGTGGGAGGTGGGCTCAGGAGAGGAACAGAAAGAAAGGAAGACAAAAAGAAACGACCAAGAGAAAGGCAGGAGAGAGGGCGCCCAGAGAGCGAATGGCCGAAACGGCAGGTGATATAGAAATGAGAAGCTGGGGAAGAGAAGCCCATGAGCTGGAGAAGGTTAGGAGAGGAGCAGGGAAGGGAGCTAAGAAGAGCGAGCCAAGGGTGCACACGGGTATTACCGGTTAGCGTGGAAGCCAGCGGTCGCTTTGGTAGGCTAACAGGCACCACAGTTAGCCGTTTGTCCCAAGTTTCTTTTGGACCTAACACTGACTAAAACTAAATAACTAAAAAAGTTATTATAAATAAAATAAAAAAGTTGCGATAGCACATGGACTTCTCATTTCTGGCTTTTCTTGGAGAGAGCATTGGCTTCACAATGTAAGCCTGCGCTTGAGCGGCATCGCTGTAGGCTCCATAGAGCCGCTCGCCTGCGTTGGGCCACGCAGCCTTCACTTGTCACAGGCCCTCTGCTCCTCCCTGTTACCGCCTTTGACGCTCTAGCTGTTCCCAACCTAACCTAGTATTCTCAGTCTCCCTCTTTGTAGGACCTTAAGCATGCTGAACAAGCGCTTTGCCACTGAACTGCCCACCCAGCACCCAAGCTCTGATTTTCTCCACAGTACTAGGGACTTAAGTTGGGGCCTCATGCATGCTACCCAAGGCTCCACCACTGAACTGTATAACTGGTCCTGGAGCTAGTATTCTCTTAACAGAGCTTTAATTCCATTCGTCTGAAAGATGGGAGGAGAAAGACCACTGGCCCAAATCATCGTGACCAAATTAATTAAAGCAAACAATTGATTAAAGCAAGCTTTTTAAAAATCTGTGTACATGGGCTGCCCCAACTAAGGTGGGTTCGAGAGATCAGCATTGGATGTGAGGAAGACAAGGCTTTTATAGCTCAGGAGTGGGGTGTTCTAAGTGGGGGTTTACGAAGAAAATAGGTGGGGTTAGAGGAGCAGCGGAATACAAACATAACAAGTTAGTCCCTCCAGAAACAGACGTGGTTGCAAGGTGGGCACAATGAGGTGGTCATAACAACAGGTAATCATAACAAGGTAAGTCCTAGGTGGTCATATAACCTTTTGAAACAAAGGTAGGGTTGGAAGTTGGTTATAAACAATTTTCTGAAACACAGACACGATTGCTATTCCTGGAACAGGCGGTACAGAACCTTTTGTGGTTCAGGTCACAGGTGGGGCACAGCCCAATCCTTGAGAAACAGGGGTTAATCATAAACAGGAATGAACCTAGGGTGTCTTTACTATAAGATGGCTTTTAAGCCTAAGATGGAGGCAGGCTGGTTCTTCAGTTCACTGTTTTGTATTACCTGTTGGCAACCGTTTGTGACTTCTCTGGGGGTTTGGGGACACACAAGTGTCTTTATATGGAAGTACCTCTGTAGAGTGTACCCCAGACACTCACTGTGCTTCTCTCTTAGGCACATCTGTTTGGTCAGTGCCTTTTGACTTGAGTCGCTGGCCCTTCAGAGGAGTTTGTTTTTAGCAAGCATGGCTTAGAATACTAAATTATTCAAAGCTGACACACACACACACACACACACACACACACACACACACACACTCAAGTATGTCACCAATCATTTAATTTACTGGCAACTGCAAAACATTGATTTGTCTCACTCTATGAGATTGTTTTGAGAAGGCCAATAGAAACAGGTTTCAGACGCCACTATCCAAAGAGCACCTTGGTGGGGCAAAGCTGGTAGCTTAAACAATACTGTTTGCCAGGGATAAAACTAAAAGGAAAAGGGAGTAAGACCCAGCAACTGCCCCCACAAACATCACTGTTTACTGCCAACCTTTACCAAGATTTTCTCAGCATTGACGAAGTAAATCTACTGTTGAAACTGCTATGTGACTGACCTGAGAGATGGCTCAGTGACTGCTCTCCAGAGGACGCAGGTTTGATTCCCAGCACCCACAGGGCAGCTCACAGCCACCAGTAATTCCAGTTCCAAAGGACCTGATGCTCGCTCTTGGCCTCCAAGAGCAGTAGTAAGCATGCATATGGTGTAGGGACACACACACACATATACACACACACAAAATACAGGAGAGTAAGTGAAAGTCACAGCCATCACTTCAAAATTCTGAAGATATATTAGGACCTAGCTGCTAGGAGGGGAGGGGAGCACTGGCTAGGTAGGGGGAAAGAATACGGGACATTGTGTTTTCCTCTGACATATTTTCTCCTATATATGGTCACACACTTCTGATTTTTGTCTTGTTTTTTTGACACAGGGTCTTTCAACATAGCACTGGCTGTCCTGGAACTCACTATAGACCAGGCTGGCCTTGAACTTACAGAGAGCCCCCTGCCTCTGCCTTCTGAGTGCTGGGGTTAAAGACGTATGCCATCACATCCAGCCCTACCTCTACTGTTTAAAACATGTAAATGTACGGTATTAGCTGTTTCAAAAGTGCAGTTTTGAAAGTCTTCATGGAGGGTTGGTAAATTGCTCCCTTAGCATGTGTGAAGCCCTGGGTTCAACTACAAGTATTGCATAAACCGGAAATGCAATCTCTGCATTCATCAACTGCAGGCAGGAGGACCAGAAGGTCAAGGTCATCCTCAGCTACATAATATGTTTGAGGACAGCCTGGGTTATTATATAAGACCATCCCCCCCAAAACTTCTCATTGTTCATCTATAATAGACTGATTCATTATTAATTTGCTATCATAATAAAGTCCTATGAGGTTTTTGTATTTTGAAGGCAGGCTTTTTTAATTAAAAAGCCTTTTTTAAAAAAAGATATATTTTAAAGGTTCATTATTTATGTGTGTATGTATGCACATGAGTGCAGGTACCTGTGGAGGCCAGAAGAGATCATCAAATCCCCTGGAGCTGGAGTTACAAGCAGTTAGGAGCTGCCTGATGTAGGTGCTGGGAACTGCACTTGGGTCCTCTGGAAGCTTCATCGTTAAAGGCATCTCTCCAAACCACCACCAGCCCTGCCCTTTCAAGACAAGGGTGTGTTTATGTGCAAGTAGGCTGAAGGCTGACATTGGGTGCCTTCCTCAATTGCTTTTCTGCCTTGTTTGTTTGTTTGTTTGTTTGTTTTTAGACAGGGTCTCACTATGGAGCTCTGGCTGTCCTGGAACTCACTATGTAGCTGGTACTGACCTCGAACTCAGAGCGCTCCGCCTACCTCTGCCTCCTGAGTGCTGCGATTAAAGGCGTGCGCCACCACACCAAGCCACTTTATTTCTTGAAACAGGGCCTCTAACTGAACCTAGAACTCACCAACTGGCTAGACAGGCATCCAGCAAGCCCCAGAAAGGCAGCCACCTGTCTCCACCTCCTCCAGCACAGGGGTTACAGCCGCCCCTGGGAATCCAAACTCAACCTCAGGTCCTCACGCTTTCATGGCAAGCACTTAGCCGACCAAGTCGTTCTCCGGCCGTATCCCACCACTGCACTTTCCGCCCTAGATAACAGCTCTTTATGTAGCCCAGCTGGCCTCGAATCCTGCCTCAGTCACTTTTCTAAGCAAAGACTTCGCTGCACCCCCAAGTCTCGAGTTGGTGGGCATTACCGCAGCGAGACCGCCAAACCATAGGTGGCGCTGTGAGCACTGCCTATGCCTTCCCTAACACCCTTTCTCCCAGCAATGGCGGGTGATGAATGGGCCTCTTTTTGCACGGGTGCCTACTTTGAAGCCTGACGGCAGGTGCAGATCATTGGTCCTTCCCAGCCTGTCAGAGCCCTGACCTCGAGGAGAGTTATAAAAAGCAACGGCATGTTTTTTGCCCTGTTGCATGATCTCGAGAGGCGGCGGCTGCACAAAAAGGCCCGGGTGTGGAGGCGAATTTGCGCCAAGCCTCAGGCGGAAGTGCGGGCAGCCCCAGGGCGGGCGGGGTCCTCGGCTAGAAGCGAGCCGGCGGCCTGTGGAGGGGACTGACTGAGCAGCGCACCCGGGAACCTGGAGGAGCGGCGGAGCGAGCGGGCCCTGAGCTGACAGATCCAGGGCTTGGCCAGGACTGCGGACTAGCGGACCGGCGAGGGCAGGACGCAGCCATGATCACTTCAGCCGGTGAGTGCGGCCGGGAGCAGGAGCCCCAGGGAGGAGCCGCCGCCGCGCCGGCGTTTAGCTGAGTCAGGGCGAGTGACTGGGCGCCTCCGGGTCGAGCGCCGGCCCGCGCGGCCCCTCCGCCCGAGGCCCACCCGGGGAGCAAGGGGCTGCCCAGGCCACTGCGGCCCCTTGGGTTTGTAGGACTCGGACCGGGTGACCACCCGGGCGTCCGGTCCAGCCACACCCCCGTGCCCGGACTGGACCGGGCTCCCCGGCGGTCTCTGCACCGCAGGAGATTTCCTTTCTTCTCTCCGTCCGCTTCTTGGACAAGGGACCCCCCAGTCCTCCCCCTCCGGTGTTTCGAACGGGCCCCAGTGCCATCGTGAGCATCGTGAAGCAGCTCCTGGCCTGGTAGCCTAACTGCTACCCTGAGTGCTTCTGGCTCGGGCTGAGTTACTCTCCTCAAAGTCCGAAATTATATTGAGGCGACTGGTTTCTGGGTCCACCGTATTCCCTTAAGAGCCTCCTCATTCGGGAAAAGCAGCTTTGAATGGAGAGCCAACTTACTGTGTGTGTTTAGATGCTCGGGACCCGGGCTGCAGAGCCCGTGTGATCTGAATACACTTGTGTAGTTCTGGACGTAGATACTTGGTGTAGTGGCGATTGAAATGGGAAGGTGCGGAGACTAACTTCTAAATGGAGATTTTTTTCAAGCCCCCCCCCCCGACTGATTTGCATATACCTGTCCCCGGCCTTGGTGCTTTTTCAGCCTTGGCTGCTTACATACCTTTGCTTGGTTGTCCTTTTTATTCTGTACTTGCTCTACAAGTATTTGATTGTGAACAACAGGTTATCAGTGGACAGTAAATCTAGATGGTGGGGAGCTTGAGACCGCCTTTGTGAGGATTGGTTAAAGACATTGGTGGAGATGCTGGGAAAGGTGACGGCTCCCTCCTTTTCCTTCTCCTCACCCCTCCTCCTGCTTGTTTGTTTGTTTGTTTTTCAGACAGGGTCTCACTGTGTAGCTCTGCCTGTCCCAGAACTCACTTTGTAGACCAGGCTGGCCTCAAACTCATAGAGATTCCCCTGCCTCTTGTCTCCCAAGTGCTGGGATTAAAGCGTGCGCCACTATACCCTGTGACGGTGATTTTCAAACACATGAAGAAGTGTTGCCTCTACTTGAAGTTAGACTTTTGTCCTGATTTCTTGCCACTTGTAAATATAGGCTGAGGTCCAGCCGTTGCTCCTGGTTGTCAGTAGATGTTGTCTTCACAGTGTTGTCTTCATGATCATAGTTCTCTGGGTGCTTGATTGAGTACGCTAGAGTGGACCCAGAAATAGCCACCTCATTTGGAATTTGGCCCAAGCCACCTTTCTCTTTTGCCTACATTATTACACTGGGCTCAAGACTTTGTTTTTTTTTTTCACTAATACTGGAATTTGCTTTGGAAACCTTGTGTAGCATTTCTTCTCAAGTACATCAGTGATGTTAGAATAAAGTCCAGATTTGTAATACCCTCGTCCTCATTACACCACAGTCACACTAGACTTTCTGTCCAGTTTCTCTCCTGTTTAAGAGTTGTGGCACATCCGGTTCCCACTGTGGCCTTTTCTTTCACAAAGTATCTTAGCTCTTCAGTCTTAAGTGTTCATCTCAACCTTATCACTCCATTAAAACGTTCTGACTCTCCCCTGGCAGCCGCCTCTCCATCACAGTTCTGTAACGGCCTTATTAACCTGCCTTAATACTATTAGACTGAACTCCATGGTACAATTTTGGGCAGGAAATGTTTCCACAATTCTTAGGACACTGCTGCATATGTGGCTGATGTTAAAAAGTATGCTTCGAATGAAGAAATCAGCCCCAAGTTCTTAAAGCAGACTGAAAGAGAACTTGGTGAGAGTATATATAAGGAAATGTTAGCTTCTTTGTGGTGTCAGGACTAAGGACTTTTGAGGTCCTGTCCTGAATACTGGGATGATAGCATAGTATGTACATTACAGCTATCACTTAAGGTTACTGAATTGTCAGCTTCTACACCAATCTTTCTGTCACTTTGTTTCCAGTCAGATCAAGTTAGGACCTAGGCTTGGGATCTCCCAGGGTGGGGGTTCTAGCGTGTTCGTTTATTCATTCATTTACTCACTCACTGGGCGGTGTTAGTCACTAAAAACAGTGGTGAATAAGAGACTAATGTGTACCATTTTGGTTTTTTGGTGTGTGTGTGTGTGTGTGTGTGTGTGTGTGTGTGTGTGTGTGTGTGTTCCCAAGAGATTTGACTATGAAAGGGAATGGGGACAGAGATTAGTACTTACTTACTAGAAGGAAACATGTAATTGAGTGGGTTGGATTTAACACAAGCAAATAGAGGAAGTAATGCTGATAAGTTTTAAAACAATTTTGACCTCCAGAATTGACCATTTTCAACTTTCAAGTAATATTCCCAGGACATACCTGTATATTGGTAAATAATATGAAAATATTGCTATTAATTGAGTCAGTAATTTAAGACAGTTATGATATAAGCACTTACTTTTATTCGGATTTACTTATTTTATGTGTGTGAGTGTTTTACCTTTGTGTATGTATGTGTACCACCTGTGCACTGCTACCCATGGAGGTCAATAGAGGGCGTCAGATCTCCCAGAACTGGAGTTACAGATGGTTGTAAGCTGTCATGTGGCTACTGGGACCTGAACCTTGGTCCTCTGCAAGAACAACCAGTGCTCTTAACACCAAGCATCTCTCCAGCTCCATACAAATTTTTAAAAAGCACATTCTTAGGTCTTCGCCTATCCAAAGTTGGATTCTGTTTCATCTTTAAGTAGGAAGTATTAGTGTAGGAGTATATAGCATATTTGATTTAGCTGAGCTCCATCACTGAAGGCTGACATTCTGTGCCGGGACAGCCATGTATGTAAGAAGTTAGTCACAGCTGAAGCCACACAGGAGAGTCCAAAGAAACATCTCTTTTGGTAAACATTCGGATACAACATTGCTTGTGATAGGCAATCAGTGTCTTTAGGGTTAAATGATGTATGATCATTCTTCATGTCAACTGTTCTGGTCTGCCGTCTGTTCCACATCCACCCACCACCACACACACTAGTTACTTTTTTTTTTTTTTTTAAATAAAAGTGTTTCAGTAGTCAAGGCATTTAACGGTTAAAATGATTTCATTTGAAGTTTAGTTTTTTCCTCCTCTTTGTTTTGGGTGTGTCATACCAGCCCAGCACACCAAGACTTCTGCGTTTAAAACAGTGAGATGCCCTCATTTTGCTACAAAACAATGTACCTTTTCCTTTGTGGGTTCCCAAAAACTGCAGAACTGTTTGCCAGATCTGTGTTACCATGTGGAAGCAGCTACATCTTTGAACTAAAGTGAGAGGGACACTTTTTTTTAAAAAAAGATTTATTTATTTATTATGTATACAGTGTTCTGTCTGCACACACCCCTGCAGGCCAGAAGAGGGCAGATCTCACTACAGATGGTTGTGAGCCACCATGTGGTTGCTGGGAATTGAACTCAGGACCTATGGAAGAGCAGTCGGTGCTCTTAACCACTGAGCCATCTCTCCAGCCCAACAGGGACACTTTTTAATAAACCAGTTTCAGTGTTCCAGAATGATTTTATAACCAAGTGGAAAACATATTTGAGGAAATTTGGTTTTATTTATGGTACAAGGACAGAATTTCCCATTATCATTTTCCTAGTAATCTCTTGTGTTCTTTGGGAGAAGACAGCTTTCTTTTGCTGCCGTTACTGCTGACGCTCTGAAGCTAGAGTGAGGCATGTGGCAGACACTGTGCTTGGTAAGACTGCTGCTTCTCATTTAGTAAAATTTGTTCTTGGTGGGCCAGCAAGATGGCTGAGTGGGTAAGGGCTCTCATCTCCAGGCTTGATGACCTGAACTTACTTTCTGGAACCCAACTAGAAGAAGAAGAAAACTGACTCCTACAAGTTAGGAAAGCTGTATGCAGCATGCAGGTGTATTCACATGCAATAAGTAGATAAATGTAAAAATAAATGTTTGCTATCTGTTAATTGTGATAGGAAGGGGGTACTTTAATATGGGCACACTGAAATAATTGAAACATTACTTTTTTTTCTAAGTTATTTATTTTTTAAGTCAGGATCAGCCTCAAACTTGGGATTCTTCTGCTTTCTCCACATGCTAGGTTTACAGCATGTACCACCACACTCAGCAGTTGTTGGTTTATTTTGTGTGAATACATTTTATTCTAAGGCTGTACAGAATTTTTTCCCGGCTTGGTCAGTATTTCGAGCGATTGTTATCAAACCGGAGTGAACACAAGAACCACAGGGAACCCTTATTCTCTGGTCTTTACCCCATGTTTTCTGATAAAGAAGTTCTGGGGTTGCTGGGCAGTGGTGGAGCACGCATGTAATCCCAGCACTCGGGAGGCAGAGGCAGGCGGATCTCTGTGAGTTCGAGGCCAGCCTGGTCTACAGAGCTAGTCCAGGACAGGCTCCAAAGCTACAGAGAAATCTTGTCTTGAAAAACAAAAAAAAAAAAGTTCTGGGGCAAGACCGAGAGTTTACAGTTGTAGTAAGTTTCCAAGTAACAGTAATGCTGTTGGTCCAAGGATAATACTTTCAGAAGAGTTGGGCTAGGCAAAAGATGATACATAGGAGATTGGTGAGATTTTATATATTGATAGAGATAAATATAAAAAAGTTCCAAACTATAAACTTCTACAATTGTTTTGAAAATATTTTTACTTATGGGCCACTGAGAGCACTTGCCTAATGACTTGAGTTTTATACCCAGGACCCATGTGGTAAAAGGGCAAACCAACTTATGGTCCTCTGACCTCAATGTATGCTATGACACACACGTGTTCCCTCCACACACACAGTAAAAAGTGTGTGTGTGTGTGTGTGTGTGTGTGTGTGTGTGTGTGTAGAGGGAGAATATTAGAGTGTACCTATGGTACAGACATCCTGCACACATGGAAGCTAGAGGGGTACATTGGGTATCCTGCTCCCTCGCTTGCTCATGCTGTCTCTGTCTTGCCCCAACCCTCATCTCTCTCTGTCTTGTTCCCCTGAGACAGGTTCTCTCACTGAACCAGGCAGGATCTGAGCTCCAGGTCAGCAAGCCTCAGTGATGCTCCTGTCTCTGCCCCTACTCCACCAGAGCTGGGATAGTTGGTACATGTGGCTGTGTGGAGATTTGAATTCACTTCTACATGCTTGCTAAGCAAGCACTCTTACCTGCTTGGCCATCTCCCTAACGCCATTAACTTCTACAGTTTTAAAGAAAAACAATGGTTTCCCTAATGAAGTTGTCACTAAGAATACTTTTTTCTCTTTCTTCTGTTTTGTGTATATGTGTAGGGTATGTATGAGTGTGTTTTGAGTGTGCATGCACACAGCGCCAATGAATGTAGAGGCCAAGGTTAATGTCAAGTGTTTTCCTCTGTCACTCTACACTTTGGTTTTTGAGACAGGGTCTCACTGGACCCAGAGCTTAGAGGGCTGGACTAGCTGGCCAGCAAGCTCTGTGTGTCTTGTGTGTTTGTGCTGGATTATACCTAGCTTTTACGTGGGTGCTAGGGCTCAAACTCAGTTCGGGATTGACAGCAGGCATCTTCTATCTCTGTCCACCTCTTTTGAGACAGGACATCTGCTTGTTTCTGCCGTTCCCTCCGCAGCACTAGGCTCATGCCCATCTTTCTTTTTTTTTTTTTTCCAAGAGAAGGTTTCTCTGTGTAGTTTTGGTGCCTTTCCTGGAACTTGCTTAGGAGACCAGGCTGGCCTTGAACTCACAGAGATCCACCTGGCTCTGCCTCCCGAGTGCTGAGATTAAAGGCGTGCGCCACCACCGCCCGGCCATGCCCATCTTTTTAGATGGTGCTGGAGTCCGCCTCTAGTCACCAGCAAGCTCTTCACCAACGGGGCCATCTCACCAGCCCATTGTTAGGTTTTGACCAAGTGTTGCGATCTGTCTGTATGTTCATGTTCCTCAATCATGGTATGTCTTTTGTCTTTTAGCTGGAATTATTTCTCTTCTGGATGAAGAAGAGCCACAGCTTAAGGTATGAGTTGAAGAAAGCCACTCTGCTTACTGTGAATTTGTGAAGCTTCTTTAATTTTGTGATGTCTTTATATTTCCTATCATTTAAAGTAGTCATCCTATAGCCTGTAGCCGGTCATTGAAATCTAGCTAAAGAAGACAGTATTTTGATACTAGAAATTAATTAGAGGGTAAGAGATCATAAAATGGCACAGAGTAACCCTCCAGTTTCATTATCAACAGTAACCATAAAACATTGCTTCCTCTGTGTCACATAGTTGACAAATTTTGGAATGTTGGGCAGGCAAGATGGCTCAGCAGGTAAAGGCACTTGCTGCCTAGCCTGACACCTGAGTCTGATCTCCAGAACCTATACGGTAGAAGAGAACTGACCTCCACAAGCACACCGAACACACACACGTGGCACATTGAACACACACACACGTGCATACAGAGAGCTAAATAAGTGGAATAAAACAGTTGTTCTTAAAGTTAAAAAAATTAGAATATTCTGCAAGTGGCTCTAGATACCTGTATTTGTGTAATATAAACTAGCAACCTGGAGTCTTTTTTTTTTTTTGGTTTTTCGAGACAGGGTTTCTCTGTGTAGCTTTGCGCCTTTCCTGGAGCTCACTTGGTAGCCCAGGCTGGCCTCGAACTCACAGAGATCCGCCTGCCTCTGCCTCCCAAGTGCTTGGATTAAAGGCGTGCGCCACCACGCCCGGCTGCAACCTGGAGTCTTACATGTTCAGAGAAGGAAGCATTCATTATGAGAAATACTATTACATGCATAGTTTGCTATTTTATGTTTGAAAACAAAAAATGAGTAAATCTAAGAAAAAGTATGTTATTTCCTAATTTTATGTGTTTGTCAGACATGACATTTTTAGATAAATATTACTGAGAATTTGGTTATAAAATTATGGGCACTTGTTTTGTTTTGTTTTTTTGAGACAGGGTTTTCCATCATAGCATTGGCTATTCTGGAACTCGGAGACAAAATGGCCTCGAACTTGGAGATTCACCTGCCTCTACCTCCTGAGTGCTGGGATTAAAGGCATGCACCACCATACCTGGTCGATTGGTGGACACCAAAAGGAAGCATGATGTGAAGTCTTTTTAAAATCCAATTTTGTTTTATTTTACAGGAGTTTGCACTACACAAATTGAATGCAGTTGTCAATGACTTCTGGGCAGAAATATCTGAGTCTGTAGACAAAATGTAAGAAAATGCTGTATTTCTATAAGTTTAGATAAAGTAGAATTGCTTACTAACTCATTAAGGAATCTACTGCTAATTTGCTGTTGGACTATTACATTTTTAGTTTTCAAGGAAGATCATAGCCTAAACAAGACCAACCTTTCCTTATTTCTTTCAGAGAAGTTTTATATGAAGATGAAGGTTTCCGGAGTCGGCAGTTTGCAGCCTTGGTGGCATCTAAAGTATTTTATCATCTGGGGGCTTTTGAGGAGTCTCTGAATTATGCTCTTGGAGCAGGCGACCTCTTCAATGTCAATGATAATTCTGAATATGTGGAGACTATTATAGGTAATTAGCTTCCATCTGATAGGGTTTTTATCTTGTAGATGTCTTTCTTGCTCTAGTGTATAGCCATTTTATTCGCTTTAATCTGATGTTGCTAGATTTTACTTTAATTGGAAGTTCATAATCATCTAATAGCGTTAAACTTTTTTTGCTATTACGTTTTGACATCAGCTTCTAGCTAAGTGCAGCTTACCTCAGTGGTAATGGTCATATTCAGTCCAGTAAGCAGTTTGGTTAAATGATGACATCAAATTGTTATGAATAACCAGTTAAATAATACTGGTTTTTATAATTGTCTAATCTGTCTTTTTGTTTGAGATAAGTTTTCGATATATTGTAGGCTGGTCCTGGACTCAGAATTCTCTTGCGTCTGGCTCCTGAGTGCTGAGGTTACTGTAGGCATCTGCCACAGTTCCCTGTAGAGTTGCTGCTGTATAGGAAGTGTTTGTAGTCATTCTTCACAGTCTTGATCTGTTCCGCAGCTGACCTGTGGAACAGGAGAAGGAGCTAGTCTTGTTGCACGAATGAGAAAACTAGGGTTTTAAGATGAAAAGATACATGGCTATTAAATAAAAGGGCAAGAAATGAAAACCTAGATTGACTCACTCAAAAACCCTTACTGCTGTTTTTGTTGGTTTATTGAGATGGGTTTTGCTATGTATGTAGCCCAATATAGCCTACAATTCACTCTATAGCCCAGGCTATCCTCAAACTTTTGATCTTTCTGCCTTCACCTCTCAAGTAATGGGCCAAGTATGTGCCACCACGTCTGGCTCATTTGTTGATTTTAGAAATATTGGTGTGCTAGTCTGTCACTGTAACAGAGACTTGAGATTATCCACTTTTAAAGAGAAAGGCGTTTGTTTTTCTTTTTTTTTTTTTTTTGGTTTTTTGGGACAGGGTTTCTCTGTGTAGCTTTGCGCCTTTCCTGGAACTCACTTGGTAGCCCAGGCTGGCCTCGAACTCAACAGAGATCCGCCTGGCTCTGCCTCCCAAGTGCTGGCATTAAAGGCGTGCGCCACCGCCGCCGCCGCCCGGCCTTGTTTTTCTTTTGTTTGTTTCGTTTTGATCAAGGTTTCTCTGTGTGGCCTTCGCTGTCCTGGAACTCTCTCTGTAGTCCAGATTTGGCCTCGTACTCAGAGATCCACCTGCCTCTGCCTCCCAAGTGCTAGAATTCTTTGGTGTGTGCCACCACAGCCCAACTGAGAAAGGGTTTTTAGTTCATGGTTTTGAAGGTTTCAGTTTCTGATTATTTGGACCTGCATTTAGGCAGTACCATTGTGGTAGCATATTACAGAGTAAAACTGTTCATCTCATGTCCAAAATAAAAGAACCGCCGGGCGGTGGTGGCGCACGCCTTTAATCCCAGCACTCGGGAGGCAGAGCCAGGCGGATCTCTGTGAGTTCGAGGCCAGCCTGGGCTACCAAGTGAGTCCCAGGAAAGGCGCAAAGCTACACAGAGAAACCCTGTCTCGAAAAACCAAAAAAAAAAAAAAAAAAAAAAAAAAAAGAACCAAAGAGAAGGGACCACAGTCTTGTTACCTTTTCAGCTATGTTTTACAAGCGCTCCAAGCTAAGACCTGCACTTTTACCATGGGCCTTGGAAGGGAATATTGTAGTGGGTAACTCACAGGCAAGGCTTTGGATCCTCACTTGTGTTTGAACCAGAATTATCAGTTGATACAGCTGCATGTGGTTATGTTCAGTTAAAGAATTTGTAACTTTAAAAATTAGCTGGGTGGTGGTGGCTAGCACCTTTAATCCCAGTACTTGGGAGGCAGAGGCAGGCAGATCTCTGTGAGTTCAAGGCCAGACTGGCCTACAGAGTGAGTTCTAGGACAAAGGTAGCACAGAGAGAGACCTTGTCTTGAAAAAAACAAATTGAAAATTCTTGTCTGGAAGTTGCACATGGGGACTGCATGGGCTTCAGGCATATTTTCATGACAAAACTAGGATCCCGGTGTCAGAGAGGTCAGGAACATGTAGGTGCATATGTTTGCGTTGCTAGTTAAGAGGGTAGCTGTATTATTTGCCTAGACCTTTAGGAGAAAATTGAGTACTTTTCTTCAGAGATTTTTAGTCTGATCAACATTTTCTACAACCACAATTGCTTAATGTCTATTTTGTGATCGCTCCTTTATTCTTATTAACTGACCTGAACTTTCATGGTTCTACCTAGATGAACCCTAAATATGGTATACCACTTTATTTAAGGACTTATAAAAGTCCATTGCTAATCCCCCCATACTCACTTAACATGGACCATCTAGTGGGCTAACAGTTCCTTGTGATAGTTATTCCTGTTTCCCAAGGTTTGGAACTAATTAACCTGGACCTGTAACTTTTCTTCTCTTTAAGAAGGAGTGTGGCAAACCTGTGAAGAGTGGGGATCACTAGTGTTTATTGTTATAGGTGGCCCTAAGACAGCTTGAGGAAGTTCCTTTTTGTTATTTTATCTAGAATATCTAAAGCATGATTCTAAGTACTTACAACTAACTTGTACTTGTAATGTTTCTTTTTTTTTTTTTTTTTTTTTTTTGGTTTTCCGAGACAGGTTTTCTCTTGTGTAGCTTTGCGCCTTTCCTGGATCTCACTTGGTAGCCCAGGCTGGCCTCGAACTCACAGAGATCCGCCTGGCTCTGCCTCCCGAGTGCTGGGATTAAAGGCGTGTGCCACCACCGCCCGGCATAATGTTTCTTATCTGGTGTGGTATTGGTACCCTTCAGCCTGCCTCTGTCCTCTCCACCCACCCTAATCATCACGAAATGTGGAAGTCAAATTGAACATACATGTTCCTGCATGAATTTTCAGGCACTCTTGGGGGATTTCAGTTCCATATCATGCTAAGATAGTGTTTTTTTTTGTTTTTTTTTTTTTTTTTTTGATTTGCTGCCATTACTTAAAAAGTATTTGGCTTTCTTTAGAGTTGCTTTTTGAGCCTGTGGCACCATTATTCCACAAAGATATTTACTTACAGTTCTTAATCTCAAGATATTTATTTTCAGATGTGAAGTATAATTAAAATGATAGCATCTTTGTTGGTAAGGATGTTTGGTCCTTTGTAACTATTATAAAAATGACTTAATTGAAAGTATAAGTTCTAGCATTTTAAATGGCACTTACTACTTTGTACTTATTTGGAGTGTTCATGATCATAAATGTATACATGTCCTTTTCTGGTAGTTTAAACAAGTTTATAAAATAATTAGTTATTTTATTTTTTTCCATAGCAAAATGCATTGATCATTATACCAAACAGTGTGTAGAAAATGCAGATTTGCCTGAAGGAGAAAAAAAGCCAATTGACCAGAGATTAGAAGGCATTGTGAATAAAATGTTCCAGCGATGTCTCGATGATCACAAGTATAAGCAAGCTATTGGCATTGCTCTGGAGACCAGGAGACTAGATGTCTTTGAGAAGACTATACTGGAATCTGTAAGTAGATAATGTCATTTAGAAGTTGGAATTGTTGGGAAATCAGTAGAACAAAGTGTTCAAACACAAACTCTTTTTTGTTTGTTTGTACAGGGTTTCTCTGTGTAGCCTGGCTCTCCTGGAACTAGCTCTGTAGACCAGGCTGGCCTCGAACTCACAGAGACCCACCTCCCTCTGCCTCCTGAGTGCTGGGATTAAAAGGTGTGCATCACCGCCACCCGGCCATACTTATTTTTTAGAACACTTTTTATTGATTCTTTGATAATCTCATGCATGTATGCAGTATGCAGTGTATCTAGGTCATATCTACTCCCGCCTTCCTCTTCACACTCCTAGATGTCCCCAGCATGTCCCTATGCCACCTCATGACCTCCTTTTTTTCTGCCATTGTACTTTATTTGTGTGTGTGTCTGTATGGAGCACACGTGTGTCACAGTGCATGCAGAGAAATCAGAAGACAATGAGAATTGATTCCTTCCTCCATGTGGGTCTTGAGGACTGAGCTTAGGTCAGTCTTGGCAACAAGTGTCTTTGCCTACTGAGTCACTGAACTAGCCTATCTTTTTGTTTGTTTGTTTGTTTGTTTGTTTGTTTTGAGACAGGGTTTCTCCATGTAGTTTTGGTGCCTATCCTGGATCTCGTTCTGTAGACCAGGCTGGCCTCGAACTCACAGAGATCCACCTGGCTCTGCCTCCTAAGTGCTGGGATTAAAGGCGTGCACCACCGCTGCCTGGCCTGTCATTTCTTTTATAATTTATGGAGTCTAATTAGTACTTCTGGCACGTGCATGGGTCTAGGGTCCTCCCACTGACATGGTAGTCCACCAGTAGCCACACCCCCAAAGAAAAATGACTTCCCTTCCCCAGAAGCCATCCGTTGCCAAAGCTCCTCTGCTAGAGCTAGAGTCTCTTGAGCCTTCCCCTCACCCACATTGGAATGTCGACTGGCTTGAGCCTATGCAGACCTTGTGCAGGTGACCGAGGCTGCCATGAACTCATGAGTACAATGGTCATATCGTGTCTAGGAGAGGGCATTTTGTAGTCTCCCCATTCCTTCCCACCATTAGCTCTAATTCTATATGCTCTCTGTTCCTCAATTCCCTGGCCTTGGGATGGTTGATACAAATGTCCTGTGGAGAGCTGAACACTCAGCAGTCATTCATTCTTCACACTTTGACCAGTTGTTATAAGTCTCTGCATTGACTGCCCACTGGAAAAAGAAGGCTCTCCGACCAAGTCGATAACCCCACTAACCTATGACTATAAACATAATTATTTAGAAGGTGTCTGACAACATGTCCATTTAACAAAACAAGAATATCAAACAAAGGCTTGAGTCAGAGATGGAGAAAGCTATGTCAGGTTGTGCTTTCTGACATTTGAGTGGGTGGGCAGCAAGTCAGAGGGCCTCTGGCAGCAAGGTAGGAGAAGGTCATTGCAAAGCACAGCATTTAGACAGTCAGGTGTTTATAATAGTGTATAATTGTTGCAGTATACTGTGTTCCCATAGTGACGTCCTGATGGGTCATTAAGTAGTAGTAAATTATTTTCACTCCTTTTCTTTTGTTTGTTTTATTTCACTTTTGTTTTGGTTTTGTTACTTTTCTGAAACAGTCACATGCAGGCCAGTTTGGCCTCACATTTGAATTCCTGATCTTCCTTTCTACATCACCCAGGGTATGCCTGGTTTTTCATTCCATTTTTTTCCCATAAAGATATAGAAATGCGTAATTACTCTTAAGATTCCTCCAAGCCACGTGCATAGTACATGCCTTTAATTCCAGCATTTGGAATGTGAAGACGGGAGGATTGACTATGTAGTGAGATGCTCTGAAAAAGCCAAAGGCTGGAAAGGTCCCTCAATAGCAGAATGATTTCCTAACTTTGATGCATTCCATCACAAAAACTAACCTCTTAACTGGTTTAAGTTTTCTAGTTTTTTATTAAGAGTTTAAATCATTGGCTGCTCTAAACACAAAATAAATAAATTAAGCAATTTGGTTTCTAAATATAATGTTTCAGTAACTATACAAGGATATATCTTTAAATTATGTCTTTCAGAATGATGTTCCAGGAATGTTAGCTTACAGCCTCAAGCTCTGCATGTCTTTAATGCAGAATAAGCAGTTTCGGAATAAAGTATTAAGAGTCCTGGTTAAAATCTACATGAACTTGGAAAAGCCCGATTTCATCAATGTTTGTCAGGTATTTACTCCGATCACCTTATTCCGTGCTACACCACTGCATATTACAGCATCGTCATTAAGTTTTGTTATGCTGAGTTGCTGTGATGACTTCATATGGGTAACTCAGTTGACCATTACAGGTCCTATGAGGGTAAGATACATGGTTTGTATTCCTTTTTAGTGATAAAAGGAATCTCATAACACTTAAAAGGTATTTTGCTACAATGTATTTTATTTATGTATATTCTTTATTCAGTTTAATACAATCTATGGGTTCATTACTCAAAACACAACTAAACATTGGGTATATTTTATCGCTTTTAATTTCTGTATCCCTTAAAATGTTCCAGTAGTATAGAAAATACATGAAATAAAGCCTGATTTTTTTTTCTCCCTTCTCTTGTAGGCCTTTCCCTAAAGATAATGGTAGATGTTTTCCCCAGTTTATTGCACAGTTAGATCTACTGTACTCTGCTCAGTGTCTCTGCAGCTTTCATTAGTGGAGATATGCATGGTTTGCTTTTAAGCAATTAATACACTGTATATACTTTTACGTACTACTTAAGAGCATAGCACTTTATTTCATATTTATTGTAGTGAATATGATTTCTGTGTGATATATATATATATATATATATATATATATATATATATATATCCTTTAAAAAATGATTCAAAATGCAGTTTGAGACAGAAAGTACCAGGTGAAAAATATTCACATTGAAATTGCTCCAAGTCAACACAGGGTTTTAAGTTGATTTTTATTTTTAATGTCACCCAAAGTTAGTTTGATATTTAATGCTGTATTTCTTTTTACTTTTCTTTGCATGTTTTTGAAGTTTTGTTTCTAAATTACTATTTTTAATGCTCACATATAATAGTTTGCCCTTTCTTGTGGTTGAGTGTCTTTACTTACAGACAATTGTATTATTTAGGTGTCCCCCTTAGTAACATTTAATGACTTGTTGTGTTGTCCAGCATATTAACCCCGCCTTACTTAAGCATTACTTACTACTCATTCCCCTTGTCCCATTATCTCCTGTTCTTAATCTGCAATGGTTTTGACTATGTGTTTTTCCTGAAATTGAGGGACTGCTACTCATGAGGGAATAACATTTAAACTGAGTTGGGTTTTTTTTTTTTTTTTGGAGACAGGGTTTCTCTGTGTAGTTTTGGAGTCTGTCCTGGAACTCATTCTGTAGCCCAGGCTGGCCTCGAACTCATGGAGACCCGCCTGGCTCTGCATTCCGAGTGCTGGGATTAAAGGTGTGCACCACCACCACCCTTAACATTATATGGCAATAGACAAAATATAGGTTAAAAAGTCCTGGATATGAGGCTGGAGAGATAGCTCAGCAATTAAGAGCACTGGCTGCTCTTTCAGAGGTCCTGAGTTCAATTCCCAGCAACCACGTGGTGCTTCACAACCATTTGTAATGAGATCTGGTGCCCTCTTCTGGCATGTAGGCAGAACACTGTATACATAATAGATAAATAAATTTTTTTTTAAAAAGTACTGGATATAAATTATGGCCAGGCAATGGTGGCACACGCCCTTAATCCCAGCACTCAGGAGGCAGAGGTAGGCGGATCTCTTGAGTTAAAGGTTAGCCTGATCTACAGAGTTCCAGGACAGCCAGAGCCGCACAGAGAAACTGTCCTGAAAAACCAAATAAATAAGTAAACAAATACATTATGGATATGATACCGTTAATCCCAGCACTCAGGAGGCAGAGCCAAGCAGATACCTGTTTGAGCTTGAGGCTAGCCTGGTCTATATACATAGCAAATTCCAGGCCAGTCAGCTAGTCATGGATATACACTGAGATTCTGTCTAACCAAAAAAACAAAACAAAACAAAAAAAAAAAAAAAAACAGAAAATTGAATTAATATTGAATACTCCTAGCCACAAGGCACAATATTAAGACTGTGAATGTGGTTTTTAGGAAAAATTACTTAGTATTGGGTTCTGAAATGGAATGCCAGACTAGATAAGTCTGTTCCGGTGTGTATTATGGACTATTTGTCATGCTGTAAGTACCTTCATATGAAGTTTTCAGTTACTTTATGCTGTTCTTTATCTCCATTTCAGTGCTTAATTTTCTTAGATGACCCTCAGGCTGTGAGTGATATCTTAGAAAAGCTGGTGAAGGAAGACAACCTGCTGATGGCCTATCAGATTTGTTTTGATTTGTATGAAAGTGCCAGCCAGCAGTTTTTGTCATCTGTAATCCAGAATCTTCGAACTGTTGGTACCCCCATTGCTTCTGTGCCTGGATCTACTAACACGGGTACTGTGCCCGGATCAGAGAAAGACAGGTATGAGTATCTTCTACATCAGAGTTAACTGCACAATCTTTATTTCATCTGGGGACTACATAGAATATTCATAGATAGTAGACTTTAAGAATAAATAAGTTTTAACTATTAGCTTCTATAGATTATCAGGTCTTATGCTTTTGCCCTATACTTTATTAAGGCAAAGTACGGACAATCAAAGTGAATTCTTCTAGAAGGAAATAGAAAGGATTGGGTGGTAGGGCTCGTGTGTCAGATAGCATGTGGCTACTTAATTGTATTAAAATATATGGGATGGATGGGCAAAGACGTTTGTCTCAGATTCATCTGGACTAAATATTTAGAAAGAAATGTTCTGGGCTTTGCACTTCTTTTAAAGCCAAAATGAATAATACCTTAGGCTCATACAGTATGCCGTTTCCCCTGCATATCCTTATACATTCAGACCAGTTATTTAAAATGTTTTTTCTCGACTGTTCCAGTATATTTTTCTCCCAAAATTTTCTGTTCAGCAGTAAGTCATTATTTTGAAACCTCTTAAGATCTCACTTCCTTCTCAACTGTTAATGCCTTCCTCATGCATTTCAAACAAAATTCTGTGTATAGGCTCTACAGTTATATCCGCAGGCTGTACATTGGCCAGTTAGACCAACTGATTGGGGAGGTCAGTCCCTAGATAATGCAGTATAACCACTACTTACGTAGTGTGCTGATTAGGGCCTTTGCAAACTTGACACAAGCTAGAGTCAGCTGAGATTCCCTCCATCAGATTGCCTGTAGGTAAGTCTATGAGGCTTGATTAATGATAGATGTGTCAGGGGCCCAGCCTACCGTGGGTATTGTTGCCCCTGTGCAAATTATATAAAAGAGCCAGCTGTGCAAACCATAGGAACGTCCAGTGAGCAGTGTTCCTCCATGCCTCTGCTTTAGTTCTACTTCTGATTCCTGCCATGGCTTTCCTGACTTCCCCTCGTGATGACTGAGATGGGGACATTTAAGCCAAATGAACCCTTTCCTTCTGGTCGTGGTGTTTTTCACAATAGAAAACAAACTACTATAGAAGTTGGTATTGCTGTGAAGTACCTGACCACGTTGTTTTTGGGAGGACTGTTGAGTATTTGAAGTTTGTTGGGAGGAACCATTGAATGCTTAGAGCTTAATGGGATGTTCTGTGGAAGCTTGGAAGATTATTTTTTTCTCTTCTTTCTCATTAATCCATTTGTCTTTCCTTATATGAGTACTATCTTTATTATTACTAAGACTTACATCTTAAAATCAGATAATATAGGATGTTTTTATCCCAGTGCTGGGGGTCTTTGTAAATTCTACACAAGCACTCTACCACTGAGATACATCTCAAACTCCCAAACCCACAGTTTGATTCTTTTTTTCATTGTGGCTATTGTAGATCTGTTGCATTTCTGTGAGCCTGTGGGGATTTTGACTGGGATTGTGTTGACTCTCTTCACTGAAATCTCACAGTACTGAACCTGTAACCCTGGCAATATTCAGCCCCATAATCTATGAACATGGTACTTTTCTTCACTTATTTTATATTTTCTTTACTTTTTCTCAGTGACGTGTTATAGATACCATGAAAGTGTTTGTTACATTTTTCTTAAATTCCTCATATTCTTAAGTATAATAGAGTTTTTGATGCTATTATGTGGTATTTTAGAATTTATTTCCAGTTTATTGTTGCTACTATATGGAAATATACTTCATCTTTTTGTATTAACTTTGAATCCTGTAATCTTGCTAAATCACATTTTAGCTTTAGCAAAATTTAAAAATAGGGGTTGTGGATTTAGCTGAGTGGTAGAGCGCTTGTCTAGCAAGCGCAAGGCCCTGGGTTCAGTCCTCAGCTCCGGGGTGGGAGGGCGGAGAAAAATTTAAAAATAGATCCTTCTATAGAATTTTCTACATAGAAATTATACATCTGCAAATAGAGACCATTTTACTTCTTTCTTTCTTTCTCTCTGCCCTCCCCTTTCCCCTTTTTTCTACACGTGCTTGGATTCCTGTTACATTTTAGAATAGCAGTGATGAAAGTGAATATCCTTTTTGTTCCTGATGTTGTGAAATAGCATTTAGTTTCAATTTCTGCCCCACTCATATTTTTACCTGTTTATTTATAGAAATTTCTTCGCGCGCGGGGTGGGGGGGTGGGGGGGTGGGGGGTCCAAGACATGATGTCTCTGTGTAGGGCTGTCCTGGACCAAGCTCTGTAGACCAGACTGGGCTTGAACTCACAGAGAGCCGCCTGCGTCTGCCTCCAGAGTGCTGGGATTAAAGGTGTACACCACCACTGCCCAACTAGAAATTTCTTTTTGATTGAAGGTTTTTTCTTTGTTCTTGAATTCTTTTTAAAAGTCATTCTATGTTTATTTGCTATCGTGTTTTCTGTGTTAATGTTTTCGGAAATGATTGTTTTTTCTCATTTGTAACTTTCTGCTAGCTGTATTTTAATTTCTGCATTTTTCTAATTCTAATTTGTTTTGTTTTGAAATAGAAGCTCTACCCAGGCTGGCCAGGGTGCTGGAATGATGTAGGATTAGCCGCTGTGACCAATTTGATGTGGTGCTAGGGACTAAACCCAGGGCTTCATGCATGCTGTGCAAATACTCTACCAAATGAGCTACATACTTAGCTCATCTGATTCTCTTTTCAATCTTAAATCATTTTCTTTTCCTCCTCTTCTTATTTTTCTAGAGAAAGAGACTAACTGTGCAACTCTAGCTGGTCTGCAGCTCATTGTGTAGGCCAGGCTGGCCTTAAACTCACAGAGCCCTGCCTTGTATGGATTTTACTTGAGTCATTTTCTATGATTTATTTTACTAAAACTAGCTTTCCTAAACTTTTACAGAGGTGGCTTAAGGTCATTTTTCTAATTTCATTGTTCTGTACAACTTTCTCTTGTGTTATGTTTCCTCTACCCAGTATTTTCTCTACAGCGTTGTGCGTTGACCCAGAGGGAAGTGTTGGCTGTTTAGTTTTAAAGTTGTGGGGGTCACAGATAGTTTACTTAACACTTTTATTTAGCTACCAGTGGTTCGTCTCCACAGATACCTTTTTGTCCCCATTGTTATTGTATTTATTATTCACAAAGTTTGCTAACCTAGATTCATTTTTTTGTTTGTTTTGAAGAGTTTATTTGGGAGAAATTCAATATCTGTTTCCTCCATCTTAAGAGATGCAAGAATCTTCATTCTTTTTTTTTTTAAATAATTTATTTAACTTTATTTTATTGCATTGGTGTGAGTGTTAGGTGCCCTGGAACTGGAGTTGCAGACAGTTGTGAGCTGCCATGTGGTTGCTGGGAATTGAACCCGGTTCCCTGGAAGAGCAGCCAGTGTTCTTAACTGCTGAGCCATTTCTCCAGCCCAAGAATCTTATTTCTTAATGAATAATACCCACAAAGTATATTTCTTGTAGAATAATTTGACATCATTCAGATCTGCACTATAACTAAATTGCCTGCACCTTCTGTTTAGAAGAGATGTATTGTAGTTGATCGTTGTCTTCCTCACTTTAGTGACCCTATGGAAACGGAGGAGAAGACAGGCGGTGTACTGGGAGGGAAGACACCAGATGTGGTGAGTGGACCTTCAGTCACTGCCCAGAGGATTGCCGGGGTGGGGACGACTGTCACTGTGTAGGCCCTGCTGGGATTCACTGTCATAGGTCAGACTAGAATTCTGCCTGACAAGTGTTGGGATTAAAGGTGTGCACTGCCATGACCAGCACATTGTTTTAAATACATGATATATATTTGAGTTTTTGAAAGTTTTGTTTTGTTTTAGGGGGGTGATGGTTATGCCAGAGTCATTTTATAAAAATGGATTTTCTGTAAAATGTGGTTTTGAAAATTGATTCAGAGAACCCAGGTTCAATTCCAGCACCTATATTGTGGTTTATAACTGTCTGTAACTCCAGTTCTAGAGGATCCTATGCCTGCTGTGGGTCTCCATGGGCCACTAGCATACAAGTGGTGCACAGCCAATCCATGAAGGCAAACATTCATACACATAAAATAAAAATAAGCAAGTCTTTAAAAATAAATAAAAGCACTGGGAGGTGGTGATACAGGTCTTTAATTCCAGCACTTGGGAGGCAGAGGCAGGTGAATCTCTGAGTTCAAGGCCAGCCTGATCTACAGAGTGAGTTCTATATCAGCTAGGGCTGCACAGAGAAACCCTGTCTTGAAAAAAAAAATAGATAAATAAATAAAAGCTACCATAGAGGCCTGAGAGATAGTGCAGCAGTTAAAAGTTCATGCTGGGGCTGGAGAGATGGCTCAGAAGTTAATAGCACTGGCTGCTCTTCCAGAGGTCCCGAGTTCAATTCCCAGGAACCACATGGTGGCTCACAACCATCTGTAATGAGATCTGGTGCCCTCTTCTGGCCTGCAGGCATACACACCAGCAGGATACTGTATGCATAATAAATAAAATAAGTAAGTTAATAAATAAATAAATCTTTTTTTAAAAAAAAATAATAATTAATTGTATTTTTAAAACAAGTGCATGCTGTTCTTTTTCAGAGGATCTTAGTTGGGTTCCCAGCACCCATGTTGGGAGGCTCATAACCACCTGTAGCTCCCATCTCTGGGGGATCTAATGCTTTCTTCTGCACTGCACAAACATGACATACATTCACATATACAAGTAAACAAAAATTGTAAAATAAATCCTGGTTTAAAAAGCTACCTTGGAGCCGGGCGGTGGTGGCGCACGCCTTTAATCCCAGCACTCGGGAGGCAGAGCCAGGCGGATCTCTGTGAGTTTGAGGCCAGCCTGGGCTACCAAGTGAGCTCCAGGAAAGGCGCAAAGCTACACAGAGAAACCCTGTCTCGAAAAACCAAAAAAAAAAAAAAAAGCTACCTTGGGATGAGTTGTATTCTTCTCTAGAACTTGTAGTCTATCTCAGTGGAATGTGATAAAGAAAAATTATGTTCCTTCCAATGATAGTTGAATTTTCTAGATCCTGTCATTAAAATATGAGGGGGAAAGTGTGTATGTATGAGTTACATATAAGTGTGTGTATGTGTGTGCGTGTGTGTGCTTGACTGCTTTCATTGGTTTAAGGCTAATGAAATATAATTGGCTTAGTGATTTCATTAATATTTGAATTTTCATTCTTTTTTGTTTTGGCAGAGTCCAGAGCCCAAGGACCAGACACTGAAAATGATAAAAATTTTAAGTGGCGAAATGGCTATTGAATTACACTTACAGTTCCTAATACGAAATAATAACACAGACCTCATGATTCTGAAAAACACAAAGGTAGAACAGCTTCCATAATGGAGTGTTCTTTTATATCTTGTTGAAGGGTTTATTTCCTATAATCAAGGAAATGTTAAAGTTTTTGTAAAAGTAACAATGAGTGTGGCTAAACTCAGTGCAAGAACATCTCCTGAACATGTGTGAATGTGTCCCTGAATTCAATCAGTGAGTAGGGAAAACTCATTTAAAAAGGGAATTAAAAAGGATTGCGTTCCTGTTTCTGTGCTAGTCTCTTGTTGAGAAGTGTGATGAATTGTTTTGTTTCATTTTAAATACATTTTTATCTTTGTGTATTCAGTTGAACATAATAGCACAGTCAGGATGTTACTGTAGTTTATGTGACTGTATTTCCCCCTCAACCATCAGTCCTATGTACAGACTCTGACTTTGTTGTTACATTATTGAGATATTGATCCTAACAAATTTTAATTTTTGAAAAGGTGTGATTACTATTTAGTTCAGAAAGTTTCTAAAGAGCTAGAGTAGTAGATCAGTTGCTAAGTGCTTGGTTGTCTTGCAAACACAAAGACATGAGTTCAGTCCCCAGAACCAACAACAAAATGATGGAGGTGATTGTGCGTGTCTGTGATACTGGTGGTGGGGAGTCAGGTGAACCCCTAGGGCTCACTAGCCAACCAGCCTAGCCTGTTTGTTGAACGCCAGGCCAATGAGAAACACTGTCTCAGAAAGCAAGGTGGTTAGTTCCTGAGCAATGGCACTTGAGGTGGCATGTGCTCCCACATGAACACTCACACACACGCAGTAGTGTTTTCAAGGCAAGTAGCTCATTTATTATTGCTGTGCCCACTGCTCTCTTTGCAATGTACTAAATAAACCTCTTTCTTGGGAGAAAAAGGTTTTTATGTAAAAAGATAAATAGAATTTAAAAAAAAAAACTTCTCTCTTATATCCCTTCCAAGAGACATTTGTTCTTTTCTTATAGCTATATACTGTTCAGTGACTAAACAGTGTTTGATTTAAGTGTGTATATAGTGCCTTTTGAAACCTTATATTCATGTTTACAGATGGCAAAAAGATAGACTCATATAATTTGTAAATAAGTTAGGGCTTAGGAGGTAGTTCAAGAGTAGAGTACTTGCCTGGAGTGTAAAAAGCCTTGGATTATACCCCTAGCACTATAACTACATTCCTACATTGATGCATTTATAATTTGGTGATTGCCAGAGGTGCAGGCCAGAAGAGTTATAGCATTGCTACTTAAGTTAACCCCAATATCACAGGGCAGTGGTGGCACACGTCTTTAATCCCAGCACTCAAAGAGGCAGAGGCAGTTTGATCTCTGAGTTTGAGGCCAGCCTGGTCTACAGAGCAAGTTCCAGGACAACCAGAGCTACACACAGAGACTCTGTCCTGAAAAACAACAACAACAAAAAGTTACCCCAATACGTTGGAGGTGTTGAAGAGAAACAGAAATTTCTGAGTAGTTAACTGAATAGTATTATGGAGGAGAAGAGTGGGAAATCTGTAAATTCATGCTTCAAATCTGATTGAGCCAGGTATTGTGATACAGACGTAGAGTTAAAGGCAGACGTATCAGGAGTCAGGCAAGTTCAGGCCTGCTTGGGCTACAAACAAATCTGATAGTGACCTTAAGTTAATAGTAATAATACCACAAATAATACTATTTGATTTTCTTGTTTGGTTTTTTTTTTTTTTGATTGTCTTGTTTTTACAGACTAGCTATTTCATCTTTATATCAAGAATGTCTCCAGATTCATATTTTAAATCCCATTTCAATTGTTTTCCGATTTTGCTACAAAATAGGGCTTCTGAATGTGTGCAAGCATATGTATATATAAATACTTTGCCAGTGATAAAGAAGTCTGTACTTGTTTTTGTAGGATGCAGTACGAAATTCTGTATGTCATACAGCAACTGTAATAGCAAACTCATTCATGCACTGTGGTACTACCAGTGACCAGTTTCTTAGGTAAATATGCCTGAAGAATTCCACCATGGTGGATTTTTTTTTTTTAAATAAATTATCTGTCATATTCTTGTGTGTCTGGGGGTAGGGTATGTACAGTTGCATTTAGAGGCCAGACGAGGGTGTTAAATCCCTGGGAGCTGAAGTTACAGGAGGTTGTGAGCCACTGACTTGGGTGCTGGGAACTGAACTTGGGTCCTTTTGTAAGAACAGAAACGTGATCTTAACCACTGAGCTGTTTCTCAAGCCTGCAAAGTGGTTTTAACCAAGATTACATTGATAGTATTTCCTAGCATACTTTTAGTAGTCTTGAATTTTAAGTATGTTTTGCTTGTTACATATAGTTTGTTTTATATTTACTTATTTTAAAGTAAAATTAATTATTTTTATTAGTTGCCTGGTAACTTGAAGAAAAATTGATATAAATTATACTATAAATACATGATTTTCCTTTTGTTCAAAGTAGAATTATATATCATGCATTTTAAGAATTTTCAGAGCTGAGTGTTGATGTGCACATCTTTAATCCCAGCACTGGGCAGGCAGAAGTAGGAGGATCTCTGAGTTCCAGGACAGCCAAGGCTACACAGAGAAATTTGTCTCAAAAAAACAAAAAATTTTAGAATATTAACACATACGTGTAATGACAGTGCTTGGGAGGCTGAGGCAGGAGGATCACTGGTTGAAGACCAGTCTGGGCTACAGTGCTAGACTCTTCTCCAAAGAGGGAACAGCTTACTTAAGAGGAAAGTTGGGACTAATAATGCTCAGGTTGCTTTTTTTTCTTATAGAGACAACTTGGAATGGTTGGCCAGAGCCACTAACTGGGCCAAATTTACTGCAACTGCCAGCTTGGGTGTAATACATAAGGTAATATATTTTATTCTTTGTGACTGACCATCAGAAAAGAAGCCATTTTTCTGAGACTAAGAAGTATAAGTTTATTGTAATTCATCAACAGGTGTATGTCATCAGATCAGGTCAGTCCTCAGACAGGAAAGGATGAAATAAAGAAGGCACTAAAATAAGTGTATTCTAACAGAAATCCTTTTCCTATGGCGACTAAGAAGCCATTTTGTAACAGTTTGGCTTAGTTAGAGTTTCTATTGCTGTGAAGAGAAACCGTGATCACTGCAACTCTTATAAAGGAAAACATTTAATGGTGTGGCTCACAGTTTCAGAAGTGTAGTCCATTATCATAGGACATGGTGGTGTGCAGGCAGACACGGTGCTGGAGAAGGAGCCGAACGTCCTACATCTTTATCCACAGGTGACAGAAGTCAACTGAACTAGGCATAGCTAGAGCATAGGAGACCTCAAAGCCTGCCCCACAGTGACACACCTCCTCCAGCAAAGCCACACCTCCCAATAGAGCCACTCTGTGAGCTTATGGGGGCCAGTTACATACAAAATACCACACAGTTCAATTGAAATGTTGTGTCACCTAAGTTAATTTGGGAAGACATTGTAAAACAAAGTAAATAGATCTTGCCACAATGTTTTCTAACCAGGCTGGACCTAAATCTCTTAAAGACTCATATTTGAGTGATGGAGTTGTTCGGATGCAAACATGTCTGTTACCTGCATCAGCAAGTAGGCATTCTGTGGAGAAGATGATGCATCTGTGATCCTCTACCTTTTTCTTACCTCTTGTGACAGGGTCATGAGAAGGAAGCATTGCAGTTGATGGCAACATACCTTCCCAAGGATACTTCTCCAGGATCGGCCTATCAGGAAGGTGGAGGTCTCTATGCATTGGGTCTCATTCATGCCAATCATGGTGGTGACATAATTGACTATCTCCTTAATCAGCTCAAGAACGCCAGCAATGATGTAAGTATTAGGACAAAAACCAAATTTCCATTATTTGAGAATCTAGGACAGTGTTTCTCAACCTGTGGTTGCAACCAGTTTGATGCTCAAACGACCCATCACAGGGGTTGTATATCAGGTACCCTGAATATCAAATATTTACATTACAATTCATAATAGTAGCAAAATTACAATTATAAAGTAGCAGTGAAATAAGTTTATGGTTGGGGGTCACCACAACATGAGCAACTGTATTAATGTATTAATTAATGTATTAATTAGGAAGGTTGAGAGCCGCTGATCAAGAAAGTTATTTGCTCAGTATTTCAATGGATAGAGTTAGGATTTGGGAATACCAAAAACAGTACTTTCCACAGTAATGTGGGGGTTTGTATTGATACTGCTTTTGTTTGGGTTTTGGTTTCTTGACATAGGGTCTTGCTATTTAGCCTAGGCTGCCTTCCAACTCAGACATTCTCCTCCCTCAGCCTTCTGAGTGCCAAAATGACAGAAATGAATCATCACAGTTGCCTTTTTTCCTTTCTTCTTTCTTTCTTTTTTAGAGGTAAGTTCCTTTTCTTTCTCTGCAACTGAAAATCATGCTTTTGGGTCCTTTAAGACCAGGTGAAACAAGCAAGACATAGTTTTAAGTGTCCCTAAAACATGCAGTGGTCTCACTTAAATTTTATCTTGCAAAGTTATTACTGTATTGATCTTACTTCTCACCTGGTTTATCTATATCATTTTTAAAAAATGCAGGACGCCCAAAATAGCATATACTCTGAGAAATCAGAATTAATCATTGATAAATTTTTTTTGTTTTTGTTTTGGTTTTTGGTTTTTTTTTTTTTTCTTTCCCAGACAGGATTTTTCTGTGTAGCTTTGGTGCCTGTCCTGGGTCTTGCTCTGTAGACCAGGCTGGCCTCGAACTCACAGAGATCTGCCTGACTCTGCCTCTCAAGTGCTGGGATTAAAGGCGTGTGCCACCATTGTCCGGCAATAAGTTTTTTTAGTGTTATTCTTTTGAAAAAAAATTTATTAAGTAGTCCTGTTATTTTAAATGACCCTGAAATGTGATCTTAGACTTTAGCTTTCAAGTTCAAGTGAGTTTTTAGAAAGTTACCAGGGTAATGGCTAAATGAACCAGAACGCCTTAGTGTCAGACTTCTGTGAAAAAAGTTGAGCCAAGAAGGTGGTCTGTCTTGGCTGACACGCTCCTCACCCACAAGTTATCCGTGTATGTACACACACACGTCTTTACTTCATTTCCTCTCAAGTAGTTTGTGGACACACACAAAACAAACAACAAAACACTGGTAATAGAAGCCTCTTCTGACTGAAGCAAGGAGTTCATAATCAGAAGTATCTTAATGAAGATGTTGATGAACCAGCTTTTTGCCAGAAGCTGAGTAACTCTGAGTGACACATTACATATAAACAGGAGCTGATGGAGTTCTGTATGTCTTCAGGGACCTATTGTCAGGATGAACAAACTTGAAACCTTTTTTGTCCTTAGATTTCTCTAATTGAAAACATTAAAATTCTAGAGGTGGACTGTCATTGCTCTGGCTTCAGTAGCGGCCACACTTCAGTTAGGGGAGGGTGGGATCAGCCACTGGGAAAGGAGTTTTCCAAAGGAATGCTAGAGTGCTTTCGTCAGTGAGAGCAAACTGTGCATTGAAGTGGACAACCTCCAAAGCCTCCTTTTTCAGATGAATGCCAACTCTGTGCTCCACCCCATCTCTCCTACTTGACAACTGTATTTAGTAGGTGCATTCTTCTCCTCAATCCTTAGCATCTGTTAAACTGCCTCCTCCTGAGCCTACAAACATCCATAGATTTCACCTGCCTGCCTCCTAATCTTTCACTGGTACTTGCCTCTTAGTACTGTTCAGTCTTCCTCATGTAAAGTTATGGAGGTACCCTCTGTCTATTTTCTTTTCTCTCACATACTTCTCCAGTCACTATTTGCACCAGCAGATATCATAACTAAAATTGCTGAAGTTACCATGGAGCTCCTGATTATCTAATCTTTCTTATTGAGCCACCCTCTGTATATTTCTCATCAAAATATTTTTTGACAGTTGGGAAGTAGAAAGATCAAACAGTTCAATCAAGATCATCCTCAGCTACATAGTGAATTTGAAACCAGCCTAAGTGAGATAGGGTGTGTGTGTGGAACTGAAGTTCAGATTTTTAAGTACTATGTTCTAGATTATCAGAACCAATACTTTTTGCCCTAGATTGTTAGACATGGAGGCAGCCTGGGCCTTGGTCTGGCTGCAATGGGAACTGCACGCCAGGATGTATATGATTTGCTGAAAACAAACCTTTATCAGGATGATGCTGTGACAGGTAAGCATTTGTTACTGAAAACGACACACTTTGTGATTAATGTGATTTTTTTTTATTGCCTTTTTATAGTCTCCTTAAAGAACTCAAGCTGAGAAAATTCTGCCTAGTTTTGCAGTTGGCATTGCATTAGGCAGGATAGAGAAGGCTAGTATTGTCCTAAAAGTTCAAGGGTTTCTCTTGTTGAAGACAGAGCAGATTTTGCTCTGTTTAGCAGGTTTATCTTGTTCTTTTTTATTTATTTTTTTTTAATGTAGGCTTTCTAAAGGGTCGTGTGCAGAGGGCTCTGACAAAAGTAACTTTGCAAAACTAGGAAGTTTTTAAAGAGAGTTGTTTGTGTCCTGAGTATATTTTATGGTGTTTGGTGATAATGTTTAAAAGAAAAAAAAAAAGTTGCCATAATGTCTCTTTACTTTATAACAAGATTTGATGGTACATACTGTAAAGATTTAAAAGGAAAATAGCTATAAAAGATGTCTCTCTTTTTTAAAGTTGCTATTGGAAAGAGATGGCTCAGCAGTTAAGAGCTGATATTGATCTTAGAGTTCTGGATTCCAATTCCCAGCACCCACATCAGGCAGCTCAAAACTGCCTGTAATGCCAACTCCAGGGCTCAAAACTGCCTGTAATGCCAACTCCAGGGCATTCAACATCCCTCTGACCTTCTTGGACATGTGCATATATGTAAACACACACACACACACACACACACACACACACACACACAAATAAATAATAATAAGTTTTGTTATAGTTTGGTTTGGTTTTTTGTTTTTTGAGACAGGGTTTCTCTGTGTAGCTTTGTGCCTTTCCTGAAACTCACTCTGTAGCCCAGGCTGCCTCAAACTCAGAGATCTGCCTGGCTCTGCCTTCCAAGGGCTGGGATTAAAGGTGTGCACCACCACTGCCCAGTTCAATAATAAGTACTTTTAAAAGGTTTGTAAGGACTGGGGACATAACTCAGTAGTTAAAAGCACTTGTTACTCTTACAGAAGACCCGGGTTTGGTTCTCAGCACCCACATGGTGTCTTAACTCCAGTTCTAGGGAATTTAATATCCTCTTTGGCCTCTGCAGGCACCAAGCTCATATGAGGTTGTACGTACATACATGCAGGCAAAACACGCACACATAAAATAAACCTAAATTTTTTTTTTAGTTCCTACTCAGGAGGCTAGGCTAATGGTTGTTTTGATAATTGATGCAAATAGGTGCTATTTCAATTGGATATGTTTTATTGACTCTATAAACAAAACTGATGCTCATTATTTTACTTCTTACTCCAGGGGAAGCAGCTGGCCTGGCCTTAGGTTTGGTTATGTTAGGTTCTAAAAATGCCCAGGCTATTGAGGATATGGTTGGCTATGCCCAAGAAACTCAACATGAGAAGATTCTTCGTGGTCTAGCAGTTGGCATTGCATTAGTGATGTACGGGAGGATGGAAGAGGCTGATGCTCTCATTGAATCTCTCTGTCGTGATAAGGTGAGATCCTATTTGTTTTCTCCCCTGCAGCCTACATTCTTATTCTATAATATTTTTGAATGCTTTAATAGTCATCGTCGTCGTCTGTCTCCCCCCCCCCCCCCCCCCCCCCGTGGTCCCCCTCCCCCTCCAGGACAGGGTATTTCTGTTTTGGTTTTCAAGACAGGGTTAACAGCCATGGCCGACCTGGAACTCACTTTTTAGACCAGGCTGGCCTCAAACTCACAGAAATCTACCTGTCTCTGCTTCCCAGTTGCCAGAATTAAAGGCTGGCCTGGTCTACAGAATTGCAGGACAGCCAGAGCTACACAGAGAAACCCTGTCTTGAAACCCTCCCCCAAAAAGAGAGAGAGAACAATTCCTCCTTCATTCAGGGTTTATTTTCCCCATTCACTTTGAAAATTACCAGTCACACATGAATTGTTTTAAGGTTCATGGCTCCTACATTGAACAAGCCTGCCTGGTGTCTGTGCCAAACATACCTGAGATGTTTGTTTTCAGAGGCAGTTTCACTGCATTGCCCAGGTTGTCCTGCAACAGCTGGACTCAAACCTCCCACCTGCACCTCCAGGTAGTTGGGACCACAGGCTTGCTTCACAGTGCTCAGCAACAGTCACTCTTGGAAGTAAGTTAAGGATTAATTGGAATTATTCTTTCTCAGGACCCCATTCTTCGAAGATCTGGAATGTATACTGTGGCCATGGCTTATTGTGGCTCTGGTAACAACAAAGCTATTCGACGCCTGCTACATGTTGCTGTGAGTACTCTGATCTTTTTCAGGGGTAAAGTGGAAGGGGAAGTTTGCAGGTGAACAATAGAGGTGTAGATTGTCTACAGCATATATCATATATATGACCATCATCAGTGGTCTCAAGGTAGATTCTCATTCATTGGACACAGTAATGCATAATTCAGCAGTAGGATCTCAGAATGAAATAGAACAGTACCGTGTCAGCATGAATAGTCCCCCAAAACAGCCCAGTGTGTTTTCTAAAACTCTACCCCAAGGAGCATTCTCATTTGTAAGAGACAAGATCATGCGAGAATATGTGGTCATCCTAAAATAGGCAGATCTAAAGACAGTCAAGAAACCACGTTTTCTAACCAGTGAGATTAGCTGTAGATACTCTAACGGGAACATGCTGTATTTCAAGAGATTTCCTGCACAGTAAATCTGATGCTCATGCTTTCCAACAGGCTTTTCCAGTCTTCTCAATTTAGATGTAGTTTATTAAGAATAATGTTGCCAGCTCAAATAGTTTCCATTCCACATATAACTAGGTGAATTTCTTCTGTCAGCTTGACATCTTGACAATGGGAGAAAGGAGAACGACTTCACTTCAGGGCAGAAAGGTTTAAAATAAGACTCTTGTCCCATTTTATTAGCATTGGTGTTTGATCATTGTTGTTTTGTTTGGTTTTGGTTTTTTGAGACGGTTTCTCTGTGTAGCCCTGGCTGTCCTGGAACTCACTCTGTATAGACCAGGCTGACCTCGAACTCAGAGATCTGCCTGCGTCTGCCTCCTGATTGCCGGGATTAAAGGCGTGTGCCACCACTGCCTGGTGGATCTTTGTCTTAATTAGGGTTTTATTGCTGTGAAGAGACACCGTGACCACAGCAACTCTTTTTTTTTCACAGCAACTCTTATAAAGGAAAACATTTAGGGCTTGCTTACAGTCTCAGAGGTTTAGTCCATTGTCAGCATGCAGGCAGACACGGTGCTGGAGAAGTAGTTGAGAGTCCTGTTCTGCAGGCAGCAGCAGGAAGAGAGGATGACACTGGTCCTGGCTTGTCACCTCTAGTGACACATGTCCTCCAACAAGGCCACACTTTTCAATAGTGCCACTCCCTATGAGCCCTATGGAGGCCATTTTCATTCAAACTACCACAGCAAATATAGGATGAATTATATTGTAAACATTTGTATTTTGCTTGATCTTAGGGCATATTGTTTGGAGACAACACTGAAGGAATGCTTAGGTGGTCCTTATACCCACAAAAGCTATAATGCAGCCAAATTGGACTTAAGTATCTCTGAACCTTAAACTTCACCAGGCCACTGAGACATCTAAAGAACCTTTGAAAGGGGAATTCTTAGGTTTATTTTTTCTAAATTAAGGAAAGAGGCGTTGGGCCGGGCGGTGGTGGTGCACACCTCTGGAGTCAGAGGCAGGCATATCTCTGTGGTTCGAGGCCAGCCTGGTCTACAGAGTTCCAGGACAGCCAGGACTACACAGAGAAACCCTGTCTTGAAAAACCAAAAAAGAAGAAGAAGGAGGAGAATGTAGCTTGAGTTTTTCTGCCTTGCCCACAGTCAGGACAAATCTTTGTCACCCGCCAGTCCCACAGCTGCTCAGACCCAACCAAGTAAACACAGAGACTTATATTGCATACAAACTGTATGGCCGTGGCAGGCTTCTTGCTAACTGTTCTTATATCTTAAATTAATCCATTTCCATAAGTCTATACCTTGCCACGAGGCTGGTGGCTTACCGACATCTTCACATGCTGCTGGTCATGGCGGCAGCTGGCAGTGTCTCTCCGCCTCAGCCTTCCGCTTCCCAAAATTCTCCTCTCTCCTTGTCCCACCTACTTCCTGCCTGGCCACTGGCCAATCAGTGTTTTATTTGACATACAGTCCATCCCACAGCACTTCCCCTTTTCTTTTTTTAAAAAGGAAGGTTTTAACTTTTATACATCTCCAAAGCCAGCTTGGTATATTTGGGAATTTGGGCGTAGCTTCTCTTACTACTTCCTGCTGGAGGGGGGCGCTGTATCTTAAGGGGACACAAAGATAATTTTAGGATCATGGAGTAGTCCGTGAGACTGTATCGTCTGAGCCAGTTGCCTTGAAACGATTCTGGATGTTGGATCATCTGGGCCATGGTGTCATCGGAGACCTTTCAGGTGGTCTTGGCTGGTCAAACCTGATGTATCTTAATCTGGAACAAATCCATAGCCTCTGGCTTTCTGTAGAAACAAAAGCAGAGCCTCCTTTCCAAAGCAACATATCCTTACATCCAAATTTTGAAGTTAAGGTACCTTTAAAATACACATTTTGGCATAACTCAACAGCTTTTGCAATCAAATGTTTCTCTTCAGTTACGAATATCAAAGAGAACATAATCCAGATTCTCTGTGTGGTAGCCATCTTTATGTGGCTTATTTTTTATATTAGCTTGATCCTATTGCTTTAAACTGCAGCCTTTTAAGCCTGAAACGGCGCTGTGGCTGCTGGCTCCGCCCACTTCAGCTTCCCAACATGGCGGTGGTACATTTTCCGCCAGCTCTGGGAGCCATCAACTCTCAGAAATAGTGGGTCTATGCTTCTTATCAAAGCAGCGTGTAGCCCAGAAACCTCTTTTTGTTTTGTACTAGCAAAGGCTAAATCCACCATGCAGCTTAATGTGCCACTTGCAGAGGCCTCATTCCCGCCATACTGCAGGTCAAGCGCACACGCCAGGAACCTGCCAGTAACTCAAACCGGCAGGCTGCCGCTCATTTGAGAGAGACAATTAGGAACTGTTTTTAGCTCCGTTTTAGAATCTTTTTTCTCAGGTTTTAGGTGGAAACTCTTGCCAACACATTGGGCGCCATTTGTAGCTTGAGTTTTTCTGCCTTGCCCACAGTCAGGACAAATCTTTGTCACCCGCCAGTCCCACAGCTGCTCAGACCCAACCAAGTAAACACAGAGACTTATATTGCATACAAACTGTATGGCCGTGGCAGGCTTCTTGCTAACTGTTCTTATATCTTAAATTAATCCATTTCCATAAGTCTATACCTTGCCACGAGGCTGGTGGCTTACCGACATCTTCACATGCTGCTGGTCATGGCGGCAGCTGGCAGTGTCTCTCCGCCTCAGCCTTCCGCTTCCCAAAATTCTCCTCTCTCCTTGTCCCACCTACTTCCTGCCTGGCCACTGGCCAATCAGTGTTTTATTTGACATACAGTCCATCCCACAGCAGGAGAAGGAGAAGAAAAGAAAAAGAAAAGAGGGTTTTGTTTTTGTTTTTGTTTTTTGAGATGGGGTCTCACTGTGTAGCCCTCAAGCTCACAGAGATACACCCTCTCTCTGCTTTCCTAGTGCTAGGATTAAAGGTAAGCCAGGAAAAGCTTTTTAAAAACTACACGTGCCATTATTTAAATTTATTTACTGTATATATTTAAGGTATAGGTGTTTTGATATACTTAGGGGAAAACTTGATGAGGAAATATTATTAAAGACTAATTTACATTTGAGTGATGGGGTGTTTAGATCAGTTTATTAATGGAGCGTGTATTATAATGTGTGTCACAGTCATCTTAAATTTTCCCCTTAGGTGAGTGACGTTAATGATGATGTCAGGAGAGCAGCAGTAGAGTCACTTGGCTTCATTTTATTCAGGTAATAATTTTTGGCTTCAGATTCTGTTTGTATTCCATTTCTTAAGTAGAGTCTTAAATACCTGAACATATTGAAGTTCAGAGTGAGGCCATAGGTTGGTTCTGTGTGTCTGGGAAAAAAAGCGTTGTGAGTTGAGAAGTAAAATCTTTTCAGTTTTCTTTAATGTCTGCTTGTTTTAATTGTTGGCCTCTTATTTCCTGTGGCTCATACATGGGCCAAATCACAGTTTCAGCAGCAGGTGTCACCCGTGAGCTGTCTTTTGTTAGTAAACTCCTTTCCTCCCATCATAGTCAGGTTGCACTAATAAGTCAAATGAGTTGTGTGTTTGTACTGTGTTAGCCAAGCTGGTCCTGAACTCGGGTTCGAGAGAGTTTCCTGCCTCAGCTTCCTAAGGAGCAGAGGTTGCAAGTGTATACCCTGCATGTGGCTTATTGAAGAATCGTAATGAGTTGTTTTCCAGAATACCTTCTTGAAGAGGTAGGGACTAGGAATTATTGAGAGACTATCTTGCTTAAAACATTTTTGTAGATGAAGAAAATTAAATGTGGTCAGTAAGTTTAGGGAACTAGAGTTCTTTAAATTTTAATTCAATGCATTTTCTCTAAATATGAATATTTAAAGGTGAAAGGAACTTAGAAATCAGTAAGCATTCTTTTTAAATGTTTTCTACATTTACTTATTTATATATGTATGTCTGTGGGCATGTGTGTACCACTGTGCTTGTGTGGAGGTGAGAGAAAAACTTGCGAGTCAGTTCTCTCCTTGCACCATGTGGATCCCAGAGATTAAACTCAAGTCATCAGGCTTGGCAGCGAAGTGCCTTTACCTACTAAACCATCCTATTGGCCCATATTAAATACATATTTTTTTTTTTTTTGTGATATATATTTTTTATTGTACAATACCATTCAGTTCTACATATCAGCCATGGGTTCCCCTATTCTCCCCCCTCCCACGCCCTCCCCTTACCCCCAGCCCACCCTCCATTCCCACTTCCTCCAGGACAAGCCCCCGAGGACTGTGATCAACTTGGTAGACTCAGTCCAGGGAGGTCCAGTCCCTTCCTCCCAGACTAAGCCAAGTGTCCCTGCATAAGCTCCAGGTTTCAAACAGCCAACTCATGGAATGAGCACAGGACTTGGTCCCACTGCCTAGATGCCTCCCAAACTGATCAAGACAATCAACTGTCTCACCTATTCAGAGGGCCTGATCCAGCTGGGAGCCCCTCAGCCTTTGGTTCATAGTTCATGTGTTTCCATTCATTTGGCTATTTTTTTTCAATAATTGAGTAAAACTGAAATTGATTATATGCCACAGTCATCCTAGGGACCTCCATGCTATATATATAGCCTCTATGGTTTTATGGGTTGTGGTCTGATTGTTCATTTTATATCTAGAATCCACCAATGAGTGAGTACATACCATAACTGTCTTTCTGGGTTTGGGTTACCTCACTCAGGATGATTTTTTCTAGTTCCATCCATTTGCCTGCAAATTTCATGCTTTCATTGTTTTTCTCTGCTGAGTAGTACTCCATTGTGTATATGTACCACATTTTTTTCATCCATTCTTCCGTTGATGGGCATCTAGGTTGTTTCCAGGTTCTGGCTATTACAAATAGTGCTGCTATGAACATAGCTGAGCATGTATCTTTATGGTATGTATCAGCATTCTTTGGGTATATGCCCAAGAGTGGGATGGCTGGGTCTTGAGGTAGTTCGATTCCTAATTTTCTGAGAAACCGCCATACTGATTTCCACAGTGGTTGTACAAGTTTACATTCCCACCAACAGTGGAGGAGTGTTCCCTTTGCTCCACATCCTCTCCAACATTGGTTGTCATTGGTGTTTTTGATCTTAGCCATTCTAACAGGTGTAAGGTGGTATCTCAGAGTCGTTTTGATTTGCATTTCTCTGATGATTAAGGATGTTGAGCATTTCTTTAAATGTCTTTCAGCCATTTGTAGTTCTTGTTTTGTGAATTCTCTGTTTAGCTCTTTAGCCCATTTTTTAATTGGACTGTTCAGTGCTTTGATGTCTAGTTTCTTGAGTTCTTTATATATTGTGGAGATCAATCCTCTGTCAGATGTGGGGTTGGTGAAGATCTTTTCCCAATCTGTTGGGTGTCTTTTTGTCTTATTGACTGTGTCTTTTGCCCTGCAAAAGCTTCTCAGTTTTGAGAGGTCCCATTTATTAATGGTTGTGCTCAGGGTCTGTGCTGTCGGTGTTTTATTTAGGAAATGGTCTCCAGTGCCAATGTGTTCAAGAGTGCTTCCTATCTTCTTTTCTATTAAGTTTAGTGTAACTGGATTTATGTTTAGGTCTTTGATCCACTTGGACTTGAGTTTTGTGCATGGTGACAGATATGGATCTATTTGTAATCTTTTACATATTGACATCCAGTTATGCCAGCACCATTTGTTGAAGATACTTTCTTTGTTCCATTGTATAGTTTTGGCTCCTTTGTCAAAAACCAGGTGTTCATATGTGCATGGATTAATGTCAGGGTCTTCAATTCGATTCCATTGGTCCGTATGTCGGTTTTTATACCAGTACCAAGCTGTTTTTATTACTATAGCTCTATAGTAGAGTTTGAGGTCCGGGATGGTGATGCCTCCAAAGGTTGCTTTATCGTATAGGATTCTTTTAGCTATTCTGGGTCTTTTGTTTTTCCATATAAAGTTGAGTATTTTTCTTTCCAAGTCTGTGAAGAATTGTGTTGGGATTTTGATGGGGATTGCATTGAATCTGTAGATTACTTTTGGTAAGATTGCCATTTTTACTATGTTAATCCTGCCTATCCATGAGCATGGGAGATCCTTCCATTTTCTGATATCTTCTTCAATTTCTTTCTTTAGAGATTTAAAGTTCTTATCAAAAAGGTCTTTCACTTGTTTAGTTAGTGTTATCCCAAGGTATTTTATATTATTTGTGGCTATTGTAAAGGGTGATGTTTCTCTGACTTCTTTCTCAGCCCTTTTATCATTTGTGTATAGGAGGGCTACTGATTTTTTTGAGTTGATCTTGTATCCTGCCACTTGACTGAAGGAGTTTATCAGCTGTAGAAGTTCCCTGGTAGAGTTTTTGGGGTCACTTATGTATACTATCATATCATCTGCAAATAGTGAAAGTTTGACTTCTTCCTTGCCAATTTGTATCCCTTTGATCTCCTTTTGTTGTCTTATTGCTCTAGCTAGAACTTCTAGTACTATATTGAATAAATATGGGGAGAGTGGACAGCCTTGTCTTGTTCCTGAATTTAGTGGTATCGCTTTGAGTTTCTCTCCATTTAATTTGATGTTTGCTGTTGGCTTGCTATAAATTGTTTTTATTATGTTTAGAAATGTTCCTTGTATTCCTATTCTTTCTAAGACCTTTATCATGAAGGGGTGTTGGATTTTGTCAAAGGCTTTTTCAGCATCTAGGGAGATGATCATGTGGTTTTTTTCTTTCAGTTTGTTTATATGGTGTATTACATTGACTGATTTCCGTATGTTGAACCATCCTTGCATCCCTGGGATGAATCCTACTTGGTCGTGATGGATGATTGTTTTGATGTATTCTTGGATTCGGTTTGCCAATATTTTGTTGAGTATTTTTGCATCAATGTTCATGAGGGAGATTGGTCTGTAGTTCTCTTTCTTTGTTGCATCTTTGTGTGGTTTGGGTATCAGGGTAATTGTAGCCTCATAAAAAGAGTTTGGTAGTTTTCCTTCTGTTTCTATTGTGTGGAACACTTTGAAGAGGATTGGTATTAGTTCTTCTTTGAAAGTCAGGTAGAATTCTGCACTGAAACCATCTGGTCCTGGGCTTTTTTTAGTTGGGAGACTTTTGATGACTGTTTCTATTTCTTTAGGGGTTATTGGTCTATTTAAATGGTTTATCTGGTCTTGATTTAATTTTGGTATTTGGTATTTATCCAGAAAATTGTCCATTTCTTCCTGGTTTTCCATTTTTGTGGAGTACAGGTTTTTGAAGTATGATCTGATGATTCTCTGGATTTCCTCATTGTCTGTTGTTATGTCTCCCTTTTCATTTCTGATTTTGTGAATTTGGGTGTTCTCTCTTTGCCTTTTGGTTAATTTGGCTAGTGGTTTGTCTATCTTGTTGATTTTTTCAAAGAACCAACTCTTTGTTTCATTGATTTTTTGTATTGTTCTCTTGTTTTCTATTTCGTTGATTTCAGCCCTCAATTTGATTATTTCCTGGCGTCTATTTCTCCTGGGTGAGTTTGTTTCTTTTTGTTCTAGAGCTTTCAGTTGTGCTGTTAATTCATTGGTATGGGATTGCTCCATCTTCTTTATGTGTGCATTTAGAGCTATGAATTTTCCTCTTAGCACTGCTTTCATAGTGTCCCATAAGTTTGGGTATGTTGTACTTTCATTTTCATTGAATTCTAGGAACTCTTTAATTTCTGTCTTTATTTCTTCCTTGACCCATTGATGTTTCAGGTGGGTATTATTCAGTTTCCATGAGTTTGTGGGTTTTCTATAATTTTTGTTGTTATTGAGTTCTAACTTTAAGGCTTGGTGGTCTGATAAAATACAGGAGGTTATTCCAATTTTTTTGTATCTGTTGAGATTTGTTTTGTGTCCAAGCATGTGGTCAATTTTTGAGAAGGTTCCATGGGGTGCTGAGAAGAAGGTATATTCTTTTGTGTTAGGATGGAATATTCTGTATATATCTATTAGGTCCATTTGAGTCATAACATCTGTTAGGTCCTTTATTTCTTTGTTAAGTTTCAGTCTGGTAGATCTATCTTTTGGTGAGAGTGGTGTGTTAAAATCTCCCACTACTAATGTGTGGGGTTTGATGTGCGTTTTAAACTTTAGTAGTGTTTCTTTTATGAATGTGGGTGCTTTTGTATTTGGAGCATAAATGTTTAGAATCGAGACTTCATCTTGGTGGATTTTTCCTGTGATGAATATGTAATGTCCATCCTGGTCTCTTTTGATTGATTTTAGTTTGAAGTCTATTTTATTAGATATTAGGATAGCTACACCAGCTTGTTTCTTAGGTCCATTTGCTTGGAAAACCTTTTCCCAGCCCTTTACTCGGAGGTAGTGTCTGTCTTTGGAGTTAAGGTGTGTTTCTTGTATGCAGCATATGGATGGGTCCTGTTTTCTAATCCATTCTGTTAGTCTGTGTCTTTTTATAGGTGAGTTGAGACCATTGATATTGATGGATATTAATGACCAGTGATTGTTAATTCCTGTTATTTTTTTGGTTGTGTTGTGTTGTCCTGTGGTGTATGTTGGTGTAGGATTATCTATTGCTTGATTTTTCATGGATGTGTTTAGCTTCTTTGGGTTGAATTTTCCCTTCTAGTGCTTTCTGTAGGGCTGGGTTTGTGGACAGGTATTGATTAAATCTGGTTTTATCCTGGAATATTTTGTTTACTCCGCCTATGGTGATTAAGAGTTTTGCTGGGTATAATAGTCTGGGTTGGCATCCATGGTCTCTTAGTGTCTGCATGAGGTTTGTCCATGATCTTCTATCTTTCATAGTCTCTATTGAGTAGTCTGGTGTTATTCTGATGGGTTTGCCTTTATATGTTACTTGGTCCTTTTCCTTTGCAGCTCTTAATATTTTTTCTTTATTCTGTGTGTTTAGTGTTTTGATTATTATGTGGCGAGGGGACTTTTTTTTTGGATCCAGCCTATTCGGTGTTCTGTAAGCTTCTTGTATCTTCATAGGTATTTCTTTCTTTAGGTTAGGAAAGTTTTCTTCTATGATTTTGTTGAATATATTTTCTGTGCCTTTGAGTTGGTATTCTTCTCCTTCTTCTATCCCTATTATTCTTAGGTTTGGTCTTTTCATGGTGTCCCAAATTTCCTGGACGTTTTGTGTTAGGACTTTTTTGTCTTTATTGTTTTCTTTGACTGACGAATCTATTTTCTCTATCGTGTCTTCAGTTTCAGAGATTCTCTGTTCCATCTCTTGCAATCGGTTGGTTATGCTTGTTTCTGTAGTTCCTGTTCGTTTAGTCAGGATTTCTATTTCCAGCATTCCCTCAGCATGTGTTTTCTTTATTGTCTCAAATTCATTTTTCAGATCTTGGAATGTTTCTTTCATCTGTTTAATTGCTTTTTCTTGGCTTTCTTTGATTTCTTCCCATTTTTTGTTCGTTTTTTCTTCCATTTCTTTAAGGGAGTTTTTTATTTCCTCTTTAATGGAGTTTTTCATTTCCTCTTTAAGGGAAGTTTTTATTTCCTCTTTAAGGGAGTTTTTTATTTCCTCTTTAAGGAAAGTTTTTATTTCCTCTTTAAGGTAGTTTTTCAATTCCTCTTTAAGGAAAGTTTTTATTTCCTCATTGAGGGAATGTTTTATTTCTTCTTTAAGGGCCTCTATCATCTTCTTAATGTCATTTTTAGGGTTGATTTCTTCTGTTTCTTCTGTCATGGTATGTTTAGGTCTTGCAGGTGTAGAATCACTAGGTTCTGATGTTGCCATATAGGTCTTTATGTTGTTGCTTGTATTTTTGCACTGGCGCCTACTCATCTCTTCCTCTGTGAGGTGCAGGTGGTGTCTGTGTCTGAGAGTGCCTCTCTTGTTCTAATTTTTAGTCTTGGTTTAGTAGGGGTTCTTGGTTAAATTGGTGCTTTTGGGCTATTTCTTCAGGGGCAGCTGATTTCGATCGGTGAATTATATACTTATGATTCTGGTGATCTGGTTTGGTGTCTGGGTAGCGCCTTCTTCTGTGTTCTCAGGTCACTTTTTGTTCATTTGTCAACTCCTCAGCTGATCTTGTTTCTTCAGACTTTAAGCTGTGGGCATCTGAATCCTCTCCCAGATGGGTTTCAGCTGAGCAGGGTAGTCTCACCAACACCTCCAAGTTGTTGGGTTTCACAGGATCAGCAGCTGGGCCCTGGGTTGTCCTCAGACGGAGTGTTCAGATTCGTTCTGGTTCTGACCCACGGAGATAGCTTCTTCCCCAGATGTTGGGGTTAGGGGCGTCCCTGTTCCAAGCTATGTCTGCTTGTCTCCGTCCCTGGGCCTGTTTACCTCTGCGGTCCGCCGCCGGGCCTGTATGTCCCTGTCAGCTGCCGCTGGGTCTGTCTGCCTCTGGGGGCCGCCACCGGGCCTGAATGTCCCTGTCGGCCGCTGCACGTCTACCTCAGCGGGCTGCCGCTGGGCCCGTCTTCCTCCACAGGCCGCCGCCACAGGCCTACCTGCGTCTGCTTGTCTTCGCCGCCGGGCCTGTCTGCCTCTGTGGACCGCCGCTGGGCCTGATTGTCTCTGCCGGCTGCCGCCGGGCCTGAATATCTCTGTCGGCTGCCGCCGCTGGGCCCGTCTACCTCAGCAGGCTGCTGCTGGGCCCGTCTACCTCCGCGGGCCGCCGCCGCAGGCCTACCTGCGTCTGCTTGTCTCTGCCGCCGGGCCTGTCTACCTCTGTGGGCCGCCGCTGGGACTGAATGTCTCTGCCGGCTGCCTCCGGGCCTGAATATCCCTGTAGGCTGTCGCCGCTGGGCCCGTCTACCTCAGCGGGCTGCTGCTGGGCCCGTCTACCTCCGCGGGCCGCCGCTGCAGGCCTACCTGCGTCTCTAAATACATATTTTTAAGCTAAGGCTATAAATTTGACAATAGTTGGCAAAGTTCCCATTGTTGTGGAGCTAAATGATGAGCCTTAGATTCCAGACGGTCTCAGGACAAATCTAGCTTTCTCTCCCCCATGCTTTTGTCAGAGCTCTGTCTTGTTTGAAGAGGCCCTAACAAAATATTGTTCTCAGATTCCTTGTTGCAGTTAATATTTGAGGAGTGTCTGTCCTGTTGTCTAAAATTCTTGCATGTTTTCTCATGTGACATCATTTACCTTCAAGCATGTGCTTCATGTCTTTTTTTTTATGTGTACAAGTATTTTACCTACATATATGTATGTGCATCACATGTGTACAGTGTCAACAGAGGCCAGAAATGGGTGTCAGATCTCCTGGAACCGGTTCAAGGCAGTTGTGAGCCACTGGTGGGGGTGCTGGGAGTGACCAAGTCCTTCCTCTGCAAAAGCAGCAAATGTTCTTAACGGCTCAGCCTTCTCTCTTCCTCTGGTAGAGTCAGGGTTTGGTTTTTGAGCCAGGTTCTTGCTCCAGGCCGGCTTCTATTCACTATGACTATGTAGCCCAGGCTGCCTTCTACCTCACAATCATCCTGCCTCAGCCTCCCAAGTGCTAGGATTACAAGTGTTACCATCATCTCTGGTCTCTTAAAATGACCCTGCAGTCATTTAGCTTATACTACAACTATCTTGATTTTTTAGAAAATTTTTTAGTTATGCTTATTGGACATAAATATCAAAAACATTTATTTGTTCTTTCTCAACAGTAATGAAATTATCTTTGTGTAAAATTCTCATCTGTATTATTCTCTTTATTCACAAGATAGACTGTGCAGGTATACTATTTTCAGTCTTCCTCCAGATTTGGAAACCATTATTCGTTTATAATGATTATGATCAGTGATAAAAATAGGACTGGGGTTGTAGCTTAGTGGTAGAGCAATTTTCTGCTATCTGCAAGACCCTGAGTTTGATCCCCAGCACTGTGTCAGAAGACAAAACAAACAAACAAATGAAACAGGTTTTAAAAAATTGACAGGCATCATGGTAGTACATGCCCATAATCGCACCCTCAGAAAGATCATAAGTTTAAGGCTAACCTTGGCTACATATACAGAGACACTCACACCCCCCTTTTTTTTCCCTTAATGTGTGTGGGTGTTTTGCCTGCATGTATATCTGTGTACCACTTTCATACCACCATCAGATTCTTTGGAACTGGAGTTACAGTTGTGAGCCACCATGTGAGTGCTGGGAATCAAACCTAGAAGAACAGCCAGTACTCTTAACCACTGAGTAATCTCTCTAGCCCCATCAAATTACAGACTTCTTTAAAGTATTCATAAATAGAAATTACAATTAAATACCAGTGGTAAAATTTTGAGAAAATGTTGTCCCTTTTCACAAATAATTTAAAGTAATATTGGAAGCTAGTTTATAGATTTTGTTATTATTTTTGTAGGTGTGTGGTAATGGAAGTCTACAAACAGTATAGAGCATGTTGGGCAGTACTTTGGTAGTATTGCTGGTAGCTATGTGTTTAGAGTTCCTGAAACAACTGTGTGTGCTTCCAGGTGCATACAGTGTAGCGCTTAGACTATTATCAGTACAGTGCCTGCCAACAGCCGCCTTAGGGTTGGGGGAGTGGCTTGGCAGTAAGACACTTGTCTTGGCATTCATGAGTCCCTGGGTTTAATCTATAGCATCAGGAAGGGGAGGGAAATAATCTGTTTACTATGACAAGAATATGAATTTTAACATATGGCAGACTCATCAGATTATATCCTCAAACCAAAACAATGATTTTTGTCTGTGTCTGGCTTTTGTTTGTTTTATTATTTTTGGGGGGAGAAGTATAATTTATTTTGTTGTTTTGTTTTGTTTTAACTGAACTAACACATCTGTATGCTGTATTAAGACCACTAGGGGAAAGTGCCTAATATTTTAATGATAAATTAATTAAAATTTGAAATCTACTTTGCCTAGCAGATGGTGCAGAGCCCATGCATGCATGCACATGTTGGGGTCTGTGCCATTGTTCTAGGTGCTCTTACACTAGAGGAAGTACAGCTCAGCTTTAGATGGCAAAGCTAAGATACGAGCTCGTCATTGCCACCTCCTCCAGCCTGAATTTGTTTACCATTTGTGTGAGTAGCGTTGAATGAATACACCAGCCATCAATGGAACTGACTACCATTCACTGATCCCTGTTAAGAATGGCACAGAATGTAGATGCAAAAACTGAGGTGCAGTTAAACTAAATATCATTTCTGAATTCAGTCAGCTGTCCAGTGGAGGTTGTGCTCATTTCTGGCCTAAACAGTGCAAGGTGAGGTAACAAACAGTAAGGGAGAATTGTGCTAGAAGTTCAGCCACATTGTTGGGTGAGCACGGGCAGGTGTGACCTCAGTTTATGAGATTACTCCCTTACACTTAGGTCTCTGGAATGGAGTTCCATAGTCCCTGTTTCAGCATGTTGATTCAAACCTTTGAGGAACATAGTCTGGTTCAAGTACCTAAGGGCAATTTCGTTTGCTTTCTCCTCCTCGTCCTCTTCCAGTGGACCTGCCTCTGCTGATTAAATGCCTGTTAACAGTCTGCTTCTAAGGTCTGTTACATTGCCCGACGTCTAACTACTGTCCTCTCCATTTCTTCTGTCAAGATAGTTTCCTGAGTGTACTATGTCACCATTACAGCCACTCTTCACTTTACCTCCAAATATGATCAGAAGGTTTTTTGTTGTTGTTGTTTGTTTTGGTTTTAGGGTTTTACATGTATGTTTTGGGGGTGGAGGATCCACTATGTATCAGATTATTGTGGGTTTTTTTCGGGGAGTCTCACTGAATCTGGAGCTCCTGGTTCAGCAAATTCAGGAACCTCCTGTCTGCCTCCCCAGCAGTAGGACTGCAGCGGGCAGCGCTGTGCCCAGCTGTTATATGGGTGCGGCCCAGATCAGGTCCTCAGTCTTGCCTGGGGAGCACTGCACCGTCTCCCTAGCTCTGTAATCGTTGTTTTAAAGACTGAAACTTACTGACTTCTATAATTTTATTTCATTTGAAAACCAGGGTAGGGATTGCTTTTGTTCATAGCCATACAAAACTCTCTGTCCACGTTTTGACTTTGTTTAGATAAGGAAATTGGACAACCTTAGTATTAACTCCCACTTTCAGGAGATGATATTTTATTCTGTGCATTGTCTTGGTGCACTTGCATCCTGCCCATCCACCTTAACTCGAATAAGCTGATGATTGTCCATTCTGCTACATATAGCTGACTTGCTCTTCAGTCTTGTCACCGTCATTTTCAGTGAGGAGAAGTGTATCTAGGAGAATGATTGATGAAGACTGTATGGTTGAACTTCGGAGCCTCATTGGGCTCTGGTACAGGGCAGGATTGATCCCATTTCGAATTCCATGTTTTGTGAAAAATTTAGAGTTTTCTACCATTGAATTCCCAAAGTAGATTGTACTGGAACATTTTCTAAGTGCTTTTACTGACTTTGTGGCCTGGTAATTGCAGGTGATGTACCTGCAAAATGCTTTCCGAAATGTCTTATTGAAGAGGGTGTAGATCAAAGGATTCACCCCTGAGGAAATGTAGCCTATCCACACAAATACCTCCAGGAGCATTTCAAGAGTAGTCTGGTTGCAGGAATTACACAAAGCTAATGTTACATTTGTAATAAAAAAGGGGCACCACATAAGCAGAAAGAGGAAAAATACAATTCCAAGGACTTTTGAGGCTCTCTGTTCATTAGAAATGGTTTGGGCTGATTTTTTTCCAACTGAGGACATTCTTCGCATAAGAGTTTCATCACTTGAGTTAGGTAGAGTTTTATCCTTGTGAGCACTGTCCAGCATTGCAACTTTTTCAGGCGATGAAAAGGATGATTCTTCTCTTTGGAATACTGTGGACACAGTCCACAATGCTAGGCGTTGAGGTGGCTTGTTTTTGACCAAGTAAGCTTTCTTTCGTAAGGCGTGAATAGTGAGAAAGTAGGTGACGATCATGATCGCAAGAGGTGCAAAGAAAGCAGCCAGTGAGCCAAAGAGCATGAAATTGCCAAAACGTTCCTTCTTCAGCTCACAGGTGATGTTGTCTGGGTTAGTCGCATCATCCTCTATGCCTTTAATAGGAACTGGGATGGCGATGCCTAAGGAAGAGGAAGCAAGATAAACTGAGTCACTTTCACGACCTGTTTTGAGAGTTACTTGTAGAAACTTTGTGCTGATGCACTACAATTCCTGAGACCCTCAGCTTTAAATCTGTCAGGGTTAGCGGCAGATCCTTTGACAAATGGAATATAACTGTGCAAATCTGTTTTTTCCAGGTTGGAAGATAAGGTTCAAGATAAGGTTAATATCCAGAGTAGTTCATTTAGAGAGAATTTGGAGATTTGGTGTCTTAATTTTCAAATGGTATCTATTTATCTTTCAGGTTATACAGTTTCACCTAACAGTTTTATCCTTTTTGTATTTGTGAATGTCTTTTAATCTTAAAACTTTTTAGAGAAAACAAAATGACCTTCCTTTAAAAATTACTGCTTCATAAACAAGCGTGTACAAGTTATGAACTTGTTTTCAAGATTTAGAGTTCCTCTAATAGTTGAGAATGTATATATCTGGTGCTATTTTTTAAATACTTTAAGTACTATAAAGTAGGTATTTAAATATGATATTGCTTAGGGAAGTAATTATTAGAAAAGGGAATAACACAAGAATCACACCTTCAAAACAGCAGATACTATCTAAATATGTGAGCTGATTAAGTTTATCTTGAATTGTTTCATAAGTCCAAAAGCACTCCTATGTCTTCACAACCTATTTATAATACCCAACAGCCCCGAACAAGGCAATCTCCTCAAACCATTTATGGTATCAGCCTCTACCCTTCTCACCCGTTTCAGATTTACCACTAGAAAGAAGAGTTTGTGTACTCTGCACCAGGGCGTCAGTGTCTATAGCTAGAGGAACACTGTCTACCATTCTGTTTCTGTGAGTTTTACTAGAACACCACCATATTCATTATTAATGTAGTAACTATGGCTTCTTTTAGCCAGAACAAGTTGGGTTTGATAGCTAGAGAGGCAAAAGTGTGTGTGTGTGTGTGTGTGTGTGTGTGTGTGTGTGTGTGTGTGTGTGTGTGTGTGTGTTCTTTTATTCTTCTACAACACAGTTAAGTCCGTACAGCCTGCAACCTAAAATATTTACTTACCACATATAACTGCTGAGCCCTTTTTCTTTTTTGCCAATGTATTCTTAAGAGCTTGCACATTATATTTAGTAAAAATTTGACATTGATAAAGTCATGTTATCCAGCCTTAATTAAGATAACTTCTAACCAACAAGCTATCACCATATTCCTGCCCATTATAGAAAAAGTCTTCTGTGCTTCTGTCTCTCCCTGGACACTCACTTTCTCATTCTGGTCATCTACTGTTTGATATAAAATCTCTCTATTCTCAACAGACATTTCCTTAACTCTTCTTCCCTCCTAGGCATGTCAGAGAAGTTTGGGCTCTAGAGCCATTATTTCAGGAATATGAACATAATCTCCATGTCTTTCTTGCTTTATGGCGCACATTCTTCCACTGGTTAGAGAGAAATAAGCTATAGTTTTTTGTTTGTTTTTTTACTCCCCTTTTAACACTTCAGGATTCATAATTTTTTTCCTCTTCAAAATTTTTTTCTTTCTACTGCAAAGCAGTGTATGTGCTGGTCAGATCATTTGTTACAAATCTGCAAGTTTGTTTTTCTGCAATTAACTTAGGAGAGCTTTGAATGGACTCTGCACTTCATTCAAGGTGCTCTAATAGCAGCTGTCTTGGAGCCTTCAAGATGACAGTAGACTGGAGAAGCAGCTCACAGCTAGTTGAAACGCCAGTGCCAAGTGTCCAGTGCCCTCAGCTGGCCTCTAGGAGGTCCAGTGCCCTCAGCTGGCCTTGAGGCATTGGGCACACACAACATGCACAGACATATGTGCAGGAGAAGCACTCATAAATAAAAAAATAAATAAATAAATCTTAAAAAATAAAAAAGATTAATGCAGAAGCATAGAGCAGTTTAAAGGAAATTGATTTCTTCCTATAAACCATTTCTAAACATTAGCTTAACATCTATCTTAGATTTTTTTTGTCACTTAAGACACTGAAGTAGATATTTAACTGCCTTCAGTCTGTATACATTGGAATGCCGACTTCCTGGGTGAATTTATGGTCTTTAGTACCTGTTTACAAAGTTTGGCTTGCTTGGCCTTTTCTCCTCTTTTGTTTATGCTGTTAGATGTGATTGAAGATGCATTTCATTTTTTGATGCTTTACTTTGGTGGCTTGATTCCTCATGCTAGTTAGACCTTAATGATTTATTGGCAAATATCAACACTTTGGGGCTTAAACTTCCTGAACATCAAAATGGAAGTGTGATGGTCCTACAGCAAACACTGGCTCGTTCTCAAGACACAGACTTAACTGCTGATGTAGGTTTTGCTGATAATGGCGTAGAAGTTGCACAGTGAATGTCATGTGCATGTTCTTGGATATCAGTGGATTGCCTTGACCTCTGAGTTTTCCTAGGTACTAGACCTGGCATTCTGGCCATATGGAAATAAACACTGGACATTCCACCAATACCTTTGGCATTCCCCACATACCTATTGAAATTAACCATACCACTGTAATCTTGATGAATGTAGTAGCCCGGGAATTGCACTGATTGGCCTGGATTGGCTTTTTGATGGCTATGTATCGATCCACTGAAATAGCACAGAGATGCATGATGGAGGCAGTTGAAAAGAGAACATCAAGGAATAACCAAGCAGGACACAGGACCAGTGGGAGGGGCCATATAGCCTCTGAAAGAAAAAGAATTTTTTCCTTATAGAATGGCAGTCTTCAGTTTAATCTTTTTCTTAAGCCAGTACATATTTTTTTAAACATCTTAAAATGACCTTGGAGATGTCATTGATGTTGCAAATGAATCAGTTCAGATGTAATTAAGTCTTTGAATATGAGCTTTTGGAGGAGAGCATTTATTTATCAAAATTGAACTATTAATTGAAAGTGTTCTTTAGAAAATTGTGTACTCTGATTACAGATAGTGACTAGAGATGGATATCACCTGGGGCGTTTATTGGGCAAGCAGGGTCTTAGGTTCTATCTGATGCATATAGGCATTGTATGAGAATTCATTGAACCAAACCCCCACATGATCTGTATGGAAATTCAAGTTTAAGCATCTGTGCTACAGGAAGACTTTGTAGAAAAGGCTATTTTAGTCTTAAAAGATGTACCCGGGCCTACACATGTGAGATAGGCACTCAGAGTGTCTCCTAGAAAGGAACATTTAGGAGCTGGAGAGGCTCGGTTGGTAAAGTGCTTCCATGTAAGCATAAGTACCTGAGTTCAGATCCCCAAATCCATATAAAGCCAGGTGTGACAGTTTGCACTTGTAATCTCAGTGCTGGAGTACCTCCCAGGGCTAGAGAGACAGAGACATAAGGAGTCCCTGGGCCTTGCTGGCCAGCCAACCTAGTCAAATCAGTGAGCTCTGGGTTCAGTTGAGAGAGCCTGCCTCAAAAAATAAGATGGAAAGCGACTCAGGAAGACTCCAGACAGCAACCTCTGACTCCCAAACACACATGCGCACACGAGGACCTCATGAGAGCCTCTCAGAGTAAACTAAAGCAAAGACCTGTAGATAGAACCCAAGCAATTGAATTTTCTTAACTGTAGTGTTCCAGTTGTCTGTCATCAGCGGAAAATGACCTAAGACAAACAATGGCCGTGCATTCTTTAACCACCTAGCATTAAAGGGAAACCGTGTAAGACGGAAAAGAATCAATGATGAAGAGCGTTTCACAGTGGAAACTGAAGGGAAGCTAAGAGTAAGGAAATAGACAAATAGTCAAGTCTGAACTATATGTAGGAGCATGTCCCAGGTACCGTGGAGGCTGACATGGAAGGGTCACATGATCCCAGGCCTTAATCCAACCTGGCAGCATAGCAAGATTCTATATCAAGAATAAAAAAACTCAAAAGCATGTGTGTTGCTAGAGATGGAAGCCAGTACCTGAAGTATGCTAAGCAAGTTTTCTACCACTGTAATTACTATGGTTGTTGTTGTTTGCTTTGTTTTGTTTTTGGTTTGGACGTTTCTTGAGGTTCTTTGTTTCATTTTGTTTGAGATAGTACCATGTGACTCAAGCTGACCTAAAATAGACAACCCTTCTGCCTCACCTGGCTAAGTGCACACAGTCTGTGTAGAACTTTAAAATAAAACACTTTGCTACTAATTTAAACTTTCCTACTTAGCTATTCTTAACTATCTACATTTGAAAATTAAGGTCTGGAAAATTCTAGTCATAAATCTTGTAGCCATGAGCAGGAAGCCACAGAGAACACATAAAAAATACATGTTTTTGGAATTTGACTCTTTGACCCACGGTATTTCTCCTTATAGGCTAAAAAGGAAATCTTTCCAATGCTGATTTAATTAGGCTTGTGAAGCCTTATTAGCCTTATTTCCAACAGAGTTAATATGTTTATGGACACCAGTTTTGGAGAAATGGGAATTAAAATCAATGCAGATCACTGGAACATTCTTATTTTAATCAGAAATAACTGACAGTGGTATAGAATTCTAAGAAAGGAGTATATAGGTTTAAGAGAGATAGAGCTTTAAGATTCCACCTTTCCATGAAATACTAATGGATAGACTTTATGAAAGCAGAATAGTGGCACTAAATTAATAGAAACCTTTTATTAAAAGCAAGAATGGGGCTAGAGAGATGGTTCAGTGGTTAAGAGCATGGCTGCTCTTCCAGAGGACCTGGGTTTGATTCCTAGCACCCACGAGGCAGCTCACAACTGTGTGTAACCATAGTTCCAGGGGATCTGACATCCTTTTCTGGCCTCTGCAAGCACCAGGCATACCCATGGTGCAGAGACATATGTATAGGCAAAGTACACACATAAAGTAAGATAGTAAAATACAATCTAAATGGGGGAAGGAAAGCAAGAACAGAACTGTGGGCATGGTGCACTTGCTTATGATCCCAGCACTTGGAGGTTGAGGCAGGAAAATGAAAACTTGGGGGCTAGCCTGGGCCTCATAGTAAGTTGAAAGCCAGCCTTGACAACACATCATGACCCTGTCTCCAAAACAAAAGTGCAACAATTTATAAAAGCACAAAAGGAGCTAGGAATGTAATCTGGTGGTGGGGCACCCATGTAGCATATAGGAAGCATTGAGTTAGATTTATAATTACATTTATTTATTTATTGTAATGCCTTATGTTCAGCAGGACTTAGATTGGATATTAATTAAATTTGTAATAATCAACCAAAACAAGAAAGATTTAAGTTTAAGAAGAAAAGAAAAAAATGTATCTGTGAGAAGTTAATGAGACTAATAATAGACTAATCACATAGACTAGTTAATAATTGCTTTTCTTGGACTCTCACATAAAATTTTTCTGAAAAGCAAATTCTACCCACCCTGTACCTTTTTCTTCACCCTATCACCACCACCATCCCTGAATTGAACCAAAGCCTCAAGACTAAGCAAGCACTCTGCCATTAAACTATATTCCAACCCATAAATCCCATTTTCAACTTCCTTCCTTTACTGTCTTTGAACTAAAACCAGAGAAAAGTAATATTTGAATAATGACATTTCTATGAGTACTTAAAATAATTGTACATTAAATGTCATAGAGTAATATTTGAGGAGCAGACAAGTCTTGAGTTTGTAGATAGTTTATTCAGCTGTTAGTAAGACAGTGCTTGTTCATTGTGAAACTACATACCGTAAAGACCGTCCATGTACGTGAGGGTGGTCATTCTCACGTGCTGCCTAAGTTTCTGTTTGTCTCCTAGCAAGGTTCAGCAACTTCATAGGCATTGTCTGTTTCTAGTACCTTCCTCAGAAAATAGATCAGTCACCTCAAGGATTTGTACAAGTACTAGCTGAGACCTAAGTATTCTATCACATAATGTGAAGTATATTTTTAATTGAAAGATACTGGGTTCTGCCTCATCATCCCCCAAATTCTGTATGCTTTCTTGTTAGTCCCATATGCTGAATATAATACTTTGAGTTGATAGGATCAACATTTGTCTTTGAGAAAGCAGAGAAGGGCAATGAGGGGCTGAGCATAAGAATTTTCCAGAATCATTCCTCCTGGATTCACATAGTGTGCCGCTTATTTTCTTATCTCAGATAATTAGTTAACCTGTTGTAGATCCTGTCTGTGATGGCGCTAGTATTACCTGTTTGATAAGCTTGCTATGGTATTGTATGTATGGGTTTGAAATATGGTAAAATAATATGTGTGGAATATTTGCAACAGTGTATGGCACAGAGATATCACTCAAAATGGCAGTTGTTACTGTTTTGGAAAGTGACTAGTCCATCAAACTGGCAGTGAAGGTACACATTCAGAAACAAGCCAGATTACCTGTGTACAACCAGTGTCTTGATCTGTCCAAGTAGAGCAAGAGTGCAGTGCATCTGCTTGAACGTGAACCTGTACTGGGGGAGACAGAGAACACAGCGGGAACACCCCTAACTGCTACACTGAAATTTATCATAAAAGTGTCTTTTTCTAAAGTTGAATGTTATTGCTATTTGTTATTACACTGAAACATTAATAACCTATGTACATTGTAATTGGGCTGTCCCCATGCTTTTGCTTTGAGGAAGAATATGTTGTTACTTGCTTTCTTTTTATTAATTGTAAAAATCTGATTTTTTTTTTAAACCCGAAGCCTTGTGTTTTGATGAGATAGATTCACTGCATCTGAAATCTCCTTGCCTTTTAGTCAAGTTTTTAGTTTGGAAAGTTAAGTTACATCATTTTTTTTAATAATTAGCATCAGTCTATAAATCTGAGTTATAAAACATCTCCTTTACTTTAAGAGTTTTAAAGATTGTTTTGAAAGGCATTCTGAAAAGGCTATGCCTATGGGGTTCACAAAGGCATACAGTTTAGAAACTTAACTGTTGTGGGACAGCCCTAAACAATTTTTGTTTCAACAGAAGAATTCTACTGCTTTTTTATATTTCAATATAAGCAATACCTGGTTCAGTGCTTAGGTTCTGCAAAGCTTCTGGGGTGGTTACTTGGTTGGTATTGTTTTTTGTTTGGGGGATTTGGTTGGGCATGTGTGTCTGGGTGTATTTTCCTCTCATCTGAACATATAACAATATCTTCTGGGGTTAGCTAAAATGATAGTGTTTTAAGTGTTTTCATCTACTTAGTATGTAGTAAGAAATTTCCTTGACTTTTTAAATTTCCACTTTCCAAAAAGTGTTCATTGCCTTGTTCTCCGGTTTCAGAATTAGTCTTTCCAACTGTCTTCCAAACAATTTAATGCACTATGTTTCACCTGCTCCATGGGTATTGCTTCATACTATGGCTCATAGAATATGGATTAAAAATTTATTACTATGGAGCCCAGTGTGGCGATCTACACTTTTAATCCCATTACCCAGGAGGCAGAGGCAGGCCAGCCTGGACTTCACAGGGAAATCTTGTCTTGAAAAACAAAAAAAACAAAACCTAACAAAAACCCACAAATGGATAACCAAATGTTACATACTTTTGCCTTCATATTTTCAATAATGTATTTGATAAGGAAAATATTGGAGATATTCTCTGTTTCTTACTCAAATATTCTTATCTCTTTCCCTCTCTCCCTCCCTTCATTCCTTCCCATCTTTCTTTTTTGTTGTCACTTTATTTTGTTTTGTTAATTTGAATTTCACTTATTTATAGCTTGTGTGCACGTCTGTGTGAGCGCGCACACATGGTTGGGGGGGGCGCCAGAAATTGTTTAGACTTTGGTACATGTGTGAAGAACAGGAGACAACTGGAAGGGGTCAGTTCTCTCCACCATGTAGATCTTGAGGATGAACTCAGGTCCCCCACCAAGCACCTTTACCCACATTTACTGTGGACCATCTCGCCAGTGGCTCGTGGTTTGGAGGTGTTCGTTATTGCAAGAGGGTCCTGCTTTGTAACCCTCAGGCTGGTGTCCAATTTGCAGTCTTCCCACCTTAGACTTCATTGCCCAAGTATTTCTGATGTAGGTATTTTTAGGGTTTATGTTAAAAGCTGTTGTATTGTAATCATGGATTTGAAGAATAATAGATAAAATGGTAACAATAAGCAAATAAACCTGTAAAGGTTGCATCCAGTGCTCCCAAAGAAGATTTGGCAGAAAAGTTAAGTGTCATGTCAAGAGTTTTATAGTCTTGGTAAAACAGAAATTCAGACAATACGGAATTAAATATTACAAATAAATGTTTGAATAAAATATCCCTCAATTAAGAACACCAGGGCTACTTTGTTATTTCTAGCTCATTCTTTTTAAAGTTTGACTTTATTAGAATACTTAACTGCTATAAAGGTTTTTAGTTGCTTGTATTGAACTTCCCTGTAATAGCTTAGATTGTTCAAAATGGTAGTTAATCTTTTATGATTATATAACCAAGAACACTTTGGTTTGTAGACTTCAGAGGTTCTGAAGATTTTCCATGTAATTAGAAAAAAGCATACATCATATACTGTTACTTTTAAAAAATTATCAGAATTTCATGCAAATGTGTTAGTTTAGAAAGTCTTAGTATTTATCAAGCTGGGAAGGTTATACAAAGATCCTACTATTTGAAATCAGGTCCCCACCCATTTACACTGTACACAGCTTCCAGTTTATGAACATTCATTTCCCATGGTAGCATGTATCCATATGCCCTGTGGTCACAGACTATATCTTAAATAGTCAATTCATGCCGTGACATTTTAAGCAATAATTACATTCCCAGGTTAGTCAGGGTTGCTTCCCCACCCTGCAGTCTAATAGCTCCTTTATACAGCATAATTACTGATAACAAAGTGGTTGGGACTGAGATGTTTTATGTAAATTGTTTTACAAGTATTTGAAGAATGAAATGCTGTTAAAATGGGTTACAATTTAAAATATAAGTATGTAGGTGTTCTATATATTTTATGTTAAAATGTTTAGTTTTCTGCTGTTTTTTATTGTTAAGAATACCTTAAGCAATAATTTTCTATATAAGCACTTTCTTCAGCTCATGAGTTGCCAACTATTTGAAACCTCCTTGTGAAGTGTTTGTCAGCTAACTTGAACACTATAGACTTTTCTCTGTTAAGATTCCTTATCTGGGGCTGGAGAGAAGGCTCAGTGGTTAGAGCACTGGCTGCTCTTGCAGAGGACCCGGGTTCAATTCTCAGCACCCACATGGCAGCTCACACCTGTGTAACTCCTGTTCCAGGGGATCCGACATGCTCACACAGACATAAATGCAAGCAAAACACCAATGCACATAAAATAAAAATAAATAAATTGTATATTTTTTAAAAAGATTCCTTATCCTAAGCCAATGATTTAAATACCTAGCTCAGAATTTTGCATATAGTAGATGTTTGGTATCTACAGACTAAGGTTTCAAGTTAAAATTCACTTCTGTAAAATTCCTTCAGATCTCTATTCAATATTTTTATGTTAGTAAAACAGAGATAATGCATTTTGATATATTCTGTATGCCTAGTGAAGCACCAAAGAGTGTGGGGTTATTCTTTAAGCTATTGTTATGAACATGGAGTTGAGAACTGGAATCTTACGAATCTGAGGTCTTTCCATATACCTCCCTACATCATCCATCCTTCCTTCTTTTGAGCTTCAGGTTGTTATTAGAGTGTCATTTCTTACACATACCATTAGGGTATTCAAGAGATTACAGAATGATGGAAGGAAAGAGAAAGGGAGAGATTACTACTGATGAGAGAATCTACTAAGGCAGTAGAAGCTTATTTGTCCTTTAAAGCTGGGTGAGTGTTGCTTTGCAATAGCAAGTTTTAACTCCTCGTCATCTTACTACATGTGAAGACACAAGTTCTTCATTCTAATGTCTCCCTGCTGTTTCTTATAAAAATAATTGGAATAGCAGTTTTTCTTTACTTTTTCATTTAATCAACTAGTATGTTCTGGGTTAGTAAATTTTACTTGCATAACTTGTGTGTTTATTCTCCACATATAAGTACAATTCTTGGAAGCCTGAGCATCTATAATTATCTTAAGTGGTTTATTAGTGGAATATCAGTTTATCCCAAACATTGACTAATTAAATGTTCTTTGAATGTTGACTTTGAAACTAAGAGCCCTCATAATTCCTCAGCACAATCATTTGTGTTTGCTCACATAGTTTGGGGTGATGTACACACAGCAGAAACTCCATATGCCTACTTTAATATATTGTCTTTTTTTATTATAACAAAGATCTGAAAGTCAAACTGTATTTTTATTATCACAGTAACTCAGGATCTATTCCACTTATTTTATTGACTTTCAAGTTTATTGGGAACACAGATGGTCAGATACCATAAGAAAAATTAAACAGATGGGTCTTCTCTTGATGTACTCTGAGCCAGACCATTTTCTTTTGTAAATAAATATCTTTTCTTAAAGGTTCAAGGCTGTAATAGGGATGGGACTCAATGGTTCAGTGATTAAAGTCCCAGAATTGTCCAAGTTATTGATTACTTTGTTACAGAGAAAGTATGAAAAGTATGATTTTTTTACTTACTATAATTTTTAGGTAATACATGCAGAATATGTGAATATTGCCAGATTAGTGATTTTATAAGATGGCTGAGGAGGGGGTCAAATTGTTCCTAAGAAAATATTTTTGTGTCCTTTCACGTTTATAACAAATCATAGAAAAAGTGAGGGAATGTTCCCTTCTGTGTCTTTAATCCAGGTCCATCTTTTATTTAAAAGAAAATAAAGATCAAATGCATGCCAGGTTCGTTAGTAGTTGGGGGTTTCAGTGGCAGAAACAAGGGTAAATACTTACCAAACATGATTGTCAAGAGGGCAATCGGCATCACAAACACTCCAACCAGCAAATCAGCCACTGCCAAGGACATTAGAAAGTAGTTGGTAGCATGCTGCAGCCTTTTCTCCAGTGACACAGCCAGAATAACAAGGATGTTCCCACCGATGGTGGGTATTATCACCAGGAGTATCAGCAGAGCTGCCCACTGCACTTTATTCCCCTGGTCCTCGGCAGTCAGCTTCATTTCCTTTGCTACTGATTCTGTCTTTAGTCCAGAATGGTTAGACAAGATCAAGTGATCACATATATTCTGTAAAATGTGCCCAGGAGTTGGACTTTGTTCAGACATTTTATAAGAGCAAGCCGTTCGCTGTTCTGTGATTCAGTCCAGTACCAGACAGTGGTCAGCATGGTCAGTAGCTAAGCTAGTCATCTGCTTTTGCGAGGCATTGTACCCATGCCAGACATTCAAAGCCAAGATCGACTTATATTCCTTTTTAAAGATTCAGGTTCTCCAAGATGGGGATGCACATGCATCTGTCCGTGTTTGCCAGTAAGATATCCACATTTTTAGTCTTTTCTAGAAGCTTCGATTTCAGAAGACTCAATGAAAGTCACCAATAGATGTGGAAGAAAGGGGGAAAAAAATGTTAGTTTCTCATCTTTTTTTTTTTCTTCTGTAATTCTAAGAGATGAATTTGAACTTAAATGTCAGAGAGTTCCGCCTAGATACAGAGAGGATGTTATTTCCAGAAAGCAGTAAGAAACACTAGAGCTAACTAAGTCCCCCTTCCTATTTTGATAGGTTGGTATGCATTTGTGATAGTTCAGCCAGTGCCCACAAAAATACTGTAGTTCTGATTTGCCACAGAGGTAATGTAGAGGAGATAGCACAATAAATGCTATCTGACCCTTGAATACTCCCCCCATAACTTTAGAAAACATACAGAATAGTGACTCAAAGCTCTAAATAGTTGTAAGTAAAGGATTCAGTAAGTTCTGACTGCCCACCCAGTAAGACTCAAGCCCACCTAAGGTCTGAGTCAGGATTTACCAGCTGAGAATCTGAGTGTGTAATCATTTGTCTAATGGGTGTTGATTTAAATGCTTTTTATGACTCATTTTATAATTCCTTTAGTTGGAAAGAAAGTAGTTCAAAGTATTACTAGCCAAGTACTTGCTTGTATTAGTAACTGCATCTTTCTATAAGGTTTTAAATATAATCACATAAGTTTGCCAAATTTGAACCAGTTCTTTTTAAAATACTTGTGTTTCCCTTACTCTTCCCAGTTTTCTTCAAGAAGCACTTTAAGAGGAGGATGAAGTTATTTGTTCATTATACTCAAAACCCCATATTAAAATCACCCTTTGTATTTATACATTTTAATCCACTGAATAGATATAAAAGACTATGGAGGCCGAGCTCCTGAAGATACAAATGGAAACAACACAAATCTAAGTTAGTTCCATATGCATTTGCTAACTACTTACCTCTTATCTGCGAGTGAGTTTCCTAAGCGTGCCGTCCTTGTGTCTGTTCAGTTGGACTCCTTCTCCTGACGTCCTCCTCCTCCCATTGCTTCCTCGGAGTCTCCAGCACTGGCTCTTGGAAGCAGTGAACCGAATGTGTTATGCAGCTGTATGCCTGCCCGAGAGGTCATTTCCTCTTTGATACTGTCATTACTAGAACATGGCTGCATTCATTGTAATTCATAAAACCACTCCGTTAATTGTGTCCAACCAGTTCATGACCCTTATTCAAGTTACATTCTTATGTGTTACCTTCGATACTTGGGGGAAAGGTAGTAAACTCTTACTTTAGTGTAAGATGATTTTATTTGGCATTAAGCCTGGGCTGTTTTCCCCTTTTGAGGAAAAAAGATACAATCTAAAGGTTTTGGAACTTGTAATTTCTAGCAGTGAAACAAGATTCTCATCCAGCTTTATGCCTTTGCTGTGGAGCACAATTAATTCACTCACGTTACTACCTTATATAGAAGAGCACAGAAAGATGTGCGCGCTACTTGTATACATAGATTTTGGCAGAAACTTTGTCACTGCTCATTTCTAAACAGCCTCTGAACCTGGGAGCTGGTTCATTGGCAACTTCTTTTCCCACAGATTTTTAATTGGGAAAAGTGTATAATGTATAGAAAAATACATTTCTGCCCATTTTTTAAAAGTAATGTATAAGTCTTTACAATTACGCTCTTGAAATTTAAACTATAAAACTGGCTTAGTGTGAAAACTCTAGTACTCTCAGTGTTTCCTCTTTAAAGGGTGCTCATAGGTTCTTTGGAGTTGAGTTGCTTCTTTATGTCTAGATCACTGATCAGATTTGTGGGTTTTATTTGTTTGTTTTTTGGTTTTTCAAGATAGGGTTTCTCTGTAACAGCCCGGGCTGTCCTGGAACTTGCTTTGTAGACCAGGATGACCTTTGAACTAACAGTGATCCACCTGCCTCTGCCTCCTGAGTGCTAAGATTAATCTTTAAAGGCATGAGCCACTACCACCTGGCAGGAGTTGTGGGTTTTTTGTTTTTTGTTTGTTTGTTTGGGGGTTTGAGACAGGGTTTCTCTGTGTAGTTTTGGCTGTCCTGGATCTCACTCTGTAGACCAGGCTGGCCTCGAACTCACAGAGATCCTCCTAAAGTGCTGGGATTGAAGATGTGCACCACCACCACCAAGCTCTATTTGTATGTTTTTGTTTTGTTTTGTTTTTTAATTAATTTTTTTTAAATTTTATTTGCCTTGGTGTTTTGTCTGCATGTATGTGTGAGGGATACAGACAGTTGTGAGCTGCCATATGGATGCTGGGAATTGAACCTGAGTCCTCTGGAAGAGCATTCGGTGCTCTTAACCACTGAGCCATCTCTCCAGTCCCTATTTAATAGTATGTTTTTTATTATGACATTTTATTACATGTTCATAAGGTATTCCATCATATTCCACGTCCTCTTACTCTCCCTTATCTTCCTCCCACTCCATTCGCCACTTTCCTCTTCCCAGCCGGCCCGCTTCTACTTTCATGTGCGTGTGTATCCCAGCAAGGTGTTTCATTGGGTCCTTTACAGAGCGTGGGCATCTTGCCAATGACTGTACCACTGAAGAAATGGTTTTTCCCTTCCCCATCAACCATCAGCTGCAGATAACCCTCAAGGTCTGTTTCTTTTCCTCCTCCTTTTCCTTTTTCCTTCTTTTGGGTCATTCTTCCTGCTGGTTTCTCATAGTACTTTGTGTTGATGGCATCTCTGTATTGTAATTTAATGTATTTTTTTTCACTGTACTTCCTAAAATTCTTTTTAAAATTTTGTTACAATTTTATTTAGTTTGTGTGTGCGTGGTATGGGGAGGAGTGTGCATGTCATAGCACATGTATCAGAGGACAGCTTGCATTTGTCTCCTTCAGTCATGTGGGTCCCAAGGGTCAAGTCAGGTAGTCAAGCTTGACAGCAGGTCCTTACCTGCTAAGCCGTCTCCTGATCCGGATTTCCTGTACCCTGATTATTGGTTCTAGAAGCTTGATAACATTCAGACTCGATTTCTTTCTCCCCATTAATTTGTCTATTTCCTCCTTGAGAACTAAAACTGATGGCTTACATAAGGTCTAACTTTTCATGATGTATTTGCAATCATTGATAATCATGTTGAGATCCCTTGATTCTTTATAAATTGCAAAATGATTATACAATTTTATCAGATTTCACTTACTGTTACTTTAAATCATTATACACATGTGTGCAAAGATACTGTGTACAAGTTTTCGTTTTGGTGTGGTTTTACATTGCAGTCGCTGCTTAGAAACTCCTTTGTCCATAAAGCTGTCTGTCAAAACACTGACAGGCTTGTAAAGAGCTTATGGCTTTATTGTGCTCTTTCAAAAGAGATTAAATGCCTAAGCTAGTTTATTAAAGGAGTCTTTCCTTGTCTAAACACTTGGGTTTTCTAAAGAATGTGTCAGAACTGAAATGTTATTAGACTCAAACTGACAGGGTTTTTTAAAAAAGGCTTTTGAGTTTCCAGCCCTCACTACCAAATTCAGGCTTAGCTGCAGTCAGCTAGCTAGGAAAGCCCTATAACAACAGCTCCTAGTATTTGTGTTCCTGGGGAGAATTTGGTTTTCTAAATCTCATAAAATAATAATGGCATTTGAGAAACAAGACATTTGTACAGTGGGTGGGAAAGAAGGGAAACTAAAGGCTGGAGGTGGGCCATTTATAATAAGGAGATCTTATTTATTCCCACTTTCAGATGGAGATTATAAAATAGGTGAAATTTTAAGACAGATTTTTAGGTAAACTCTTTTCTGTGAGTCAGTTTTTCCTGGAATATCCTGCCCTTGATGCAACTAAATGACAAATTGTAAAATTCTGTGGGCTAGTTCTCTAAAAAGTTGCTAAGGAAATCTGAAAGTAAAAGAACCTTTGACTGTGCGTTCTATTGTCTTTATCGAGATCCAGTTACAGCATATTAGCACACAAATACCTGATTCTGACCCAAAGCTGGTTTTGCATGTGGATTTCAGTGGCGACAGCATAAAGACATGTCAGCTCTCTCCAGCACACACAAAGAGGATCAGATAATATTTTGGGGGTGAAACAATTAAGGCTCAGTAAGATTCAGAGCTTGTCTCCCTGGTGATAAATAATTACCCTAGAATGGAAACCCAGATCTTTCTGATTCTAAGCCTGTGTTCCCTCTATCTCAATGAACTAAACATAAGTAAATAAAGCTAAGTTGACAGAAACCAGTGAGAGGATATCAGGGTCTGAAACAAGGTCCTGAAAGCAGAAATAAGAGTTGGGGGTTTTACTTGATTCACTGGCAGATTGATGGAGGAATCTGAGGGAATGAGTAGAATAGGATTATACAGATGAATGGTCATTATAAGAGAAGTGGTTTAAGGGAGGGAATGTTCTTTAGTCCTCTTTATGTTGACTGAGGCGTCAGTGATGTCTTTGGTTAAAGACATCCAACTGGCCCTTAGATTCTGTTCAGGGTGGTGCTTGGATTTTAGAGAGGCCATGGGCCTTACAGGAGCTAATGTATCTTAATTCCTGTGCACTGTGCTAAGCCTCTCACGTTATGGCACTTACCTGTAATAATTATAACTTGTGACTCTATCAGAGAAATATCATGAAACTTTACCTTCAAAACTTCCTGTGGTGACCCTGCCGATAGCAGTGTTTCAGCCTGTGCACATCTATTACTGGTTTCCTCTGTTAGTGGAGAGAGCTGGAGAGTAGAGGGACAAGACTCCATTTATTATATGATGTAATATACTAGCTGTAGGAAAAACTCAGTGAAGAAATAGTAATTAGAAGCCAGAGTGTTGAAACAAACAAATTCATATGTGCAATTTATGGTTAGATGATGTTGGTGATTTTGCCAATTCTTGCTCTTGGAAGGTTTGTACAAATAGTAGCATTGGCAAGATGACTATTAATTGTAAGCAAAGAACTTTTTATTGAAATAAAATACCTGAATTTTGTTATTTATTTCAGTGTGTCGTACCCACCCCTACTCACCATGTAGTGCTGGCTGGCCTGGAACTTGGAATGTAGACCAGGCTGGCCTCAAACTCTGGCCTCCAGAGTGCTGGAATTGGAGTATTTATACTTTTTGTGCTGGCCTGAGAAGACTCTGTAAATGCCTTGTCTAAAGTAACAAAATACATTAGTGCCCAGAAAGTAGGAAAGAAGGTACAGAGTGAGCTGCTCTGTGTGCCTGACTGTTCTCTACTTAGGCGCCAGGAAGTAACCAGCATGCAGAGAGCTTGTTTGAGAAGTCCCTGGTATGCTCCTCTTCTCTGGTTTTGTTGTTGTTGTTGTTGTGGTTGTTGTTGTTGTTTTGATGCCAAACGCCATTTATTGAAGGAGGGAGGAGGTCTTAAATATAGGCTTACAGCACAATGGGAGAACCCCAGAGGGCAGAAGTTTGCTACCCATGTTTTACAATCTTGCATCTAAGCTGTTAACACCCATTATGCAAGATACACAGACAAGGAACTTCCCTTAAGCATTCAGGAGGGTGGAACCCAGCAGGGAATTAGCATAGGGAGGATATCAAGGTCAAGGTCAGCAAGCTAGGCAATGCTTACCCAAAACGAGGGGCGGGGGCCCTACCGGTCTCCCCCTTTTACTAAAAAATGAGCTTTTTTTTTTTTTTTTTTTTGGTTTTGGTTTTGAGACAGGTTTTCTCTGTGTAGTTTTGGAGCCTGTCCTGGAACTCACTCTGTAGACCAGGCTGGCCTCAAACTCACAGAGATCCTCCTGCCTCTGCCTCCCAAGTGCTGGGATTAAAGGCGTGCGCCACCACTGCCCAGCTTTCTCTGAGTGTTTTTTGAATGTAGAAAATATACTTATAGTATCATTCTGTGGGAGGTTTTTTCCCCCATAATTTTTAATAGTCTTACCATTTTGTGTCCCTTGATGGCTTTGAATTTCCTGTGCTCAAATGATGATCTTGCAGCTCCGTTTCACTAGTGCTGAGATTGTAGATCTGTGCCAACACATCCTGCTCTGTGGAAGATTTGTAATTCTACAACTTATTTGTTAAATATTACGTTGTTTCCTGTATCTTTTTTAAAAAGGCAATAAAAGCTTGTTTAAAGTTCTTCCATTTTGGTTTATGACTCGTTGCCTATAACACTGTCTTCTTTTCTTTGTTTCCTGTCAGGACGCCTGAACAATGTCCGAGTGTTGTTTCTTTGTTGTCAGAGAGTTACAATCCTCATGTGCGCTATGGAGCTGCCATGGCTCTGGGGATCTGCTGTGCTGGCACGGGAAACAAGGTGAGGCCCAAAAGCAGGGGGGTCGCTCCTTTCCTGGCACCAGGCTTTTCCACTGCAGAAAAGTGTATGAAACAGCTGTGAGAACACAGATGCAGTGGGATCTCTGACACACACAGAACTTCACAGAACTTCACAGTGCTCTCCCCCCCCCCCCCCACTCTACTGTGTCACAGGGCCTGAGGCCTCCTAAGAACAAGCTGTGATGCTCATGGACAGCCGTTGATAACCGCTCTGTCATGTCACATGGTTATTCTCTCTGTTTAATTAGTACTGTGGAAATGAGATTGCTGTCTGAAGCCAGCCAAAATTAACTCCTTTCTTGTTATTTTTAATTATATGCATGTGTGCATGCCTGTGTGTAGGTATGTGTATGTGAGTGAAGGTGCTGTGAAGGCCAGAAGCATCAGATTCCCCAGATGGCTGTAACATACAATCTTTTTTTCTTTTTAAGATGTGTAACTCTTTTTTTTCTTTTTCTTTCTTTCTTTATTTATTTACACAGTGTTCTTCCTGAAGCCATAAGAGGGCACCAAATTTCATTATAGGTGGTTGTGAGCCATCATGTGGTTGCTGGGAATTGAACTCAAGACCTCTGGAAGAACAGCCAATTGTCTTAACCTCTGAGCCATCTCTCCAGCCCAACATACAATCTTGATTCACATCATTAATGTAATCACCATACTTTGCCTCAAGTAGCCATATATCTTAGGCACCTTGGGTAGACCTTTCTTTTAACTCAGTATTTTTTTTTTTTTTTTTAATGTTTTGCCTGCTTGTATGTTTATATACCTCCCACATGTAGTGCTTGTGGAGGCCAGAAATAGGCATTGGGTCCCTTGGAGCTGGAGTTAGAGATCAATTGTGAGCTGTGCATGGGTGCTGGAATTGAACCCAGGTTCTCTAGAAGAGCATTTAGTGGTTAAGACACTGAGCCATCTCTCAGGCCCAACTTCCTTGACTTTTTCCTCTAATAAAGAGTATTTGTATTAGATACACCCCTGTCCTCCCCTGTGCATCCAGCACACATCAGTGATACTCACTGTGTACACATAAACACATCACTTAATGTAAAAAGGTTCTGAATTTCCGTTGGGCAGGAAAGATAGCTCAACCGGTAAAGGTGCTTGCCACCAAACCTGGCAGCCTGAGTTCAGCTTCTAGAACCTATATGGTGGAAAGAAATGACCAGTTCCCACAGGTTATACTCCATGTGCTCACTATGGTGTTCCTACCCCCTGACACACACACACACACACACACACACACACACTAATAAATTAATTTTTTAAAAGAATATTTAGAGCTGGGGCTGGAGAGATGGCTCAGTGGTTAAGAGCACTGGCTGCTCTTCCCAGAGGACCCAGTTTCAATTCTCAGCACCCACATGGCAGCTCACAACTGTTTGTAACTCATATTGCAGGGGATCCAACACCATCACACAGATGTACATACAGGCAGTGCACATAAAACACCAGTGCACATAAAAATAAAGTCAATTCCTTTAGAAAAGGAATTTTTAGAGCTGTTTTATTTTCTTCTGGTGTTTTGTCTCATTCTGGTTGTCCTGCTTTCTCTCCCTCTCCCTCTCCCTCTCCCTCTCCCTCTCCCTCTCCCTCTCCCTCCCTCTCTCCCTCCCTTCCTCCTTTTCTCCCTCTCTAGGCAGAGTCCTGCTGTGTTGCTCAGGCTGGCCTCAAACTCAGAATCTTCCTGCTTTAGCTTCTCAAGTGCTGTAATTACAGGACTATATCACCATAACCAGCTTCCTGTTCTTTTTTTTATAAGCACTTATTGCCACCTCACATCCTTTTATAACTAGCTTAATATCTGTGTCCCCTCTACTGAAACATAAGATTCTGTGAGCAAAATGTTCACTGCTAGAATGGCAATCCTACTTGGCACTTGATTTATTAGGGAGGGAATGTCTTATATATAAACAACTGTGAAGACAGGTATGGTAGCCCATATATCTCTCTAGTTCTGGTATTTGGAAGGCAGAGGCAGTTAGATCTTTGTAAGTTCAAGGCCAAGTTTCAGTCAGAGGATAGCTTGCTATATAGTGAGACCCTGTCTCCATAAAAAAAAAAAAAAAGGAGTGTGTATCAGAGGCTGGAAAGATGACTCCATGGTTAAGAGCACAGACTACACTTGCAGTGGATCATAATTTGGTTCCCAGCACCCACATCAAGTAGCTCACAACACCTTTTAACTCCATCTCTGGGAAATTCCACACCTTCCTCTGGCCTTCAAAGGTACCTGAATACATGTACATATACCCACCCCCACCTTTATATACACATAATTAAAATGAAGTATTTTTTTTAAAAAAAAAATACGTAGGCCGGGCAGTGGTGGCGCACGCCTTTAATCCCAGCACTCGGGAGGCAGAGCCAGGCGGATCTCTGTGAGTTCAAGGCCAGCCTGGGCTACCAAGTGAGTTCCAGGAAAGGCGCAAAGCTACACAAGAGAAACCCTGTCTCGAAAAACCAAAAAAAAAAAAAAAAAAAATACGTGGATTGTGGTAGTACATGCCTTTAATCCCAGTACTCAGGAGTCAGAGGCAGGTGGATCTCTTGAGTTTGAGGCCAGCCTGGTCTATAGAGTGAGTTCCAGAACAGCCAGGGTTACATAGAGGAACCCTGTCTTGAAAAAGAAAAGAAAAAAAAAATGTGTCTTCATTTTAATTAAATCACTAAGTGTAAGAGTCTTCTTTGTTATAAGTGGGAGGAATACACGCCTGTCACCTCACCTGTCAAGGTCAGGCTAGCTTGCAGGAGTCAGTTTTCTCCTTCCATGGGAGTCCTGGGAATCAAGCTCAGGTTTTCAGGCTTACCAGCAGGCTCTGTACCTGCTGAACTGTCTCACTAGCTGCCTCTCTCTTGTATACATACGATCTATAAATAAAGGTAGGAGACAGTTGGGTGTTTTGCTAAGTATTTTTCCTCTTAGACTTTTAATTTACATTTAGGTCAGCTCTCGTAAGTTAAATACAAATTGGATCTTTTTCTTTCCATATTATTCTAAACTTAATATAATATCTAGAAGCAAATGTTCTTTGAAACATGGCATCTGACAAGTTAATACAATGAAAAATTTTTATTACTCATACTAAACAAGTCTGCTTTATTTCTAGATAATTTGTGTGACAGAAGTATCTGTACATAGCTGAAAGAGATTTGACATTTGGTTACTTTTATTTAAGAAACTTAGCCGGGCAATAGTGGCGCACACCTTCAATCCCAGCACTCGGGAGGCAGGGGCAAGTGGATCTCTATGAGTTCGAGGCCAGCCTGGACTACAGAGCAAGTTCCAGGGCAGCCAGGGCTACACAGAGAAACCCTATCTCAAGAAACAAAAAATAAAAAAACCTTAAACATTGCCCTAATGTAAAATATATCTGTTATGCCCAGATTGTGACCCCCCAAAGAGTCCACCGTAGACCTTTGGATGTCCAGAATGCAACAGCAAGGTTTATTCTGCAAATACAAGTCTAGACAGGGACTCATTCCTACACCCAATACAGTGAGGCAGGGAGGAGTGCCTCTTTCTTGGGGAAGTTAGTTTTTATAGGCAAAACCCATAAAATTTCTTAGAGGGGAGGGGGTTAGTACGGGTCCATCCTTGATTGGTCAAGTTTTTCCTGGGCCTGGACTTGATCTTATTTTATCTTATCTGTTTGCCCTGTCAGGAGTTTTACAACTTATCTCCGGGATCTGGTCTTGTTATCTCTGGAGAGGGGCATCTCGTGGTTAATTGGTTACCATCAGACATCCTGACTCTGTTCTTTTGTTCCTGGGGCTGGCGCCATCATTTCTGGGGACTTGAAACTGGCCTGGCCTAGATCACAGTCCCCAAAGCCGCCACTGAAGACTTTTAGGTACAGAATGCAAAAGTAAGGTGTTTTCTAAGTTTACAAGTCTCCAGGGAGGCTCTTCCAAACCTCTCACTCACAGCAGGGAGGTTGGAAGGAGCCTCCCCTTTCTTTGTGAGGCTAGTTCTTAAAGGCACAGACCATATAATTTATTTTAACCCGCCTCCCTTTTTAGTCTTTTGGTCGAATATCCTGACTGTGTTTTCCAGAGTCCCTGTAGCAGATACAGCCACCTGGGGAAAAGGGGTCTAAGTTCTTATCTACACTTAGGAATCCTGGTTTAAGCTTCTCTTTGTCTGTAGGGGATAGAGTGGGGGGTTTTACTGAGGTATCACAATATCCTTGAAAGTATAAATTTGAAAATACAGCTATCTCAACTTCACTTAAAGTTTTGTTTGTGTTTTTGTTTGTAATGATTTCAGGAAGCAATTAATTTACTAGAGCCAATGACAAATGACCCTGTGAACTACGTGAGGCAAGGGGCTCTGATAGCTTCAGCTCTCATCATGATCCAGCAGACCGAAATCACTTGTCCAAAGGTGAGCAAAGAAACTCTAGAGGGGAGGTAGGTGGTTTGGCCTTTTCTCTAGTAATTTGTCTTAATCACTGAAAGTAAGAAAAAAAGCGCACTTTAAGGGCAACAGACTAAAACATTGTAATTACATAATTTTCCTTGGTATGTGTTTTATAAACTTAAGATGACTTTGTTAAGTATGTAACATGCTTAAAAATTATAACTCATGCCGGGCGGTGGTGGCGCACGCCTTTAATCCCAGCACTTGGGAGGCAGAGCGAGGCAGAGCCAGGCGGATCTCTGTGAGTTCAAGGCCAGCCTGGTCTCCAAAGCAAGTTCCAGGAAAGGCGCAAAGCTACACAGAGAAACCCTGTCTCGAAAAACTAAAAAAAAAAAAATATATATATATATATATATAACTCATGAGGTAAAATAATAAAATCAACTTTTTCTTTGTTTTGATATTTTGTTTTTGCCTCTCCATGTGCTTCAAATAGATGCAAAAGGACTGATTCAGTCCCCTGTTAGAGAAGCAGATTCAAACAACCTGGCTTTTCTGCCCCAGCCTTCTGAGGTAGTGGAACATCCTACCTTCACTTTCTGTGTATATCCAACCACGGTCTTAAAGTATGCATCTGCATTCTTAACCCTTCTAGGAAATCCTGGCCAGGGTGTCAGTGGCTCAGCTAATGACTATGCCTGTCACTTTTAGATGTTAGATTCAGTGCATAGTGACCTCTGATTATGAGTCCTCCAAGTGGTCCCTCTGAATCCTTTCTCTGGATCTATGCTGAGGAGAAAGACACTCCAGCAGCCTATGAGGTGGTACCTCCTCTGGGTTAACCATAACAGATTTTGAGGCACTGATTTAAAACTTCCCTAATGACAGTCTCCTGTACCTCATGTTAGTCTTTACTGTGCAGTGCTTCTGGACACAGTCAAAACATCTCATTCTGTGAAGAACAGAAAGTGCATATGTATTATTTGTATATTCTGAAATTATCAGTAGAAGTGTAAGCCACTGATAGTGCGCAAGTGGTACCTATCTGTAATCTTAGCCTCTCAGGAGGGCCTCAGGTTCCAGCCTTGGCTACAGGGGGTTTCAAGGCCAGCCTGAACCATTTATAAAGACCCTAACTTAGTATTAAAACAGATGAGGCAGGGGGCTCAGTGGTGAAGTGATATGTGTTGACTTAATTTCCGGTACTGAGAGAGAGAGAGAGAGAGAGAGAGAGAGAGAGAGAGAGAGAGAGAGAGAGAGAGAGAGAGAGAGAGAGAAAGAGAAAGAGAAAAAGAGAAAAAGAGAAACAGAGAACAAAACATTAGCCGGGCGGTGGTGGCCCACGCCTTTAATCCCAGCACTCAGGAGGCAGAGGCAGGCGGATCTCTGTGAGTTCGAGGCCAGCCTAGAGCCTGGGGGGGGCGGGGGATGTGTGGTAGCAACTGCAAGTTGTTACAGCACCTAAGAGGCAGGGATGTCCCAAGTTCAAGGCCAGCCTGGACAACGTAGTGAGACAGTTTCTTAAAGGAAACAAAAAAAAAAAAAAAAAAAAAAAAAAAAGGAGAGGAAAGGGGCCAGGCCAGTAGCCTCTCTCCTCTCTCCGGCCTCAGAAGCAGGCACGGAGCATCTTTATTTTAAGCAGAGGAGAGTTAGGAAAGAGGAGCACACTTGCCAGACTCGGCAGTATCCTTCTGCCTCTACAGAGCTTGGTCTGACAAACCTTTAGTTTCTAAGCAGCCACTGTCATTTTGTCTCCATTACCCAATGCTTCTCTCAAAATCATATTCAGGATTTCTTAAAGTTGCACGTAGACTGACTTCTCATCCTGTTTTTCCCAGGATTGCTTAATATACCATGTCTTCTGGAACATAAACATCTCTGCATACACAAACCACATTTCTTCATGCTTTAAATATAGCAGCTATCATATGAGTAGCTTTTATTTCTGCTTTTGATGTTGTACTGAGCCTTTGGAGGTTATCCAACTGAGAAATGTCATTAAAGACTGTACCCCCTCAAATTGTCATATGTAAATATTTACCCACTTGGACCTCACATATTGCTTTCACATTGCTTCTATTGTCAACTAGACAAAAGTTTGCCGTCTTCATATCCTGGCTATAGAATTTCAGTAAGGTATGGGAGCTGGGAATGAAGACCTGAGTTTGGACCACACCACCCATGTAAAAGTCACACAAGGCCACAAATGCACCTGAAACTTCCACATTGTGAGGACAAAACAGGAGGGTCTCTGGGGATTACAGCTGCCAGCCTAACTCCAGATTCAGTGAGAGACCTGTCTGCAGGGAGTGAGAGAGTGGGATGTGTGGCACTCTTCTCTGGCCTCTATGCACATGCCACACACACACAATAAATTAATCAGTTAAAATGAAGCTGGTGTGATGGTATCTGATTATAATCTTAGGAGCTCAAGGCCAGCCTGCATCAGTAAGTCTGAGGCTGTCCTGGGCTACATGAGATCCTATCTCAAAAAAAAAAAAAAAAAGAGAGAGAAGAAAGAAAGGCAGAAAGAAGGAAGACAGGAACAAACTTCAGAATTTCAGAGCTGATGATGGTGGCGCATGCCTTTAATCCTAGCACTCAGGAGGCAGAGGCAGGCAGACCCCTGGATTCAAGGCCAGCCTGGTCTACAGAGCAAGTTCCAGGAGAGCCAGGGTTACACAAAGAAACCTATCTAAAAAAAAAAAAAGAAGAAGAAGAAGAAGAAGAAGAAGAAGAAGAAGAAGAAGAAGAAGAAGAAGAAGAAGAAGAAGAAGAAGAAAGAATTTCAGTGTTTTTTAGTAGTCATGACCTCAAACTAACAGTGGCAGAATCCTTTTGAAGTAGAATAGAATAACTGTAGTTTTTTGTTTTTCGTGTTTAAATTGACTCTTAAGAAATGTCAAATTTAAAAAAACAGACAAGGTACAGCTGTTTAAGTAATTGATTTTTTTAAAAATAATTGTAAGTTATGTTCTTGAATGGAGTCTTAACTGGCATGAACAAATAAAGTACTCTCCTATCCTCAGGTTATATCAGAATAATGAATTCTAATTAAGAACATTTAAGGGGCTGGAGAGATGGCTCAGAGGTTAAGAGCACTGACTGCTCTTCCAGAGGTCCTGAGTTCAATTCCCAGCACCCACATGGTGACTCACAGCCATCTGTAATGAGATCTGGTGCCTCTTCTATATACATAATAAATAAATAAATCTTTAAAAAAAATAAATGTAAGAGTTAACTAAGCCGGGCAGTGGTGGTGCATGCCTTTAATCCCAGCACTTGGGAGGCAGAGGCAGGTGGATCTCTGTGAGTTGGAGGCCAGCCTGGTATAAAAAGCGAGCTCCAGGAAAGGCGCAAAGCTACACAGAGAAACCCTGTCTCAAAAAACAAACAAACAAACAAAAAAAGGAGGGTTGAGGAATTTAGCTCAGTGGTAGAGTGCTTGCCTAGCAAGCACAAGGCCCTGGGTTCGGTCCTCAGCTCTGCGGGGGGGGGGGGGGGGGGGGGGGGGTTAACTAGTAACAAGCCTGAGGTGGGCAGTGGTGGCACATGCCTTTAATTCCCGCACTCAGAGGCAGAGGCAGAGAAATCTCTGAGTTCAAGGCCAGCCTGGTCTGCAAAGTGAGTTTCAGGACAACAAGGACTAAACAGAGAAACCCTGTCTTGAAAAACAAAAAACAACAACAACAAAAAAAAGACCATTTAAGTAGTGCTGGCAAGATGGCTGAGTGGATAAAGCACCTTCCAGCAAGCCTGAGTTCTGTCCCCCAGTCCCTCATAATGGAGGGGAGAGCTGATTCCTGCAAGTTGTCCTGCGACTTCCACATGTACATTGTGGCACTCATGCACCCACACATACAAACACATAAATACTATGTAATAAAAATAAATTTTAGGGCTGGAGAGATGGCTCAGCGGTTAAGAGCACTGATTGCTCTTCCAGAGGTCCTGAGTTCAATTCCTAGCAACCACATGGTGGCTCACAACAGTCTATAATGAGATCTGGTGCCCTCTTCTGGCCTGCAGTCATACATGCTGTATACACAATAAATAAATAAATCTTTTTTAAAAGTAAATAAATTTTAAAAATAAAAATTGAAATGTACCTATAGCTGCTAGCTCGGCAGTTAATATAAATTGGGTGGTCAAATGTAAATGTTTACACACTGACTACAAAAGCAAAACTATGTCTGATAATGTCTATATTTTTAAAGAGAACAAAATTCTCAATTCCCCAGAATTCTACCTTTTCAAATCAGTACCTGAAATTAATGGAAACAGGTCAAACACAAACATCAGGGAATTAAGAATTACATTCTAGGGATAGAAAGATGACTCTTCAGTTAAGAGCACTGGTTGCTCTTCCAAAGGACCCAAGTTCAATTCCCAGCACCCACATACAACTTCTCCATTCCCAGTGGATCTAACACCCTCTTTGGGCTTCCTTGGGTACCAGACACACACATTGTGCAGAGATTTATATGCAGGCAAAACATGTATATATATAAATGATTAAAAACAGAATAACCACTCCTTCCTCAAAGAAATGCAAAAGAAAATGGCCTTGAATATTTTGTAAGATTCATAATTGAAATCTGAAGTGTTTGTGTGATATTGCATCATAGTTCTAACACTTAGCCTGCACAATGTGCTCTTGTTTTAAGTAATTCCAGTATATCTTTGCCTTGTTTATGTCAGTTTCTCACTTCTTTACACCCACAAACTTAAACCCAGGATCATAGGCACGCTTCTGTATTATTATAGACAGAATTTTGAAAGTTTAAAGTGCATACTTAACTTTTTTCATTTTTCGAGACAGGGTTTCTCTGTGTAGCTTTGGGCCTTTCCTGGAACTCACTTGGTAGTCCAGGCTGGCCTTGAACTCACAGAGATCCGCCTGGCTCTGCCTCCCGAGTGCTGGGATTAAAGGCTTGCGCCACCACCACCGCCCAGCTTATACTTAACTTTTTAATGGGTTCTTGGAGCTATTTTCTCTCAAAAACCTAATCTCTCTTCATAGTAATGTAGTATATAAAAAGATGAAAAAATTACAATATAAAAATAAGCTCCCGGGGCTGGAGAGGTGATGGCTCATCCATTAAAAGTTCTTACTGCTCTAGTAGGGGATCCATGTTCAATTCCCAGCATCCATAACAAGCAGCTCACTAACCTCCCTAACTCTAGCTCCAGCATATCCAATGCTCTGTTCTGGCCTCTGAGATACACATGTGCACATAAGTAAAGTAAACTGAGAACTAGTAATGATGAAATCTGGTGCAAAGAACCTCCTCCCACCACTGACATGTATGTGCTGACCCACCACTGACACGTAGCCACCGAGCCTGATGACCTAAGTTTGATCCTTGAAACTGCACTCCCAAACTTGTTTTCTAACCTACACACACACACACACACACACACACACACACACACACACACACACACACACACACACACACACACGCTCCCAATATGTTCTTTTTAAAAGCTAGAATTGTTTTTTTTTTTAATGTAAGTTTAAGGAAGTTAGGTTTTAAATACTCATTTCTGTAGAAAAATGTTGTTATAAGCGTACAATTTTATTAGATATTTAAGATATAAGGCACTATCATAGACAGGTGGTAGTGGCAGAGGCTGGCGGATTAATTTGAATTTGAGGCCAGCCTGGCTACAGACTGAGTTCCAGGATGGCAAGGGCTACACAGAGAAACCCTGTCTCAAAAAAAAAACAAAAAGAAAAGGAAAAAGACACTATCACATAGTTAAAATTAATAAAGTTGAGATGAAAACTGAAAATATGTGAGATTGTGATAACAAGTTTTCATTTTTGTATGGCTGTGAATAAAATACCTCATGGAAACCATCTGGGCTCATGGTTTTGAGGATTTTAATTTATAGAAAGAAGACATGGCAGAGTGACTCTTTCCATGGCAGCAAGAGTATGTGGGTGTGGTGGCTATTTGCATAGCAATGGACCGGTTAGCAGACAGTGAGACCAGAACCAGGGGTATGGCTATAACCCAGTGATTCTCAACCTGTGGGTTTCAACATCCTTCATATCAGATATTTACATTATGATTCATAACAGTAGCAAAATTACAGCCATGAAGTAGCGAAGGGGATGTGCTCTGCAGAAGAAAGGGTTCTAGAGAATTTTGTTCCTTGCTGATTTTTCTAATAGTATAAGGTATAAAGTTTAGTGCAGAACATGGTAAATTTTTTAAATTCATGATAGAGTTTAGAAACTTGTGCATAATAGAACATGTAGATCATAGGCACAGAAAAATCTAAATTTTAAGTTAATATTTTCCACAAGTTCTACTTTTTTTTTTTTTTTTTTTTTTTTTTTTTTGGTTTTTCGAGACAGGGTTTCTCTGCGTAGCTTTGCGCCTTTCCTGGAGCTCACTTGGTAGCCCAGGCTGGCCTCGAACTCACGGAGATCCGCCTGGCTCTGCCTCCCGAGTGCTGGGATTAAAGGCGTGCGCCACCACCGCCCGGCCAAGTTCTACTTTTTTTGAGGGAGCATGTATTGGCATTCTTTCGGTTTACTGTTTTTTGAGACAGATGGCTCCCTGTGTAGTTTAGGTGGGCTTCCACTCTCAGGTGACAGGGTTGTTAGTATGTGCCTCTTTGCCTGGCCATGGAGCCATCCTGTTCTGAACAGTGAAGTGAAGTTAGAAAACCATGATGTGATAAGATTGTATTTAAACTCTCCTTTGTAATGTACATACAATGCTTTGTCTAGTATTTGTTTTTATAAGTTCATGAGGTGTTTTTTTTTTTAGCCTTTAACACATAACATTTCCATCCTATATAAGGTAATGTAAGTATTCATCTAAAGTAAGTTCAGAATCAAAGGAATTTGACCTGTTGAGCTGTGAAGACATCAAACCTCAGGATACTTAGGATTATTTGTGAATTCAGTGATGATTTAGTTGTACTGGATTTTATAGTTTAAAGAGGGAAGGCTGGAAGTGCATGACTTAGTAGTACTGTGCGCATTTTATTCCCCCAGTGCAGTTACTGCTGCCTGTGAATAAAGCGGAGAGCGATCTATAAGAAGTCTTGTTTTGTTAGCAGTGTTTAGGTGGCAGAGCTAATGGTCCAGAGGGTAGTAAGATTCTGCCTCCATAAGACATTGCTTACTGAAGTATGAAATGCCTCATATTTATGTGACCACGTATTGCTTCCAGTATTCTTTAGAACATGGATGAGGTGGTTGCTATGATCCTCAAAGAGACAGGGAAAAACTAAGGTGTAGAAAAGCTAGTAAGTGGTCAGACACAGTGTGATACATACCTGTAGTCCCAGCCACCGAAGAGGCTTCATCAAAAGGATCATTTGCACTCAGGAGTTCAAGACCTGGACCACACCTTTCAAGAAGACCCATCTGAAAAGAAAAGGGACACAGGATACAAAACAGACTAGTTAGTCATTTACCCAAATTTTTTCCAAGAACAGAGAGAGTCATATACCAGGACTGCCTGTGCCCTATCTCTGCCCAAACAATTAAGTCACTTTATTCATTAAGAATATCTTTTTTTTTTTTAATAAATAAATCTTTATTTTTTCTTTTTTTTTTATTTTGTTTTTTGTTTTTGTTTTTTTCAAGACAGGGTTTCTCTGTGTAGCTTTGCGCCTTTCCTGGAACTCACTTGGTAGTCCAGGCTGGCTCATTAAAAATATCTTATAAGCATTTTTATGTGAAAGTAAATATAGTAATTTCAGGAAAATACTAAAGCATACAAAAATTACTGGTAATCTCACCCTAAGTTGAACCTTAAGAGTACTGATTTTGACCAAGTCTTCGGAAACTGATGTGTGTTCAGAATGTACATCTTTAATGTGTATGAATACACTCACACTCTGAGGGAAGGGTTGTTTCCTTCAGGTAGAACTGAAGGGCTGTACCTGTCAGGAGATCAACTTGGTTGACAGTAAGCAGCATAGCTGTAATTCCAAGTGCAGCAAAGCCTTAGTGTTTGCCTGGACTGTTTGGCCTGCTGACTGGCTGGTGCAGAGTGAAGTCTTATCAGCATTCCCTTGAGTCTGAATCATCCACTGTGGAATGAGGACTGAAAACAGCTGGTACTCCCACACTAGGAAGTCAGAACACTGATTTCAAGCACAGAATTGTTCTGCCTTCACATCTGGTCCATCTCCCTCTTCTAAATGTCTTGAAATTGGCAGCTGAATCTCAATACCATTAGCGCAGTTTATTGGGTGCTCTTTAATGGCACAACAAATGAACAGTTAAACCATAATTTTTCTTCTTGCTTCTTCAGGTTAATCAGTTCCGGCAGCTGTATTCCAAAGTCATCAATGACAAGCATGATGATGTCATGGCCAAATTTGGCGCTATTCTGGCCCAAGGCATACTGGATGCAGGTAAATATTCTTAGGTCTTCCAGATGTATTATGCAAATCTAATGAAACAGCTAATCTAATGTTCTCTATGACATCATGGAAATTGAGTCTGAAGCAAATTATTCCAGGGTAGAACTTGAGGAGTGTATAGTTTCCAGAGACAGTTTTCATTTATTCAAACACAAACATGCATTTGAATGCTAATCATTCCCCTGCACTCACACATATACACTGTTCCCTCTTGCCTCTCTGCCAAAGATTGAATGTAGAACATCACATGTGGAGTGTAATTACACCATGGAGTGTGTATCACCCTTTTTATGTTTTTTCTGAGAGAGGGTGTAAGTTGTTTTGGTGGCCTTGAACGTGTTATCCTCTTGCCTCAACCTCTTACAAGTATCTCATGATCAGAATCAGCTGGTTTTACTGTTTATCATATTCGTTTTCAGAAAATGTGTTGAATCAAGAATTAAATGTTGGGGGCTGGAGAGATGGCTCAGAGGTTAAGAGCACCGACTGCTCTTCCAGAGGTCCTGAGTTCAATTCCCAGCAACCACATGGTGGCTCACAGCCATCTGTAATGAGATCTGGCGCCATCTTCTGGCGTGCAGGCACACATGCAGACAGAACACTATACATAAATAAATAAATAAATAAATAAATAAATAAATAAATAAATAAATAAATAAATAAATAAAAGAATTAAATGTTACAGTTTTCCTTTTGCGGGGCTGGAAAGATGGCTAAGTGGTTAAGAGCACTTTCTGCTCTTGCAGAGGACCCACGTTCAGTTCCCAGCACCCACATCAGGTAGGTCACAACCACCTGTAGCTTGAGTTTCAAGGGTTCAGCTCCCTCTTCTGGTTTTGTGAGCATCCCACATGGTACATATACATACATGTAAGCAAAACACTCATACACCTAAAATAAACCACTGGGCGCAGCCTTTACTCCCAGCACTCAGGAGGCAGAAGCCCTGGTCGAATTTCTGTGAGTTCAAGGCCAGCCTGATCTACATAGTGAGTTCCAGGACAGCCAGAGCTACAAATTGAGACCCTGTCTCAGAAAACAAAAAATAAATCACCAGCTGCTTCTTCCCTTGTGCAGGACCTAGAGATCTTACTTTCATCTCAATGGGTTGCTCTGCTCATGGTTTTCCTCTTTCTCCACAGGTGGTCATAATGTCACGATCTCCTTACAGTCCAGGACTGGGCACACTCATATGCCTTCTGTGGTTGGCGTCCTTGTCTTTACCCAGTTCTGGTTCTGGTTTCCCCTTTCACACTTCCTGTCATTGGCTTATACCCCTACCTGCGTCATTGGCCTTAACAAGGACTTAAAGGTACGTCTGTGAGTCCTGAGCTTTGTGGGTATCCTTATCATAGTGACCCCCCATTCCTAAAGCTTCTGTGGACTTGAAAGATGACATTGTGGGCGGCATACTTTCGTTCAGTCCGAGTCAGTCCTTAGCCTCGCAGTGTGAGGACAGTGTGTCTGGAAGTTTCCAAAGAGAGCTTTACTAGCTGTGTGACACTGGACACGGCTTCTGAGAGGGATGATGGCGGAGGGGCTCAGTACAAAAATATGAAGAGATTTCATAAGCCATTCTTTGTATTTTGGTGTTTTGATTTGATTTTTATTTTGCAACAGGGTCTCACTTTATAGCCCTGGCTGGCCTGCAATTCACGATGTAGACCAGGCTGGCCTTCAACTCACAGAGACCTGCTTGCTTTTTCCTCCAGAGCACTGGGATTCCAGGCCTGTGCCACCATGCTTGGCCACTTTAATCCAAAGGCAGCAAGAGGTTCAACATAATTCAGTAGCACTGTTGGTTCACTCTTTGAGGGTTTATTTTAGGCATATTTAAGCATAGCAGTTTGGTGAAAAATTTCCTGAGGATATTTAACTCAATCTCGTGTGTACAACAAAGCTGACTATATCATACCCTTTGTAAAGTATATATCTCCCATAAAGATATGTTCTATAGATTGACTGAGGAAAACAAGCTCATGATAAGGGTCTGGGGGAGGGTCCTGTGTAGTCTCCAGCCACACAGATAGCGCAGAGGTCATGAGGCTATTAACCACATCTGAGTGGAAAACAGATTCTACATCTCTCTTTGAAGAGACAACCCTGCGGTGTTTAACATTCCTGGTTCCCCTAGTGCTTATCTGTGAGCACAAGGCCTCCTCGCCTACTTAACAAAGAATTGTTAGCATAAGGAAAAGAAGCACAGGGCAGTAGCCCTTTCGTAGTGGCAGACAACAAGACCAGAAGTGAGCAGTCAGGGAGTCTGGCAGAACAGAATGATCACAGAGGTTAGAAGCTTTAGGTGCTACATGCCCTGGCTTCACAATTTGTAATCACATTTTTAATAGGGTTTGTGATAAGGTTTTTTTCTCAGCCCTGTGACCTGATGATTCATCTTGTTCTTCTTTAAAGGTTAAAAGCTTTTGGACCTTTAAATACTTACAGTCTGTCATCACTGTTGTTAAGATGTTTTGTTAAATTTTCAGAATGGAAAATTTCTAAGCTCAAATTTGTCTTAATTAAGTAATTCCTTATATTAATACTTCATTATAGCTGTATGACTAGTTATTCTTGATTAAGTATTTCAATATTAAAACTGCTCACAGTTGCAAATATTCAGCATCTTTATTTCTCACAACAACAGTATGTTGTTTTCCTAATCCCTGGTATTTAACATTGTCTGTCGTTGAACCTCCTGTGTCATCTTTGGAGGCTTGCAGTCTGCCCAGCATTATACTGTTTTTACTCTTGTCAGTGAAAGTGAGATAGACAAGATAAGTTCCTGTAATAGTGGTGCTTATTACCATTTTTCATCAATGCAAATTAGGTAAGTAAAGAAAGATGTAGGCGAGAGAGCAGATTTGCTCCATTACCAATATGCAGCTAGTTTTCCATTAGGCCCATGTTAGAAAGCATGATTATGTGGTGTAGAAACTGTATACAGACTAACTAGTTGTCAATGTGGTACAAGGAATGGTTGTGGGAGTTTAGTGAGCAGAAGGAATATATAGCACTTTCCTAAGTAGGTAACATTGTTACCATGTTCACAGCAGTGAGTAGGACTTAGCCCACTAACACTGAATGACAGAAGAGAAAATTATGCTTGATCAGTGGTAAAGCTTTAGGATCTGTACCAAAATTAATTCACAAGGTTTTTCTAAGAGCGCTAACATGGAACCAGCTCTGTTGTTGAACATTTAACGTGCATGGAAACTTTCTATCTCCCTTTGCGTCCATATGCTTGTTAAAAACAGAATACATAAGTCTTGATGTTATTTCCATGGAGAGAACAAAAGAGTGTTTTATTTCTTCAGATGCCGAAAGTTCAATATAAATCAAATTGTAAACCATCCACATTTGCATATCCTGCCCCTCTGGAAGTACCAAAAGAAAAAGAAAAGGAAAAGGTATGTTATTTGAGTCTTTAAGTAACATTTGTTCTTGTTAGAGAAGCTACTGACTGTTTAAAGGGATTCAGTTTTTAAAATTTTAAAATCTGGTTAGTTGGTTGTTTTGAGTAGGGTCTCACTATGGGGTCTTAGCTAACCTGGAACTTAATAGTATATCAGACTGACCTCAAACTCAGAGTCCGCCTGGCTCTGCCTCCAAGGTACAAAGGTTAAAGGCCTGTTCCATCATGCTGCACAACTTTAATTATGTGTATGTGGAGGGTATTCATCTTAAGTGTGGGTGCCCACAGAGACTAGAGACATGAGATTGATCATTCTGGAGCTGGAGTTACAGACAGTTGTGAGCTGCCTGACATGGATGCTGGGAACCAGACTTGGGTTCTTGGAAGAACAGTGTGTGCTCTTAATGGTTGAGCTATGTCTTCAGCCTTGTTCTGTTTTATTGGAGTGTGTGGGTGTGTGGGTATGCGTGCCTGCGTGTGGGCTCTCAAAGACGAGAAGAGGGCATCGATCTCTTCTGGAGCTGGAGTTACAGTCAGTTGTCAGCAGATCTGCCTGACATGGATGCTGGGACCCAAGCTCAAGTCCTCCGGAAGAGCAGCATGTGCTCTTAGCTGCTGAACCGTCTCTCCAGTCCAAACCTTGTTTGGGTTTTTAAAGCAAACTTGTGGTAATAGCTAACATTAGACGTAAATGTAAATTAATGGGCCCCATGACACAAGAGTTGCAACGCGCAAAAGTTTGCTCTGCTCTGATAGTACCTCTTACACACACTAAAACTTCAGCATTTTCTACACACACTGATCTACATCCTCTGTCTTACTGTACCAGTATTTTCAATGTATAACTTTTCACCAAAGCTACAGAGTAATATATATCTATATTATTTCTTTTATCTGATATACATTTAAGGACATTTTTTATTTGATACACTACAGATGAGGGTATAATAAAGTTGTTTATATACTTGTGTTCTTGTGCAAGTGTATCTGTCACTTAGAATAGTAGGTGTGGAATTGTGTGGTCAAAAGTAACTCATGCTTTGGGATAGTGGTGGCGCACACCTTAATCCCAGCACTCAGGATGCAGAGACAGGCAGATCTCTGTGAGTTCAAGGCCATCCTGGTCTACAGAGTGAGTTCCAGGACAGCCAGGGCTGTTATAAAAAGAAACCATGGCGGGTGGGGCAAATTAGGTAATATGCATGAAAATAATTACATGAATAAAACTAACTTCACCAATGGTTTTGAACACACTCATTGATACATAGTAAGGAATACTCATTTACAGAGCTGCACTGTCTATGGCATTATGCTTAATAAAACAAGCAACCTTTTCATAATGCTTATGTGGTCAAAATTGTTCTTTAAGATAATTTTCATATTAAGTATTTGTTGATTTTGCTTTAAGTTTTGTGTATAAGTAGAGCTAATTTTATAACTCACCACATTCAAGGTACACAACACATTTATTACTTCATTTTATTTATTTATTTTTATGGTTTTTTCAAGACAGGGTTTCTCTGTGTAACAACCTTTGTTGTCCTGGAACTCACTTTGTAGACCAGGCTGGCCTCGAACTCACAGAGATCCACCTGCCTCTTCCTTCCAAGTGCTGGGATTAAAGGCATGTGCCACCACTGCCTAGCTTATTACTCCATTTTCAAAGTCTTGTTTCCCCTTTGATTTCAAGTGAGATTCATCAGGGAAGATGAATCCTAGCTAACTGTTGTGTATTACCATTTCAAGGTGTCCAGTTATGAGAACATCTCTATGACCAAGAATTTTCAAGTGTTTTCCCCATAAAGCCAGTAAGAACATAGCACTTAAGTCTGTGTCTCAGAAGTAGATGACAGCCAATTCACACCCAAGGCAGATGAGAAAGGGGGGTTGTTTTGGACACAGCCCCAGTAGCTAAAGATGACAGTAGCAGCAAATGATGTCCCTTGATGTCCTGCTTGCTTTCCCATTTACTCTCCAGTGGCTTTGTTGTTTATAGTCACTGCAGGAAACAAGGACACGCTGTAGGACTGTTTCCTTTGGGCTTGTTTCTTAGTATGTAGGTGAGAAATTATAACAGTTACAATTTTGATTGTTTCTAGGTTTCCACTGCTGTGTTGTCTATTACTGCCAAAGCTAAAAAAAAAGAAAAGGAAAAAGAAAAAAAGGAGGAGGAGAAGATGGAAGTGGTAGGTGTGACTCAGTGGTCATTCGTAGGTGTTGATACCTGTGGGGGTCTAGAGTCCTTAAACACTGCTGTACTCTGCACTTAGTTAATTGCCCTGCTTCCAGAATACAGAGACACATATTTGAAAGAAACTCTAGAAAACCTGTCTGTACTAGTTAGCTTTTCTTGTTGCTATAACAATACCTAACCTAAGAGGGTTTGCGCTCAGGGTTTTAAGGGATACAGTCTGTCAGGGCAGGAAGGCGTGGTGGCTGGGGGAGCATGCAGCGTGGCTTGCTCATACATTAATCAGGAAGCAGAGAGTTAAGGCTGGCAGCAGAGCCACTCTGCACTTTAGGCCCATCCTCCAACACGTGAGGCCCCATGTCCAGAAAGCCCCCAGATGTTCCCGTGCGTGAGCTTACAGAGGGCATTTCCCATTCAGACCATAACAGTGTCCATTGGTGGGAAGGCAGATGAGTACAGACAGGAGTGAGTTCAGAGAGAAAGTTACAGCTGAAATAGACTTTGAAGAACAGGTTCTGAGTAGACAGTGACTTGTGATCCATTTAAATAGACCCTCTTCCGTTCTCTGCTGGAAGAAACCCTTTTCATCCTTTAAAACGATTCATACCATTCTGACTACGAAGTAGAGTCCTGGGTCGTCTTAGTTGTGCTTTTGTGCCTGGCAGTGTTCTGCAGACTTAGCTGCTGACAGCTCAGGCGGTGGGGCCAGAAGTGGTCCTTTATTGATTGCCCTTTTCCCAGGATGAAGCAGAGAAGAAGGAAGAGAAAGAGAAGAAAAAGGAACCTGAACCAAACTTTCAGCTGTTGGATAATCCAGCACGAGTCATGCCTGCCCAGCTAAAGGTCTTAACGATGACAGAGACCTGCAGATACCAGCCTTTCAAACCAGTAAGTTACCAATGGCTCTTAACTGTGTTTGCTGGTGGGGTATTAATCTATAGGACTCGGTAAGACTGACAGAAGAGGATAAATCCCCAAGGTCGGTAGTACCTTAAAAAAAATACTCTTGGCAAAAACAAGAACATTCCTGTCAGCTTTATCTAGATGTTTAGAGAGCTTTTCTTTTCTCTGGTAATTCTTTTTTTTTTTTTTTTTTTTTTTCTTTTTGAAGGGGGGTGGGGGGCTTCAAGACAGTTTCTCTGTGTAGCAGCCCTGGCTGTCCTGGAACTCACTTTATAGACCAAGCTGGCCTCCAACTCACAGGGATCACCCTGCCTCTGCCTCTGCCTCCCAAGTGCTGGAATTAAAGGTGTACAGTGGCCACCGTCACCGTCACCGTCACTGCCACCACCCGGCTCTAGTAATTCTTAAGAACTATTTTCCCTTTTCTGTCATAGATCTAGGCACGTAGCTACTGAGCCAGACACACTGGGCTGAATTTTAACCTTTCATTCATAGGCTTTGTGACCTTGGTCCAAGTGCTAAATGTTTCTTTCTGTTTGCTCTGTTTGCTCCATTTGTAAAATAGGGATTACCTCCTTAACTAATAGGCACAGATCAAAGACATTATACAGCCTAGTGTGGCGGTACACGCCTTTAATCCTAGCACTTGGGAAGCAGGGGCCAACCTAACCTACAAAGTGGGTTCTAAGACAGCCAGGATTGTTACACAGAGGGAAAAAAGTTAATTTGCAAGCACTGAGAAACTGGGAACAAGACCTGGCCCTGCCAAATAAATGATCACCATCATAATTACAATGTTGTCATAAACACATCGAATTTTAGAATTAAAAAAAGGATCTTTGTGATAGTCCACCACACTAGGCTGTATAATTAATCCCAAACCAGAATGTTTGTTAGAAACAAGTGTATATTGGTTACTTTCTCATTCCTGGGACAGACTCCCTGGCAGAACTCAGTGTGAGAGGATATAGTCCATCATGGTGAGAGAAGCATGGTGGAGTTTGGGGCAGCAGGAGTGAGTGCCTGGGGCTCCTCACGTCTCAGAAGACTAGAAAGTGGAGTCAGGAAGCAGGCCCAGGCTCTGACTCCCAAGGCTTGCCCTTATGTCTGCCAGCTGTGCCCTACATTCCAAAGAATCATAAGCTCCCAAAACAGTACCACCATCTGGGCACTAAGTATTCAAACACAGAAGCCTGCGGGGACATTACACATCCGAACCATGGTGAAATGCTTATCAGAAACTTTACCATGATACTGTCTTTATCGTTCAAGTTTTTTGTTACTTTATTTTTGATGGCATTTTGTTTTGTTTGTTTTTTTTTTTTTTTTTTTGAGACAAGATCTTACTCTGTAGTCCACTCTGGCCTACAACTCATTTTGCAGCCCAGACTGCCCTTGAACCAACGGGCAGTCCTCCTGACTAGGGCTCCTCAGTGCTAAGATTATAGATGTGGACCTATAATGTTAGTCCTGACCCAGTTTTCTTAAATCTGGAAAGCTAAATACTGACCAATAGACCAACCCATGCAAGATATCCAGATCTTGAGTCTGTTGTTTGAAATATAGATGAGATTTCCAGATCATCCATGGGAGTAAGTTTATTTTTTATCAAGCCAATGATGAATTGAAAACAACTCTAGTTTTGGTTGTGAGCCAAGGTGTTCCTGACTAGATTATCAGCTTAGACAAAAACAAGAAATGGAAACTGTTATGTGGTGGTTTGAGCTGAAGGTGGGCATGACTGGGTTTGTCTCCTGGCTCTTTTGTTTAGTAGTGTGACTTAGTAACTCCTTTGCATTTCATTGTCTTTTTTTGTTTGTTTGTTTTGGTTTGGTTTTGGTTTTTCGGGACAGGTTTCTCTGTGTAGTTTTGGTGCCTGTCCTGATCTCGCTCTGTAGACCAGGCTGGCCTCGAACTCACAGAGATCCGCCTGGCTCTGCCTCCCGAGTGCTGGGATTAAAGGCGTGCACCACCGCCCAGCTCATTTCATTTTCTTTAACTGTAAAATTCGTACAGTAATTGCCTCTACTCTAGTGATACCATGAGGGAGGCATTTCCAGGTCAGTTCCAGTTTGATTGTCCTAGGTTCAGGATTTCTTCAGGTTGATGCAGGTGCTCTCAAGTTTGGTAGAGGTGACTATACGCATTTGTGAATGTATTAAGTTTTGTGCATTAAAGGAGTATATTTTTTATTGTGTGAATTATTTCTTATCTTAATAAAAGACCACTCCTTCATATGTACATTGAAGAAAGAAATTGCCCTTTAACCCACTCTATACTCTCAATGACAAGGTCATCAATGTGTTCCTCAGATGGTGCATTTTAAAGAAACACTGTGAAACTTGGTGACTCATTCCTCTAATCCCAGCACTTGGGATACTGAGGCAGATGGATCTCTGTGAGTTGGAGTCTGAGCTCCAGGCCACCCACGGCTACATACTAAGACTCCATCTCAGTGCCCGCCCCTCAAAAAAAAAAAAAGCACTATGATAATGTCTGTATTCTGCTTCAGCAAGAATTCAACATCTTAAGTTCTTAATAGCCTTTTAGACAACCTGTCTTATCTTCTCCTTAGTGAATGAATCAGCATTAGTCAATCTAAAATGTGGTATGGTTATAAACAGCTTCTGGTTATGTGGATTGTGTTGCAGAGTGTGAGTGAGATCATTAGTTCTGGTGAGCATATTGTAGAAGTTAGAACCCATAGCTAGAGGTTTCCAGAAACTTGGAAGTCCTCTTCTGAGTGGATATTTTATTCTGCTTGGAGGTTCATCTCCATTTGCTCCACCAGGAATTCACATAAACTTTTAGGCCATGGAGGATGAGGGCAGTGGTCATATTCTCTGATGTTCTTAGGCTGTTGGTAATCAAGGCAGAGTCCATTCATAGAAGAAAAGCAAACTGTTCAAGGGAGAGAGCTGTAAATTCTTTACTTTGGTGTGAGTGCATGTGCACCTTTAATCCCAGCATTCAGGTGGCAAAGGCAGTGAATCTCTGTGAGTTCGAGGCCAGCCTGGTCTACAGATCGAGTTCCAGGACAGGCTCCAAAGCTACACAGAGAAACCCTGTCTCTGGAAGAAAAAAAAAGGAAGAGGAAATGGTCTAGAAATTCTTGAAGGCACGCCAGTTTTATAGCATAGCAGGGCAGAGTCTTGATGAGTAAAATCAGATTAGGTCAGGTGCAGAGATGCTTACCATGTGAGCCCTCTGACTAATGTCTGTGGGCTTCTTTCCTTCCCAGTAATGTGCTTTGTAAAGTTTGCTTTTTCCAGATGTGCCTTGCTGACTGATTTGATTACAGAGAGCAGCTTTCCATTTCCTTTGACACAGGCAAGCAAACAGAATAAGATTAGCACGCCAGAGATGGCTGACTAGTTTGGTGTTTGAATTTACCATCAGCTAATAGGCTGGGAGAGGGCTTAATGGAATTGCCACTGTAGCCTGCTTTCCTTTGTCTTTCCATCTGGCTTTTCATTACTTACATCACAGTGGTTTCTAGATTACAGTGAAAACACTCAGATGTCTGTTGTATTTATTATTTTCTCTGACAAGTACTATTTTCTGTGACCTTCTGGAATTGCTGGAGGGAATTTTATTTGTAGATTTTCTTGACTCACACAAATAAAATAAACTAGAGTTCCTCAAAAACTTGTAATACGGGGCTGGGGAGATGGCTCAGCCATTAAAACCACAACAAAAAACTATAATATACACTCATATCAAAGGTCATGGGGTCCTTGTTACTCTTCCAGAGAACTCGGGTTCTGTTCCTCAGACTCCCCTAGCAGTTCACTGCTGTCTGTGACTCCGGTTGCAGAGAATGCAGCGCCCTCCTCTCCTAGCCGCCTCAGCTACTACACGCATAGTACCCAGACAGTCATACAGACAAAACACCTGTACACATAAAACAAATAAAAATCTCTTCAAAGGTTGAAGGGTGGTCTCCAGGTTGGGGTTAGTTTTTCCACATTTAAACAAGCTCTGGAGTGGTAAAGTTGCCAATCCAAAACCGCTGTCTTGAGTAGGGCAGGAAGGTAGTAGAGTGCTATGTTGAGACAGTGAACATTCTACTCACAGTCGGACGGACGGAGGTTTAGCATCATTTCTTTGGCTGAGACACACTTCTTCCTTTGTGTGGGGTGCGACATGCACATAGAGCAGTGTCGTGTGGCCTACCGTGCACTGGTTAAGTTGGCCGTCCTCAGAGAGGAGCTGTTCAGTGCTGGTGTAATTCTCCCCAGCACAGGCAGTATTGAGGGTCCACTCAGCAAGCGCCCACTGTAGCATTGTGGAATATGAGTAGGGCTTACTCTGGTTTCCTCTCTGTGTGTGCAGCTCTCCATTGGAGGCATCATAATCCTGAAAGACACCAGTGAAGACCTTGAAGAACTTGTGGAACCTGTGGCAGCACATGGCCCCAAAATTGAAGAGGAGGAGCAAGAGCCAGAGCCCCCAGAGCCATTCGAGTATATTGATGATTAAAGACCAGGGGTGAGTGTTCATCAGTCACTTCTGAAGGAGAGCAAGAACGTTGTTCTGCTTCTCCCCCTTCTGTTTGCTCCTCATTTACCCAAATAGCATTAAAGTTCACCTTTCTCGCCCATCTGCACATGTGCACTTGTCTTTCTTTGACTTTGTGCTGTAACGCTCTGCTGGCTCCTCAGAGCGACTAGTCTGCAGACTGTTCTTCAAAGTCTGAAGGAGGCCGGGCAGTGGTGGCGCACGCCTTTAATCCCAGCACTTGGGAAGCAGAGGCAGGCGGATCTCTGTGAGTTCGAGGCCAGCCTGGGCTACAGAGCGGGATCCAAGACAGGCACAAAGCTACACAGAGAAACCCTGTCTCGAAAAACCACACACACACACACACACACACACACACACACACACACACACAAAGTCTGAAGGAGGTGGGGAGCTGGCCCCAATGGGAAAATCTCAGTGAGTTTTCATAAGTATGTCTTCTTAAAAATAGCTAAACTAAAGCCAGGCGGTGGTGGCACACACCTTTAATCCTAGCACTCAGGAGGCAGAGGCAGGCAGATCTCTGAGTTCAAGGCCAGCCTGGTCTACAAAGGGAGTTAGATTTCAAAAAGACAAAACAAAACACAAAGCTAAACAAAGCCAGGCATGGTGGCACATACCTGTGAGCCAACACTGGGGATATGGAGATAGACAGAACAGTAGTTTCAAAGCCATACTTGGCTATGTAACAAGGTGCTACTTGTTTCCCAGCCAGAACAGCTGGAATGTCTTAATGATAAAGGTGATAGATTGATGTACATTCTTGTAAGTTCCTAGGTCAGCCATAGTTAGTGAACCAGTATTCATCCTTAGGTCATGCTCTTATTTTTGTTTTGTTTTTGAGAAAGAGTCTATATGTAACCCTAGCTGTCCTGAAACTCACTACAAATCATGCTGGCCTGGAACTCACAGAAATCTGACTGCCTCTGCCTCCTGAGTGCTGGGATTAAAGGCGTGCATAGGTGTAGGCTTCCTGCTGATTGCCCTCTCTCTGTCCTCTGGGCAATGATTCCAGCACTGGGTCGTCAAGTACTCTCTAGAGGGTCGTCAAGTACTCTCTAGAGCTATTAGTCATCTGGTGTCCTTAAGACACAGGACCTATAAAGACCCTGGGGTCAGACTACACCACAGACACTTCTCTGCTGCAGGATGAAAGATGATTCCGCAGTTGTTTAAAACATAGGTGGGGGTGGGAGGGGCTGGAGAGACGGCTCAGCAGTTAAGAGCACTGCCTGCTCTTGCAGAGGATTTGGATTCAGTTCTGTACCTCCAGTTTCAAGGGACTCGACACCCTCACATGAACTTACATGCTAGCAAAACAAATGAAGTAATAAATTATTTTTAATAAAGGAATTCTTAGCTTCTAAAACTTGAAATAATCTTAATTATGTGAAACTGTCACTCTTTCAATTCCCTTATTTTCTTTTATAATCATCACCTATTTGAAAACACATACAAAAAATACATAATGATTTCTTTAGTTTCACTAACCTGTCAGACATTTTCAGAAAAATATGAGTTTGTTTTACTCTTTAAAGAAGGTAGGAAGCCAGGGGGATGGTCAGAGGGAAGTAAAGGTTCTGCCTTGACCAAGCCTGACAACCTGAGTTTGACCCCTGGACCCATGGGTGGAAGGAGAGCACTGGTTTTTGCATGTAATCCTCTGGCCACCACAGGCATGTTGTTCACACAGGCACCCAGGTAATACAGACCCACACAAAAAAGAAAGAGAATAGGAGCTGTATCGTTTGCTGCAGTGGTATAAAAAAATGCATTCAGGGTTGAGGGTGTAGCTCGGTGATAGAGTATTTATTGGCCCTACACAAGGTCCTGAGTTCGGCAACACACACAAAATGTACAAGTTGCAAATCTAGCATAATGCATACATTGATTAGCAATTAAAGACTGAAACCCTGCCATTAATTAGAAAATAAAACCCTGCCTCAGAGAATGGATTGGCAAGTGGAAGGTTTGTATGAAGTGCTCTGCTTTTCACTGCTTTTCTGTCAGCCTAAGGTTTACTGGACCAGCATGCTTGTACTGTGATCTCTCAGCCTTTCCTACAGCCTTGTGAGACCAACCCGACTGTGTACTTCAAGACAGAGTGGCTTAGAAGTACACAGCTAGAAGTTGAACTCTTGAAGTTTTTTTGTTTACTTTGCTTTGCTTTTTTTGTGTAGTTTTGGTGCCTGTCCTGGATCCACTCTGTAGACCAGGCTGGCCTCAAACTCACAGAGATCCACCTGGCTCTGCCTCCACTGCCTGGCAGAAGTTTTTTAAAGGGTGAAATACTTGATTTGTTAGGAATTTGGAGAGTAGAGAGAGCATCACAAACTGGCATAACAGGGCCGCAGGTGCAGAGTGGAGCTGGGTTTAAATTCCACCTAATAATTAAAAAAAAAAAAGTTTGAGAATAATGAACAATACCAACTTCTGCCACTTTCTCTTTCCCAGGATTTCACCTGCTCTATCCAGAAGTCTATCCGGGCGCATACTCACATGTCTGTGAGGGAACCCACGCTAGACCTACTCGATGCACGCATCATAGCCTACGCTGACCTAAAGAACCTGTGTCCTGAGTCTGTGGTTGAGAAGAAGATACACGACTGTTTAGTGTGCTCTTTCACAGAAATTGGTTTTCAAAGAAATATATTAAAATCTCCAGATCAACAAGACTTTAGTTGATTGGCTTTTCTTCTTTTCTCTCTTCTTGTTGTTATTTTTGTTTTGTTTAGTATTTTTGAGGCAAGGTCTCATTGTGTGTAGCCTTGGCTGTCCTGGAACTCACTATGTAGACCAGGCTGACCTTGAACTCACAGAGATCACCTGCCTTTGCCTCCTGAGTGCAGTTGATTGTTTTTCAACCTGTTTTTTGTTTTGTTTTGTTTTGTTTTGTTTTGTTTTTGTTTTTGTTTTTTAACAGATCTGATGCCACCGCCATAAGCTAATAAGCTTGATGGCACCTACCTATAGCCCAAGCATTTAGGGTGCTGAAGCAGGAGAAAAATGAACAAACAAACCTAGAGAGGTCAGCCCTAATGAACTCATCTATCCAGTCTTGTTAGGGCTGGGTCTAAAGGTTACTGATTCCCAAGGATGGTTCTACATAGTTAATTTCATTGTATCCCCTTCTTTGCAAATTCCCTGTTTCCTCAATATCAGATGATTCTATAAAAGAAATTATCTAATTTCCTAGCCTCTCATTAGCTATGCCCTTCCTGTTCAAGCTCTTAATGTTGCTTGCATTTCAGACAGTTATCTCTTACATTTCCCTTAATATATGAAATGATCGAAAAACAGAAGTGTCTTGAGGATACCATCATCCAAAAGTGAGGAGTCTGGGAAGAGGTAGTGTATTCACTAGCCTGCTTAAGGAAGAAGTCAGCACAGATTCTCATTAGGCAGAGCACTTGGATCTGAGTATCATGAAACTATTTCCTGGTGGGTTTATTTTTTTTCCCCTAGATTTCCTGGGAAATGTCTAGTGCTGAAAAGCTGACAGCAGAATAAAGTCACATAGATAGGATATGAGTTAGAAGCTCTGTAGAAGAAATGGGAAGGGGGAGGCAGAAATTAGCCCCACCCAGATGTTATTGGGTCTCACCTTTCTAGGGTGAAAGGCTATTGGGCTACGCAACAACAAAAAGGTGGAAGTAGATGGTTTAGTTTCAGAATCCAGACCTGATCTAGAATCCAGTCCCTTTACAAGTCTGTAGATAAAGGATTCCTGCCTTTTACAGCTCCTCATTGTGAGCCAGGTGCTTTCATCCCATTGGAAACCTCAAATCCAGCTTTGACTATGTGGCAAGACCCCTGTCTGGAAAGCAGACAAAAATCTCCATCACTTCTATGGCATGCTCTAATTCTCCTCCATTGACTTGGACCTCCCCTTCATTTCACATGTCAGACAAGTGTCGATTTTCATTTGGACAACTTGTGCAGGGATTTGTTGGCAATTGGGAAGACCCTACCAGCTCTGACAGCACCAACTGCTAGCCCCTTCGGTCCTCTTACTCTGCTTTGTCTAAGCAACACTTTTATCCTGTACCATCTTTGTGCTGATGACAGGGTATCCATACCCTGCTCATGCTCCTGACGTGCACCTCCAACTACTGGGGCATCCTCATCTGGGCTGCCTCAGTGAGCACAGCATATCTGAGCACATTTTGTACCCAGCCTTCGACTGCTTTGGGCTAATGTTCACACCTCCACCTAGCTGCCCTCAACAGAGGTGCAACTTTCACCTCTGTGCAAGCCGTGGTTTGGCTCCGGGCCTCTGCAGTGACAACTCCACTCTCCTTACCCACTGCTGACTACCCCAGGCAAGTCTACCTCCAGGCTCAGCCCACTCTAATCCTTTCCCCAAATCCACCTTTGTAAAGCATGTTGGTCTCCTGCTTAAAAACTTGCTGAGTAAGCTCCAGATCCCCTCATATATGTGTATCTGTCCGAAGCCCTAGTTGCTGCTCATCTCTGCAACCTCTCTTTGGACTCTGCTACTTTTAGAGAGAGAGAGAGAGAGATGCCCATGGAGGCTAGAGGCATCCAGTCCCCCAGGAGCTAGAGTTGTAGGCACTTGTGAGCTGCCTGAGTGGTACTGGGAATTGAACTGGTATCCACTGTAAGAACTGCTGAGCCAGGTCTCCAACCCAACTCTACTACCATATTTATCTCTAGATCTGGTATATATGCAAACGGTTCTTGGCTCACAGCAGGTTTGTATCTGATAAACCTATTATAAATTGAAGATATGTTTTATACATCTATGGTAATTGTAGCTTAACAACACACCACCAAGGAATACCATGTGACTGCATGACTGACTGGCAGCTGTGGCTCATTGCTACTCCCCAGCATTTTCCAGAGGGTTGGACTTCACATCACTAGCTCAGAAAAAGACTCACAGTCAAAATTTAAAGTACAGTTTCATCAGCTGTATATTGTTTTCACATAAGGCTGAGGTGTGATAAAATAAATCTTACCATCTTCAGTGGTTTCAGTGTCTGCTTTGGGGACACTTTAGGAAACCATCCCTGATTTCTTCCACCAAGGTAGGACCACATAAGGCCTCTTGTCCTCACGATGTATCATCGTTCATTGCCTTATTTCTGGCCTAACTTCTCCCATTTTTGTCTTCTATTGCCTGTGCATAATTGTCTTGCTACTGTTCATTTATTTTTCAGATAGTCTCTCCATGAACTCATAATCCACCTGCCTCAGCTTCCCAAGGTCTATACTAAAATTTCAAGCATATGCTAACATGTTCAAGTATCCCAGCACTAACTATATTTTTAAGAATGGTAATTGGGAAGTGGGCAGTGGTGGCACTTTAATCCCAGCACTCAGGAGGCAGAGGCAGGAGGATCTCTGGCTTCGAGGACAGCCAGAGCTACACAGAAACCCTGTCTCAAATAAGAAAGAAAAAGAAAAGAAAAAGAATGGTAATTGGGAGGGTGTGATGGTGGGTATCTGTGAGTTCCAGGACAGACAGGGCTACCCTGTCTCAGAAAAAAAAAAAAAAAAAAAAAAAGCAAACTGAAGAATATTAATTGGGAAGCCAGCTGAGCATTGACAGGAGAATTTGGACAGAATCCCATGAGGACAGAGGATGAATTCATCTGCCCAGAAGCCACTTCCCCAGGGATTTCAACCTTCAGTGTTTCTTCTGCAGTGAACGAATGTTTCTGGGAGGATTGACTTTCATTTGATTTTGCTCTAGAAGAACTCTGGCTTTTCCCCGTCTGCACAGATGGTGTCTTTGGAATCTACAACAGTGAGAGATGACAGGAAGGAATGAACTGAACAAAGATACTTCTGTGGCTTTGTCTCAGGCGCTTCTCCAGCCTCATATCCATCATCAACGAGACACTCCCACATTCCCTTCCAAGTGTTGTTCTGCTGTTGTGGGGACTTAACCTTTACGGTCAAGGCTGCTGGGTCCTTCTGAGCCAAACCATAGAGTAAGAACATCATGGACTCTGGTTCTGCCCCCTGGTGGCTTCCTCTTCTGTACAAAGCAGTAGCGTTCATTTCACGGTTGTTTTAGGGGTTGAAGAATGACTAATGAGCACGGGCTTACTGGATGCTAGACACCAGCATGCACCTCCTCTGTCACTGCCCTCGGAGACGGACACCGCTGCCAGCGGGAAGCTCTGAGCCCTTGTAGTGGAGGCCTACCTTCTCGTGTCCCGGAATCTCGTGCTGAATGGCTTGATCTGTATCAAAAGACACTTTTACAGTTGTGCGCATGGTTCATCTCCATCAACCTGTTCTCTGACCTCTGGGTTTTCAGGGGGTGTTTGACTCACTAAGCCAGCAGACCTGGCATCCTCCACACTCCTACACAGAATTCTACTCAGAAAGACAGTATTATTTCCAAATATCCTTGGCCTTGCCCATGTAGCCTCTTAGTGATGGCATTTCCCGTCTGTTTGCTGGCATCTGGGCAGTTCTTTTGGTGTATGGAAATAGTGTTTTCCAAGTTAGTCAATTAGTAATTTGTAATACATTGCATCCAAGAGATAAACAGATGTGGCAAAGGACTGGTGGAGATAATGGGTTTCCCTTCAAAGTTCATCCCATGACCTGTGTGGACAGTCCTGCTTCATGTCCCAAAGACTCAAGAGAGTCATGAGTGGCCAAGACTCCTTGCTTATGGGGGATATAAGGTAGCATCCCCCAAAAAAGGACCCTGATGGCCAGAGCAAATCTCTCTTCTATTTGGACTAGAAGCCCTGAGGGAAAGGGGTTCCTTCATGTCTCTTTTGCCCTCAGTAATCAGTGTTGAGCAGCTCTGAGGCCTTCTGCAAAGTTGTCCTCCAATGACTTCCTGCAGGTATATATGGGCAATGTCCCAGCCAGTTTATAAGTCCGTTCTTTCAGCAAGTCCAACATCTCAGCTGTGCTGGCCTAATACGCACAAAGCCCTGGGTTCAATCTCCAGCACCACATCAAACCAGTTACAGTGCCACAGGCCTTTAATCCCAGCACTTGGGAGATGGAGGCAGGAAGATAAAAAAATTGAAGTCATCCTTGGCTATAAGGCTATCCTGAGCTACAAAAGACTGTCTCAATAAATAAATAAATAAATAAATAAATAAATAAATAAATAAATAAATAAATAAATAAATAAATAAATAAATAAATACAAATATCCAAAAAATTCCTTGTCCTGGTTAATGCATTTTGGTTTCAGATTAAATCATTGTCCTAGCTCTCAGGACTTGGGTTAATGCCTTTTGACCCTGGCTACCTTTGCTCTATGGTACACCCAATCACCTTGCTTATTTTTGTTCCCCCTTATTAGCATATAAGCTTAATGAGGACAAGGAGCCTATTTTTAAAGATTGTCCTGTTACTGGGTAGTTCTTGTCTTCTCAAAGGAAGGAATTCAGCCAGAGACAGTCAATTTAAGCAGAAGTTTTCACTAAACAAAGCATAAAGTATACCCTCTCAAGAGAGACAGTGTGGGCGGACCCAAAGGAGAGGAACTGCACATCAGCTTTCATGAGCATTAATAAGGTAGGTGGCATATTCCATAGGTAAAGTATCCCTTTTTCCCTTCCCCTTTTTTCAAGCCATAGTAGAACATCTTCCTTTAGGATATTTTTTCCCATGATCTTCTTGGAATTCACAGTGTGAGTGAGATTTTCATGAAGTCTTTTTAGGGGGTGTACATCCTTAGTGATATGCCTGTGTAGCAACTGGGAAAGTTCCCAGGAGCCTTGATTTCTCATACAGCAGGAAGAGCCTGAGTTGTTTTTGTTGTTTTTTTTTTTTTTTTTTTGAGACAGGGTTTCTTTGTGTAGCCCTGGTTGTCCTGGAACTCGCTCTGTAGACTGAGTTCTGTGGTCTCAAACTCAGGGATCTGCCTGCTTCTGCCTCCTGTGTGCTGGGATCAAAGGCGTGTGCCCCACCTCCTGAAGAGCCTATTTAATTGCCAAGGCGTTGTGATGTCATACCTAGTTCCTGATACACTGCTGCAGTGGTTACTTCCTGTCTGCCTACCAGGTCTCAGCCCCATTCCTAATGTCCAGAGCAGTTTCAGACTCTGTAGGCCACAGTAAATATTTGCTGGACAGGCAGATAGCAAAATGGATTTTAATTCCCATATGCCAGGCCTTACCTCAGCATTCTTCACCTTGTCTTTCTGAATCCTCACCATTCCACTGTGAGATAAGTATTATCCCAACTTTACAGAAAATGAGACTGGAGAGTGGGAGGACTGGAGAGATGACTGTAACTCAGCTCCCAGGGATCTAGAGCCCCCTTCTGGCCTCTATACACACACACACACACACACACACACACACACACACACTACAAGTAAATTTTTTTATTTGTTTGTTTGTTTGTTTTTGTTTTTCCAGACAGAGTTTCTCTGTACTTTTGGTTCCTATCCTGGATCTTGTTCTGTAGACCAGGCTGGTCTTGAACTCACGGAGATCCACCTGGCTCTGCCTCCCAAGTGCTGGGATTAAAGCATACACTGCTGCCACCACCCAGCTACTAGGCATGTTATCAAAGCTGGACGCTGAGAAGGTGGAGACTCATGGCACATAGCAACACACTCAGTGGGGTGCCCGGAACCTCTCTAGCCTGTTCTCCCAGTAGGCCTGGCCTCTCTGCCAAGTTCTCAGCCCCAACCCTGTAAGGTCATGTAAAGACTGAACAGGCAGAGAAAATGAATGAATGGGTTCCCCTAGCTGGCAGGGCTCACAGCTTCCTGAGCGAAGTGGGTGGGTGGAGGGCTGTGATTGAGAGACCCCCTTCCAGAGATTAGCCTCTGCTTCACCCCACTTTGAGAAACTATCAGCTGGAGACAGATATCTTGGTTTGATACTGGACAAGACAGACTTTCAAAATAAGTCAAGAAAATTGTCCACAATTATTCTATTACTTGCCTCCAGATAGGTGCATATTCCTATGGATAGATGTTCTAGAAAAAAATGTGTCAGGACATTAGAACACTGGAGCCCTTAGGACCAGAACGTGGGTTAGAGAGGGTCCCTTATCTTGTCTTTTTCCCAGACCCAGGTTCTGGGTTCGACAAGGACCCTCTCAGTAGTGAAATGCCTGGGCAGAGGTCTAGAAAGCTTAACTAGGCTTTATCCCAGACCAAGACTGATGCTACAGGGGCCACTAGGCTGCCATCGTGTACCACTCTTCTCGGGACCCTCGGACGCAGCAGTGGCTGGTCAGCACCCCATCTCCCCAGAACCCAGAGAGAAGGCTGGCAAGAAACTGGCCTCCCTCTCCTTCCACAGTTGTTCTTGGAGCTCAAAATGTTTATTTCCTAACCTTTGGGGGTGGGGGGGCATCGTGACCAGGCAGATGGGAAGGAGGCACAGGACAGGGCAGAGACTCTTCCTGGTCATCCTGTGTCACACACTTTCGCACAGAAACCTGGATCCAGACCGTGTCAAAACAGAAGAGGGTCCCAGCAATCAGCTGAGCTTTCTTTGTCCCCTAGTGCCACCCCTCCCCACCAGGAGGATGCCCCCCTGAGCCAGGTCTGTGGCTACCAGAAAAATAGGATCTGTGGATCTCTGCTGGACTGCCTCAGGACCATCTGCCATGATCTAGGGTCTGAGAAGGCTGACCAGGGCCTGTTCCACCTTGAAGTAAAGCAACCAGTGAGGGCACCTCGGTAGAAACAGGGACTTGAACCACCCAGAGCACGGGGATTTAGGAAGCAGAGGGCAGGTGCAGTTATCCTCAGGATCCCCAGCCACCACGGAGGCCCTGGAAGGTCCTGGAGGATCCTTTGGTTGCCCTGCACTCATGGGTTACACAAAGGGGACTGATCCTCAGTCTCAATCCACGGAGAGAAATAGCCCAGAGTACAGAAGGCCTGGTCTCTGCCTGCCTGCCTGGGATCAGCCCCTTGCAGCTTAAGCCTGTCTGAAATGTCCTGTGCGTACTGAAGACACCTGGATCTCCCAACCCTCCTTCTATGAGCTGAGGCCGGTAAGGAAAGTGACCTTCAGTGCTGGAGAGGGCCTGTCACAGGGATGGTGGGTGGGCTTGGATGCAGGGTGGAGGCGCCCGAGGTCGTCGGAGCTGGTGGAGGTAGGTAGGGATGGGAGGAAAACACAGCCAGAGCGGCCTGCGTGATGTTTCTGGGAACGCCTGGGCCTCCAGACCGCCAGGCTGGTGAGCCCGAGCCTGGGTGCCTGGAAATGAGCACCAGGGGAAGGTGGGATGGGATGGGATGGCTGATTCCCAAGACCTGCCAAGACCTCCGCTGGCCCCATCCTTCCCAAGCCCAAGGTCACAGCAGCGACACCCCAAATGTCAGGCCGCAGGGCAAATTTCCTGTCTCTGGCTGGGTGCGATCTCGGTGGGTGGCGGCGGCTCCGGGCTGGGAGAGTATTATCCAAGCGGACTCGGACGCTCACAGCACCACCTGCCTCTTGGTCTGCAGTCCCGCCAGGCATCTCTGCGTCACGAAGGTCCTCCTCACTCCAGCTACAGGAGGTATGCATGGCCAGCCAACAAGTTCTAAGTTCTCCCCAGGGCTAACTGCGCATGGAGAGCCAGCCCAGGGTCAGTTCTTTGAATTCTTTCCTTATCAGGCCCATAGTTTGTCTTCTGGATTTAGAGGCCGGTCCACATCAAATGCATAGTCCTTGGGGTCCAGGAGAGGTTTACATTTTACCTGTGACCACAGGTTCAGGGTGGTTCCTGAGACAGCTGTTATAGCTAGAGAGAGTGAAACTTAATGTACCTCTTTTGTCTGTTTATTGTTAGACTAATGAACCATTTCCTCATTAGGTCAGTTGTCACTTCTCACACTTCAGATCATCTGTGAGCCTCACTCTGGAAGCAGCCAACAAAATGTAGGCAGATGTAGGAAAGGAAGACTGGTGTTTGGGTTAAGACTGCAAGAACGTGGGCCTGGCTTGCAGGAACCGGCTAGAGCATCCCTTCCAAGAGAGACAGAGGGCAGAGTAACTGAATATGGTTTCCATGAAACACAACTTGCTGGGCTTTTGTTGTTGTTTGTTTGTTGTACGGATCAGAAGCCAACCCAGATCCCTGAAAATGAGGCTGCTGCCAAGAAGCCTCCTCTGGGCAGTCCGTAAGGAAACAGGGACTGGGTGGATGGCCCAGGGCTTCAACAGTGCTTGCTTGCTGCTCCAGAGGACCCGAGTTTGGTTCCCAGTATCCTGGTCAGGTACCTTTCTACCACCTGTAACTCCAGATCTAGGGAATCAGCCAACCTCTTCTGGCCTCCCTGGGCTCCTGAACACATGTGACATATATTCACATAGACATACAAATAAATAGAAATAAAAATAAATCTTAAAAATAAAAAAATGAGGGGCTAGAGAGATGGCTCAGAGGTTAGGAGTACTGGCTGCTTTCTTCTAGAGGTCCTGAGTTCAATTCCCAGCAACCACATGGTGGCTTACAACCATCTGTAGTGAGATCTGGGGGCCTCCTCTGGCGTGCAGGCAGACATGCAGGCAGAACATTGTGCACATAATAAATAAAAAATAAAATCTAAAAAAGAAAACTGGGAGGCAGAGCCAGGCGGATCTCTGTGAGTTTGAGGCCAGCCTGGGCTACCAAGTGAGCTCCAGGAAAGGCGCAAAGCTACGCAGAGAAACCCTGTCTTGAAAAACCAACCAAACAAACAAAAATAAAAAAAATAAAAAAGAAAGCCGGGCGGTGGTGGCGCACGCCTTTAATCCCAGCACTCGGGAGGCAGAGCCAGGCGGATCTCTGTGAGTTCGAGGCCAGCCTGGTCTCCAAAGTGAGTTCCAGGAAAGGCGCAAAGCTACACAGAGAAACCCTGTCTCGAAAAACCAAAAAAAAAAAAAAAAAAACAAAAAAAAAAAATAAAAAAGAAAATTAAAAAAGAGCCCTCTGTTGCAGAAGCCCTTTGAGCTCACAGGACATTGTAACTAATAAATAGATTTGGTCCTTACATATGCCCTCCCCTTCTTCCTGACACACATCTCCTAATCCCTTGGACTTTCCTAGGCAATAGGAGTGTCTATGTTCCAGTGAGGTAACCCTCTGCAGGCTCCTGGCTAGACACTGGTCACCAGAAAGACAAAACCATGATTAGAGGCTGGGAGATTTCCACGGTCAATCATAAGGCAGTCACCATAAAAATCCCTGAATTCCTCTTCTGACTGCCGAACCATGCAGGGGCTTAGAGGGTTCTCAAGGGGCCCTCATCTTTACTTACCCTGTGTTCCACTTTATAGTCTACCTATTTATCTGTATCCTTCACAATATTCTTTATAATGAACCAGCAAACGTTTCCCTGATTTAATGTGCCATGCTAACAGATTCACAGAACTCAAGGAAGGGTTCAAAGAACCTTGATTTAGAGTCATTTGGATAGAATAGGATAGCTGTGTCATTGGCATCTGAACTGTGGAGGAATTCTTGTAGACTGAGCCCTTATCCAATGGGATCTGACTGCAGCTCCAGGTTGCTACTATCAGACCTGAATTACTGCACACCCAGTTTGTGTCTGCAAGAGATCACTCGATGTATAGAGGAAAGACTCCACACTTCTAGTGTCAGAAGTGAAATAATGGGTGTCATGTGCACATAGCAAAGCTAGTCTCTTTTCCCATTTGAAAGGCATATGTAGAAATTATGCCTCTACTAACTAGGCCTCCTTGGTTACAATAGAAACCCAATTTGAACCCATTTAAGGAGAAAACAACAGAGCATTAGAGGATGCTGGAGAAAGTGTGGCTCACAGAATGGATGGAGGAGCTGCAGGAATGAGGGCAGGGGCCCCAGGGCCTGGGACCAGGGACCTATTAATCCCAAAGATGGGAAAGACAACTGGCCCTAATCATCATGGGCAAATTAATCAAAGCAGGCAATTAATTAAAGCAAGCTTTTTAAAAATTCGAGTACATGGGCTGCCTCCCCCTAAGGTGGGGTTCAAGAGATCAGCACTGGATGTGAGGAAGACAAAGCTTTTGTAGCTCAGGGGTAAGGGGTTTCCAAATGGGGGATTTAACAGGCAAAATAGGTGGGGTTACATGAGCAGAACATAAGTGTAACAAGTTAGTCCCTCCTGAAACAGACGTGGCTGCAAGGTGGGCACAATGAGGTGGTCATAACAACAGGTAGTCACAACAAGGTAAGTCCTAGGTGGTCATATAACCTTTTGAAACAAAGGTAGGGTTGGAAGTTGGTTATAAACAACTTTCTGAAACACAGACACGATTGCTATTCCTGGAACAGGCGGTACAGAACCATTTGTGGTTAAGGTCACAGGTGGGGCACAGCCCAATCCTTGAGAGACAGAGGTTAATCATAAACAGGAATGAACCTAGGGTGTTTTTACTGTAAGATGGCTTTTAAGCCTAAGATGGAGGCAGGGTGGTTCTTCAGACCCTAGCTTTCTCTGCAGCTTTCTGGGTGATGGTTTAATTTTCTCAGACTTTTCTACGTGGTGAAGAACGTGACTGTAGGCTTCCCTGGGTGCCATTTACAGTGATGTGATCACACTTCAGTAGAAAAAATCCCTGGAAAGGATGGTTACTGGCTGTTTGGACTTGCCCAAACCGGTCACATGATCATTCTGAACCAATCTCTGCCAGAGGGATGGAGTAAATTGAGTCATCTGGACCATCTGCTTATCTCTGTGGTCAGGGAGGGGATGAGCTCAGTATACTATTATTCTCAAACAGCTCAGTCCCAGAGTTTGAGAGCTGGCCCAAGGTGCCCTGTGACAGTATGTGGCAGACTGATCCAAGGTTGCACCGAGTTCAGCTTACTGGAGATTTACCAACAGAAGTGTGACTTGCAGGTAGATCTCTACAATTTGGGTCAAACGACCTTTACAACTTGGGGCTTTCTACAGCAGTCAGGACAAAAGTGACTTCATTCAAGCTGGAATGTACCTGGTTTATCTCAGGCTAATATCATAGAGTCAGGCATATTCCTGACACCAGGGTCCAGTCCTCCAGTCCTGCATACCGCTCTCATGGATTTGGCTATTTATGGTATGCTGAGAAACTATTTGTGGGAAACCAACCAGGATTACTCAAGAGTGATCATGACAGCTATAACTCAACATGGTTGTTGTCAGATTACTCTGAATCCGTAGTTACCAAACGAGAGAGACATGCTTGACACAGTCAGCATAATCCCAGCAGTCAGGCAAACGCACCAGAAGTGAAAAAACTCTGGAGGGTTCCATGTATGAGTTTACGTTTGTGTATGTGTGTGGTCTATGTACATGTGTGTGTAGGTCTGTGTATGTGCTTTCAAGTGAATGTGGAGGCCAAAGGTGAATGTAAAAATACCCGCCTTGAGGGAACTAGAGAGATGTCTCAGTGGTTAAGAGAACTGCCTGCTCTTCTAGAGGTTCTGAGTTTAATTCCCAGCAACCACATGATGGCTCACAACCATCTTTAATGGAATTTGGTGCCCTCCTCTGGTGTGTAAGCATACATGCAGGTAGATCCCTATATTCATAATAAATAGAATTTAAAAAAAACCCTCCTTTTGTCATTCTTCATTTTATGTATGTATGTATGTATGTATGTATGTATGTATGTATGTATGTATTGAGACAGGGTCTCTCACTGAACCTGAATCTTGTCAACTTGGGTAGGCTGGCTGGCCAATGAACTCCAGGGATCCATCTGTCCCTGCCCCCCCAGTGACTCTAGCACTGGGATTACAGAGGCACACTGGCACCTCTTCTGGTGGGTGCTGGACAGCTGAACTCAGATCTTCATGCTTATACAGCAGGCAGTTTCCGACTGCGCTGTCTTTCTGCTCCCCAGAGGTATTTTTATTGTTGGTCAGAGCTCAGAGGCACAGTCGCCTGGGTTAGGTTGGCTCTCTCCAGTTCTGTGAATTCTAAGGCATCCCCTCCCACACACCTTTGTAGACATATCTTTTTAATTTAAAATGTATTTATTCGTATTTTATTTTTATTTATGTGTGTCTTGTTTGTGCACCCCACATGTGTGCAGTGCCGGTGGAGTCCAAAATAAATAAATAAATAAGCATCCGATAATTGGAATTACAGATGGTTGTGAGCCACCAAGTAGGTATGAGAATTGAGCTTGGGTCCTCTAGAAGCTTTTAATGGCTGAGCCATCTCTCTAGCCCTGAATTGCTGCGGGCCGCAGAAATATATCATAAGAACTCAGCTGGTTATGGCAAAGTCACTACCTGGAGGGATCAGGGAATTCCTCCAGAGGAAGCCAAATCCCAAGGAGTTTTTGGTGTTACTTGGCTTGTTATATATCAGCTGTCTTCTGTTATGAAAATCATGTGTTCCTTCATAGTTTTCCCAATTGATTTTTCCCTAAGAAGGGCTAACAATGTGGACTGATCACTCTCTAGACATACACATTCCAAGCATTTGGAGAACAGCCTCAGGAAAGGCTTTCTCTGGAATCAGATATCTCCCCTAGCCACTTTCAAGGACTAAAGGAGACATCACCCAGGTGGTCACCCAATTTCCGAGGATTAACAGTGATAACAACCCACAGGCGAGTCTCCTGACTTAAGGTAAATTCCACAAGGGGACACCGCCTGGGTCAGGTAGACATTAAGTAATAGCTTTACACAATTTAGCTCAGACCCCTCCTTTCTTACAGCCTTACTAACTTTATAGATCTCTAACTACTTACCTAACCACTTCTAGGAATATTTAGATAAACTTCTGTGCTAACAGATATGCTCAGCCAGAACTCCCAGTTCAAGCCTCCCTGTAATTATCATTATTGATAGCATCCAGCCAGGTCCATCACCGGATGGAGGAAAGTACCTTATCAGAGATACCTCTGTACTTTCTAAGAACAGACTTAAGCATCCAGGCCACCTGTTTGAAAAGGCCTGGTGGATGTGCTAATTAAGCTTAACTTCCTCCTTTCCCAAACCTTACCTCCAGTTCCAGATCTCCCTTTAGCTATCACCAGAGGCATCTAGCTGTACACAGGTTGCCTAGAGACTGAGCACACTTTCCCCCACCCTGCAGAAAAACGGCAGACAGCTTGGACAGATAGGAGCCACAGGAAAAAAGAAGACAGTTTTATTTTCTCCCATTGACCTAGCAACTTATAGATTTTTAACATCCTTTACCAAACACATTTAAGATTATAGTTGTGCACATAAGATCCCTCTTCTTAGATGTTACCCATATTTAGCCTTTAGTTAATTCATTAGTCACTTCCCCTTTGGGTCACAAATGGTAATTAACAACTAGTGCCCCTCTTTGTAATTCTTATCAACCCTCCATTTGATCCTGATAGTGGACAATCACTGCCTGAGGAAGTTCAGGCTGAGTGTCCTGGGTGGAGGGGAGGATTGTGATTTTGGGGAGATATATAACTGTAAAGCAGAGGACAGAACAGGGAGGAGAGAAGAGAATGGAAGAACGAGATGGGTAAGAACTTGAGAGGAACAAACTGAGATGGGGAAAAAGTAGATTGAAGGGCTACAGGAGAGTACTAGAGGAACGAGATGGAAGATGAGGAAGAGCCAGATGAGAGAGAAGGAGACGGGAGAGGAGATGATATGGGAAGGAACAAGATGGATGAGAACCTAGAAGGGGCAGAACTAGATGAAGGAATTAAGATAGAACCTAGAGGGGACAGTAGATAAATATAGAGAGAAATCAGACAAGAAAGGAGCTAGACATAAGAACAGAACTGAAGCTGTGTATAAAGGATGTTATGCCAGAGGAATTAAAGCAAGTGGACTATGGAACTCAGTGTGCTGAGATTATATTTCCTGATAATAGTTCTCGCCGTTAGTAGTTCTCTCTCCTGAGCCCCTGGGATGTATAATATTGAGGCTGGTCCCTCTAATATTATACAAGACTGAATTTTATTTTTCACATGTATGCTTATTCAGCTTGCATGTATGTTCATGTACCATGTACATGCAGTGCCCTTGGAGGCTAGAAAAGGGTGTTAGAGACCCAGAACTATAGTTACAGATGGTTGTAAACCGCCATGTAGGTGCTGGGAATCAAACTGGTCCTCTGAAAGATCAGCCAGTGCTCTTAACTGCCAAGCCCCCGAGGGCTCTACCTCATGTAATTCATTTTACCAAAGACAAAACCTGGACAGTTAAGAAGATGGATTTTATTCAGGTTATTGCAATAGGGAGAGCAGGGGCTCCATCTAACACTTACATGGAGGGGTGGGATGATTTATGGTTAGGGTGGTTTATGGTTTACAGTTAACCCTCAGCAGAAGACCCAGAAATGTTTATTTCTGACTAGTTTCAGGGAGTGAGTACAGTTTCTAACTTCAGCCAATCAACTAGGAGACAGTGGGAAGTTGAAACATCAGTCATGGGTAAACACAGGGATCGGGGATCAGTCAACTGCAAGTTGTTTGGGATTTGAGTTGCATGGGATTCATGAGGAGGAGCGGACAGTTTTGTCTGGGTCCTTCCCAGAAGACAGAGGATGAGGGATTTTGGAAAACAAGAGGGTAGAGGGTGTGTTAACTGTGGCTGTTTTGCAGATGCATCGACTTCTAGTTAAGCACAACATTGTTAGCTTGAGCCCATTACCCACCCATGGACATGAGAGCCAATCAAGGAAAATATGTGACTCGCTCAGTAGGATGCTGGACACATATATGGTTAGGTATTCAGCAAATAAAAATACAAAATATAGCCGGGCGGTGGTGGCACAAGCCTTTAATCCCAACACTCGGGAGGCACAGCCAGGCGGATCTCTGTGAGTTCGAGGCCAGCCTGGGCTACCAAGTGAATCCCAGAAAAGGCGCAAAGCTACACAGAGAAACCCTGTCTCGAAAAACAAAAAACAAAACAAAAACAAAAACAAAAAATACAAAATATAGCACCATATATGTACACTAGAATGTGGCAATATTGCGGATATATTTCTGATAGTTGTCTGCAATTTAAAGATAATTGGCTGCCCTATATTGTATTTGGTAACCCTGGTACAGTTATATTTACAACTGTTTATTGAGAATACATCCCGGGAAAATTATTTTCAAGCCATATTACCTGGATAGGACATAGTACTCTATTCCTATATAATAGACCCTTGCTTGAAAGGCATCCTAACTCATTAAAGTATTGACAGGGCAGAGAGCCCAGGAGATGGGGGCCTCCGACCACCCTAGGGCTTCTTTAAAGGAGAGGGTTTTTTTTGTTGCCTTTAGCACTGCGTTTGGACCAGAGTAAGAAGAGTAGATCTGAATACACTAAGGACAGTGGGCTGAGCAGAACCTTGAGTACCGTTAAAAGCACGCTCGTTTCCCCGGGGAGGTCCTGGGGGTCGAACTTGTGTCAGTCGGGTTTGGAGGAAAGCGCCTTTAGCCTCGAAGCCTTCTCGCCGGTCTCCGCTTTTTGTTTGTTTACAAACCTAAACGCACCCGAAAAAGACAAAAGTGACTCTGATAACCTCCGGGAGGGCCTGACGTAGGTGGAAATGTGGCGCTCGGGACTTACACAGGCCGACTTAGCTCAAGCCCCGAGCACGCCACGCAGCCGCAGCCACTCACTTCCGCAGCGGCCCACTCTCCTTCCCAGGATGCTCCGCGCCGGCTTCGCCCTGTGCGATTGGCCGCGTCCCCTCACGTGACCCCGCGGCGGCGGTTGCCGGGGTGACGGCGGGAGAGCTGGCGGTCCGGAGGAGAGAGCGCAGCCCTGCAGCCGGTAAGCGCGGCCCTCGGTGCGGCCGGGCGCGGTGGCGCAGGCCTGGGCACCCCGCGTGGGTGACTGGCCTCGTCAGTCCTGGCTCCGACGTGGCCAGGGCCTGAGCAGCCGCCTGCGCATCCCAAGCGTGGGTTCATTGCTTCCCCAGGAACCCCTCGCTCTGCTGCGGTGGGGCGAACTTGGAGTGGCCCAGGTCGTCCAGCTGAGCATCGGCAGCGCGATCCCATGGCCTGGGGCGTTTAGGTCCCTCTCTCTCTCTCTCTCCCCATAGTTTTCACGAGTAGTTTTCCCTCCCAGCACCCAGGACAAGCTCAGACTTCACTGACTCTAAGGGGAAGCATGTGATTTGCAGTATAAATTCATCTTCGTATTCAGCCAGCTGTAGGCCTCAATCTCTCGCAGGTGGGAATGCAGAAGTCGTCACCGCATGCCAAAACACGATAAACAGCCCCCTTCTTTCTCCATAAAGTAGATCCTTAGCCCAGAGGTTGTCTGGCCTAAATTAACCGAGCTAAGGAGACGGGACATCCATCCAACAGAGAGGGTTCTCAAACGGGTGACCTTGAACCGGCAAGAAGTATGCATTTGCTGACCAAGCCTGGAGACCAGAGTCGGAACCCCAGGACCCACGTGCTGGGAGGAGAGAACCAGCTCCTGCATCTTCTCCTGCAGTATCGGCATAGATTTAATTCTAGCTTTGTCGCTTTTCTGAGGTGGATGTGAATTTGCTCCACATGGCACTGTCTTAGAGTTTCTATTGCTGTGATGAAACAGCATGGCCAAGAGAGATATGGGGAGGAACGGGTTTGTTTTGCTTACAATTCCAAGTCACTGTTCATCAAAGTGAGTCAGGGCAGAAACTCAAGGCTGAACCTGGAGGCGTGAACCAGTACTGAGGCCATGAAGGAATGCTGCTCATTGCCTTGCTCCCTATGGCTTGCTCAGCCTGCTTTTTAACTTAGTTAAATTTATTTATTTGGTTTTTCAAGACAGGGTTTCTCTGTGTAGCCCTGGCTGTCCTGGAACTCACTCTGTAGCCCAGGCTGGCCTCAAACTCAGAGATCTGCCTGCCCCTACCTCCTGAGTGCTGGGATTAAAGGTGTGCCTGTGTCACCTCATGGAGCTTTCTTTTCTGCCTGCTTTCTTTTTTATTTTATTTTTATTTATATTTATTTATTTATTTATTTCGAGACAGGACTCCTCTGTGTTGTTTTGGTGCCTGTCCTGGATATCACTCGGTAGCCCAGGCTGGCCTTGAACTTAGAGATCCACCTGCCTCTGCCTCCCGAGTGCTGGGATTAAAGGTGTGCGCCACCAATGCCTGCTTTCTTTCTTTTTTTAAAGATTTTTTTAAATGTTATGTGTATGAATATTTGGCTTGCATGCATAGATATGTGTACTATGTGCATGCCTGTTGCCATGGATTCCCTTGAAACTGGAGTTATAGACAGTTGTGACCTGTCATGTGGGTGCTGGGCATTAAACCCAGGTCCTCTAGAGGAGCAGCCAGTTCTCCAACCCCTGACAGCCTGTTTTCTTATAGACATTTCCCTCCTTACCTCTGTACTTAACTTGGAGATTTCAACATCTTGACTTGCCCACTTTCCGTATTCTTATTTCCAGCATGCTTTCCTCCATCCTCCTATTTATTTATTTATTTATTTATTTATTTATTTATTTATTTATTTTATCAGCTTGATACAGTACAAATTCTTATCCTAATAGTGAAATGTTTCATTGAGGCTTGTCCAGTGATTGAGTAAAACCAAAGCTTATTATAAGCCACAGTCATCATATACCCTCCCTGGATCTGTTTCCAGATTCTGGCTATTACAAATAGTGCTGCTATGAACATAGTTGAACATGTATCTTTGTGGTATGATTGAGCATTCCTTGGGTATATGCCCAAGAGTGGTATGGCTGGGTCCTGAGGTAGATCGAATTCCAATTTTCTGAGGAACTGCCATACTGACTTCCACAGTGGTTGTACAAGTTTGCGTTCCCCCCAACAGTGGAGGAGTGTTCCCTTTGCTCTACATCCTCTCCAACATTGACTGTCATCAGTGTTTTTGATCATAGCCATTCTGACAGGTGTAAGGTATCTCAGAGTCGTTTTGATTTGCATTTCTCTGATGATTAAGGATGTTGAGCATTTTCTTAAATGTCTTTCAGCCATTTGATATTCTTCTTTTGAGAATTCTCTGTTCAGCTCTTTAGCCCATTTTTTAATTGGATTGTTCAGTATTTTAATGTCTAGTTTCTTGAGTTCTTTATATACTTTGGAGATCAGTCCTCTGTCAGATGTGGGGTTGGTAAAGGTCTTTTCCCTTTCTGTAGGCTGTCTTTTTGTCTTATTGACCATGTCTTTTGCCCTACAAAAGCATTTCAGTTTCAAGAGGTCCCATTTATTAATTGTTGTTCTCAGTGTCTGTGCTGCTGATGTTATATTTAGGAAGTGATCTCCTAGGCCAATGTATTCAAGAGTACTTCCTACTTTCTTTTCTGTCAAATTTAGTGTAACTGGATTTATGTTGAGGTCTTTGATCCACTTGGACTTGAGTTTTGTGCATGGTGACAGATATGGATCTATTTGTAATCTTTTATATACTGACATCCAGTTATGCCAGCACCATTTGTTGAAGAAACTTCTTTTTTCCATTGTAGTTTTGGCTTCTTTGTCAAAAATCAGGTGTTCATATGTGCATGGCTTAATGTCAGGGTCTTCAATTTGATTCCATTGGTCTGTATGTTGGTTTTTATGCCAGTACCAAGCTGTTTTTATTACTATAGCTCTATAGTAGAGCTTGAGGTCAGGGATGGTGATGCCTCCAGAGGTTGCTTTATTATACAGGATTCTTTTAGCTATCCTGGGTCTTTTGTTTTTCCATATGAAGTTGAGTATTTTTCTTTCCAAGTCTGTGAAGAATTGTGTTGGGATTTTGATGAGGATTGCATTGAATCTATAGATTGCTTTTGGTAAGATTGACATTTTTACTATGTTAATCCTACCTATCCATGAGCATGGGAGATCTTCCATTTTCTGATATCTTCTTTAATTTCTTTCTTTAGAGACTTATCAAAAAGGTCCTTCACTTGTTTAGTTAGTGTTATCCCAAGATATTTTATATTATTTGTGGCTATTGTAAAGGGTGATGTTTCTCTGACTTCTTTCTCAGCCCTTTTATCATTTGTGTATAGGAGGGCTACTGATTTTTTTGCATTGATCTTGTATCCTGCCACTTTGCTGAATTCCCCCATCCTCCTTATCCATGCACTCGGTGGTAGTAAGCTTCTTGTCACCACGTCACGCCCAAAAGTGTAGTGATGCTAAGCTTCTCTCCCACTCAGACCACTGCCTTCGGTCTTCCAAATCACTGGAATGTGACACACCTCCCCACTCCCACTTTTTTTGGTTTTTCAAGACAGGGTTTCTCTGTGTGTAGCCCTGGCTGTCCTGGAACTCACTCTGTAGACCAGGCTGGTCTTGAACTCACAGGGATCCACCTGCCCCTGTCTCCCAAGTGCTGGGATCAAAGGCGTGTGCCACCCTGTCACATTGCCTTAGTCAGTGTGGCTCCTACCTTCCCTTGTCTTCAAATCATTACCCTGTTTCTAATGAGTTCTCATTCTCCTCCTGAGTCTCTTTCCATCCAGCTCCAGACCTGCCAGGGCCTGGCTGTCTAACGGGCATTGAAGGTGTAACGCCACAGACAATGCTTGCCTTGATTTATGGAAGGGGATTCTGTTGCAGATGCATCAATGACAGGATATTGAAGGCAGTCAGGGGAGAGTGCTTCTGGGAAGCCGCAGCACTTGGGAGTGATGGGCTAGATGGGTGGTTTGGCAAGCCTCTCTGGGTGGGCCCCATTAAGTGGAGGCCAAACAAGATGTAGATGTTTCCAGGAAGAGCATCCAAGCAGCCGGAATTGTGTACATGCAGGTCCTCGAGGGTAGGATATATTGTGGGCATCATTGCATTTCCATGGATGCTGGAACTGCTTGATGGCCTGTGTAGTTCAAGTCAGCAGATCAATGGAGAGCTACATAGAGCTTAGAGAGGTCTGCCTAAGAAGTCTGCCTTCTATAGGGGCCTAGAAACTCCTCCCACATGCTGGGGTTACAGGAGTGTATCACCCGTTCTCTTCCAAGTGCCAGGATTACAGATGTGTGCCACACTGGCAGTTCATGAGGTGCTCGAAGGCTGGATGCCTTCTTGTCAAGAACTCTGCCAGTAGGACGGCAGCTCAGCTCTCTCGTTTTCTACCGCTGCTGTGAGGAACCCCGTGAACTTGGTGACTTGAACTGGTACAGGCTTGGTCTTCTGAAGTTCTGGAGGTTAGAAGCCTGCAGTGAACATTTCCGGTGCTGTTTCTGTCATGACAAGCTAGAGGACAGTGGGCCTGGCCTCCCAGTTCCTGCCTTCCCTCCTTGACTTGTGATCATTCCTCTGTCTTCAAAGCCTGCAGTGACAGGTCCATCTCTCTGCATCTTGTCGCTCTGACACTGGCATTCCTGCCTTGCTGTGGGATGTTCTGTATGTCCTGTGGGAGCCTGTTCTTGGGTTCCTCGTGGCTTTACCCAGCAGGTCCGCATAGAGACCACGGGCCTGAGTGCAGGTGTCTGAGATGGTCTGCACTTGGCTGTGCTGTGGGATGGTCTGTATGTCAAGTTGCTGTGATTGGTCAATAAATAAAACACTGATTGGCCCGTGGCTAGGCAGGAAGTATAGGCGGGACTGACAGAGGAGAAATAAAAGAACAGGAAGGCAGAAGGAGTCACTGCCAGCCGCCACCATGACAAGCAGCATGAAAAGATGCTGGTAAGCCATGAGCCGCGTGGCAGGCTATAGATTTGTGGAAATGGATTAATTTAAGATATAAGAACAGTTAGCAAGAAGCCTGCCACGGCCATACAGTTTGTAAGCAATATAAGTCTCTGTGTTTACTTGGTTGGGTCTGAGTGGCTGTGGGACTGGCGGGTGAAAAAGATTTGTCCTGACTGTGGGCAGGGCAGGAAAACTCTAGCTACACTGCCTCCTTTTCCTCTGTGACTCTCTTGGGTGAGCTGGTAATCCAGGCTTGTCTCTGTGACTGAAGGACAGCTGATTAGTTATCTCAGCGCCACCTGCATTTTTAACCCCCCCCAGTCACGTGACTCTTGGTGTCCTGTGGTCACAGGTTCTGGAGATCACTGCGCCCGTCTCTGGGGCCCTGTCTTCTGCCCACCACAGCTGCCCATTTGCCATTTCTCAGGTGGTGAAATTAACCTTTGTGTTATGTTTTTGTCTTGTAGAGGTTTCTGCTGTGAGAATTGCCAGTAGCAGTTCACTATGGGGGATATTCTGGCCCATGAATCTGAATTGCTTGCACTGGTGAAAGAGGTAATTATATGAAACACAAGTCATAGAAAAGCATTTTTTAAAAAGATTATTTGTATGTTTATGTCTGTATGGCTGTTTGCATTGTGTGTGACTGCCAATGGAGGCCAGAGTGGGACATTGGATCCCTTGGAGCTGGAGTTGCAGGCATTTGTGAACCACCTTCTGTGAGTACTGGGATTGGAACTCAGGTCCCCAAAACATGTATTTTAGAATGTAGTAGGAACAGAGAGCTGGCTCAGAGGTTAAGATCACTGGCTGCAGGCGGGCAGTGGTGGCGCATGCCTTTAATCTCAGCCCTTGGAAGGCAGAGCCAGGTGGATCTCTGTGAGTTCGAGGCCAGCCTGGGCTACAGAGTGAGTTCCAGGACAAGCACCAAAACTACACAGAGAAACCCTGTCCCAAAAAACAAACAAACAAACAAACAAACAAAAAAAAAAAATATATATATATATATATATCACTGACTGCTTTTTGAGAGGACCCAGGTTTGATTCTCAGCACCCACACGGTGACTTAAAACCATTAGTAATTCTAGTTTCAGGGCATCCAACACCCTCTTATGGCTTCTGTGGATATCAGGCGTGGATGTGGCACAGAGATACATATAGACAAAAACACCCATACACATAAAAATAAAAAGTCTAAATCTTTAAAAACAAAATTAAAATGTAGCAAAAAATGGCTTGGTGGTTAAAAGCATTGACTCCTCTTCCAGAGGACCCAGGTTTGGTTCCCAGCACCTACATGTGGCTAACAGCCATCTATAATTCCAGTTTCAAAGGATTTGGTGTTGTCTGGCATTGTGGGTGCTGCACGCATGTGGTGTACAGATAAACATTCAGACAAGCTACTTGTGCACATGATATAAAGATAAATAAATCCTTAAAAGGTAGCAAGTTTACACATGTAATTCAGGTAATTGAAAAGCTTTAGCTGGTCAGTGTGTACTTTATACAGAGACCCTGTTATCAAAACAAATTAAATGAGTAAAGGAATATACAAATAAATAGTAAGCTGCAACAAATTCTTCCTAGTTTGTAGTTTTGTTTTTTATCATTACATGATTTTCCATTTCACTCACTCATTCTTGAGTGTGAGCGTGTTGTGTCTGACTGGGTCTCATGTGGCCTAGGATGACCGTGAACTTGATGTGTAGCCAAAGATGACCTTAAAATCCTTATCCTCCTGCCTCTGCCCTCCCCAGTGCAGGGATCACAGGCATGTGCTATAGACCTGGAATACCCTTCTTTGACTTACGGCCATTTAGTTTGCTACACTGAAAGCTTGGGCGTGTAGGAATCCGGCAGACCTCTGAGGTTTGCAGCTGTTCATTGTGAGTAAACTGACAGGCTTCAGGAGACAGTGGAGGGAGATGGGTGGCCACTTTGGATAGGCAAAGTTGTTCATTGTGCAATTGGTGAATAAATGGCCATAGCTGGTGCCATAACGACTGTGGACAGGACCAGGGGACCCAGCCACAGTTTAGAAAAGGTGGAACATGGTGTGACTGTTGCTAGCTGAAATGATGGGTGAAGAACAGCATCAGAGCATTGCTCTCAAGGGTGGGAGTACTCTGTAAGAGGCTCACTGCTAACATTTCCCTTTTTTTTGTTTTGTTTTGTTTTTTGAGACAGGGTTTCTCTGTGTAGCTTTGGTGCCTGTCCTGGAACTTGCACTTTAGACCAGGCTGTCCTTGAATTCACAGAGATCCGCCTGCCTCTGCCTCCTGAGTGCTGGGATTAAAGGCATGCACCCCCACCGCCTGGCTAACATTTCCTATTTTTAATGCTTTATTCTCCTGTTAGCAAAGCATTATTTTTAATTCTATTCCAAATAGATCCTAGTAAACCAAGAGCCATCCAATCTCTTCACTTTTTTCAGACTGCATCACTTTAGTTTCTATTAATAGTAAAAATGATGGGGCTGGAGAGATGGCTCAGTTGTTAGAAACACATATTGTTCATGCAGAAAACCCAGATTCATTTCCCAGAACCCATGTAGATGGCTCATAACCACCTGTAGTTCCAGCCCCAGAAGATTTGACACTTTTATCTGAAATCCATGGAATCCTATTTTCTATAAGTGTAATTGACAAAAAAGATGTATGTTTATGGCCTGATGTTGTAACATATGTGTGGACTGAAGTACTGAGGTGATCACCTCATTAAGCTAATTAAGTACGCCCGTCTTGTGTTTCCTCTTACCCTCTTTCTTCCTTCCTCCTTTTCTTCTGCTGACTGTGTGTTAAGAACACTTAACACAAAAAGCAGCCAGGCAGTGGTGGTGCATTCCTTTAATCCCAGCACTTGGAAGGTGGAGGCAGGTGGATCTCTGTAAGTTCGAGGCCAACCTGGCCTACAGAGTGAGTTCCAGGACAGCTAGAACTACTCACAGAGAAACCCTGTCTAAAAAAACAAAAAACAAAATAAAACAAAACACTTAAAATCAATTCTACTAGCAAATCCCAATGTGTTTGTGCTTCCCGGTCACCATGTTGAATATTGGCTCACAGGCCTTACTCATTTTTCATAACTAAAATGTATCCTTTGACTAAACTATTGTCTAAGCCCCTGGCAACTGCCATTGTGCTATCCGCTCTGTAAGCATGACTGTTTAGATTGCACATGTAATTGCAATAGTTACCTTTTTGTGCCTGGCCTCTTTCCTGTAATGTATGTCCCCAATGCTATTCGTGTTACCAGTGACAGGATTTCCTAAGGCTGTAGTACTTTATTTTAGTATTTTCTTACCTACTTATCTATTGATGGATATTTAGGTTCATCCATGTCTTGACTATTTTGAGTAATGTTGTAGAAATACTCATGTGCAGATAGCACTCTTAAAAATTGGTTTTATTTTCTTCCTATCTATAACCAGAAATGGGATTGCTGGATCACAAGGTTGTTCCGATTTTTTATTGTATGATTTGTTATTTGACAGTTGCATACGTGTATGTGATATATTCTTATTACTCTTCTTCCTAGTTTGTTTTTTGAGGCACCTCCATTTATTTTCCATTATAGCCGTGTTGGTCTCCATTGCCACTAACAGTATAGGAGGGTCCCTTTCCTCTAGTTTCTGTTAGCGCTTATCTTTGAAGACTTATTTCATGATTTATGTGTTTGTGTGCATGTATGTGCATTTGAGTGCAGGTGCCCATGGAGGCCAGAAGAGGGCGTTGGATCCTCTGGAGCTGGAGTCACACAGGAAGTTGTGAGCCTCCTGTTTTTTGTGCTAGGAATTAAACTTGGGTCCTCTGCAAGAGCATCATGTGCTGAGACATTCCTAGGTCTCGTCTTTTTGATAGTAGATATTCGTATGGATGTGGTTTTGAGCATATTCCTGTTGGCCTTTTATATATCTGCGTGTTCAGGGCATTTGACCGTTGTTTAATTGGAGTATTGGGAATTTGTTGTTTTTTTTTTTTTGTTCCTGAATTATGTTCTCTGTCCCAGTATTTAGATTTTGCTGAATTTGAAGAAACCCTGAAGACATTTTCAAAAGAATGCAAAGTAAAAGGAAAGCCACTGTGTAAAACTGCAAGTGGGTCATTGAAGAAGGACTCCACGTCACTGATGATCCAGGTGAGACCTGCCTTGTCTTCAGCTCTGGGAAGATGCTTGTGAAGTTCCAAAATTGCAAGTTCTTTAAAGTTAGGTAGAAATAGACCCAAAGCTATCAGAGAAATGCACTAAGAACCACAAGATATCATATGTTAAACACATTAGGATGGTTGCTATCAAAAACACACAGAAGGGACTCAAGCAGTTAAGAGCACTGGCTGCTCTTCCAGAGGACCCAGGTTTAATTCCCAGCATCCACATGGTGGCTCATAACCATCTGTAACTCTAGTTCCAAGGGATCTGACACCCTCTTTTGGCTTCTGCAGGTATCAGGCAAGCATGTGGTGCACAGACATACATGTTGGCAAAACACCCACACACTTAAAATAAATCTATATTCCCTCCAACAATGTAGAAGCTTCCAGTTTCATCCATCTTTGCTAATACTTGTTCTTTTCTGGTGTGTGTGTGTGTGTGTGTGTGTGTGTGTGTGTGTGTGTGTGTGTGTGTTTAATATTTATTTATCTTTATTTTTTGGTTATCCAATCAATAGCTATTAGATAATATTGTATGTTATTATATTACAACATATACCACTCTATCATCGTGCCCCACTGATAGCTTTCCCAAACAAAAGCCCTTGGGGCAAAACAGGAGTGTGGTTGCACACTTAGGAGGCAGGAAGTCAAGATGAGGGAATCTAGCAAAAAACTGGGATAGAAAGATCGCTTAGTGGGTAAACACACTTGCTCCCAACCCTGAGGACCTGAGTTGGATTGCTAGGACCATGTGGTGGGAGAGCCAACTCCCAAAAGTTGTCTTTTGACCTTCATGTATACACTGTAGCTCGTGTGCCAATACTACACACACACACACACACACACACACACACACACACACACACACACACACACTTACTTTCTCTAAATAGATGTAATTAAAATACTTTTTTAGAAACTCAAACAATGAAAGTCTCTGGAATAGTGGTTAAGCAAAATCTAATGGTTGGTGGCCTTAAGCTGCCATTTTTAGGCCCAGTTCCAGCAGCAGTGTGATTGGTGGTATGTATGTATTCTCATCTTGGTGCCCCAGGCTAACAGAGGATCAGTTTGTGACCGTAGTAACAGTGGATTGTTTCATGTGTTATTTTAAAGCAAGGACCATTTCCAGGCACAGATGTGATGGTAATGACATAGCAAAGGTTTGTAATTTCAGGTTTGCAAATGTAGACTTTAGAATACATTGTAGAAAACCATTTGATATGTAGAGTCTGCCAAGACATGTTTAAGAAAATTTCATGACTCTAAGCCTTGAAATACAAGGTGAGTCTGCACTCATCTCATCCACAGTCACAGAACTCTCAGGCTCCCCAGAGTGGCTGGCAGGGTTGCAGGGACTCAGAGGGGGCGGTGTGGGCTGAGCCCAGCCCAGCAGCTCGTCCCTGGGCAGAGCCACTTCACCATTGCCGTCTCCATTCACGAGAGAGCCAGGTCCCCCCAGCTACAGGGGGCTGTGCATGGCTGCCTGTGCTGTGTTCTGGCAGCCTCCATCCACAGTGGCTGACAGGCTGCCTGTTGGGAGGAGACAGAAAAGCTTTATTGGGCTTACTTGAAAAAGTTCTGGGTTTCAGCCAGGCTGTGGTGGCACACGCCTTTAATCCCAGCACTCGGGAGGCAGAGACAGGCAGATCTCTGTGAGTTCGAGGCCAGCCTGGACTATAGAGCGAGATCCAGGACAGCCAGGGCCACAGAGACACCCTGTCTCAAAAAACAAAAAGAAACAAACAAGGAAAGAAGTTCTGGGTTGTCTTGAACGGGTGGTGGTAGCTCAGGGTAAGGCAGCGTTCTGAAACAGTTGTTTCTTCCACCTTGGAATTTTTATAGTCCTCACAGGGAGACTTGAGTGCACTCACATGCCCACGAGTCCTCCGGTCTCAGCTTGGGGATTGCAAAGGCTGAAAAACTGAGTGGCCAAGGGCTTGTAGCCAAAGGAGTCTCTGGGTAGGAGTGTGTAGGTATCTGGCAGTAGGTAGGTGGTGAGAGTTTGGGGTGTTGGGAGAGTGAGCATCACCCAGGATTCTTGCTATGTCTTCTCCACAGAAGGATTTGGTGGCAGCGTTTGACAGCGGAGACCAGAAGCTGTTCTTCGATTTGTGGGAGGGACACGTTCCCAGCTCCATCAGAGACACTGACTCCCTGGCCCAGAAGCTGGAGTTCTACCTTCACATCCATTTTGCCATCTATCTTCTGAAGTACTCTGGAGGCAGGCCGGTAGGCTAATTTGGGGTTTGAGTCAGTCTGAGTTAACTAACAGGCCATCAGGGATTTCAAGGAAGCATTGATTTAGTTTTGTGACCATTTTATCACATTGCATCGTATGTCCTGATAAACACGATTTTTGGCTTCATTCTCAGAAGTTTATTTTCTAATTTATATGCAGATTTTGTAATTTCTGTGATGAAAGTTAAAATTGTTTTCCTAAACACCTCAGGTTCTTGGTAACTTGGTGGATCTAGGAAAAGGCACAGACCACATAGTTAAATGCAAGTAGTGGAGAAGTCGTGTTGAAGGTGCGTGGGCTGCTTGAATTTAGCTTCTGCTGCCTTTTCCTAGATGGCTGGAGATGTGGAAGGGAGCCCAGAGGGCTGGCGTGCCAAGCTCCTGTGGTAGAGGAGCCTTCAATTACAGACGAAACAGCAAAGGACAGAGAGCTGCCATTTGGTCACTCGTTCCTGTGGGAACTCACTGGAGTGTCAGGGACACCAGTGGAGGGTGCAGTGCTGAGGGGTGGCTTCCCAATGCCACCAAGTGGCTATTCTTGGAAGGCTGCTCCTCTAAGGGGACCCGCGGGGCGGGGGCAGACTCTCTTTGGTGCTTGTTATTGTTTGTTTTGTCCCACCTTATTTCTGTTTAAACGATTTCCTATTTTGATGGAATATGAAAGTCAGTGTTATCTATTTTCTAAGTCCAGTGCTCAGAAGAGGACCTCATGGCCTAGGTTGGGTGGGGTGTGTTCATAGGAAGAAGAAGAAGGCGGGGTCTGTGTGGTAGAGGAGAAAAGCACCAGTTCTAGAGCCTGAAGTGTCTACCCTGAAGCCAGAGAGGAAAAGTCCTTGAGTTGGGTTGTACATGGAACAGTGATGGAGGGGTCCCTTGAGTTGGGTTGTACATGGAACAGTGATGGAGGGGTCCCTTGAGTTGGGTTGTACATGGAACAGTGATGGAGGGGTCCCTTGAGTTGGGTTGTACATGGAACAGTGATGGAGGGGTCCCTTGAGTTGGGTTATGCATAGAACAGTGATGTGGATGTGGTCGATCCTTAGCTTCATGAAGAGAAGGTGAGCCCTCCTGTTTCAGGAAACTACAAAGACGTGTCATTCTCTTTAGAAACCTCTCTGAGGGCAACATGGGAATGCATACAAATGTTTATATATCTGGAAGGTGGAAGCAGTGATGGGTACCTCTCACTAATTCTCTAAAATGGAGAATTAGTCAAGTAGATTATGACGGACAAGGTGACATTGGTTCTGACACTGAAAATGATGTTCATGAAACTTTTCAAGGATCTGAAAAGATGGTGCTAGTGATATAAAGGAACATGTGAACTACACATTGGTCCTCTGGCATTCCTATGTAATGTGACGATAGACACTGGAGCAGTGGGCCTTGCCAGGCCGGACGGGGCAATGCTGGTGACATGGCTGGAATTTAGGGACCCCGCAGAGTGGGCAGGGTGAGCAGGAGGACTGAGCACTGAGCCAAGGACATGAACACGTGTTCTCCTTCTCCTAGGACAAACAGGAGCTAGATGAGAGGATTTCTTATTTCAAAACCTACCTGGAAACCAAAGGGGCTGCCCTGAGCCAGACCACAGAGTTTCTCCCCTTCTACGCCCTCCCCTTTGTGCCCAATCCTATGGTCCACCCTTCATTTAAAGAACTCTTCCAGGTAAGCAGCTGTCAGTGGAACTTGTTGGAATAATCTGGACCACATTGTTTTATTGGTGGTTTCTTTTTTTTTTTTTTTTTTTGGTTTTTTGAGACAGGGTTTCTCTGTATAGCTTTGTGCCTTTCCTGGAACTCACTTGGTAGCCCAGGCTGGCCTCGAACTCACAGAGATCCGCCTGCCTCTGCCTCCCGAGTGCTGGGATTAAAGGTGTGCGCCACCACCGCCCGGCTTATTGGTGGTTTCTAAATGATGCTTTAAAAGACCTAAAGTTTATCCTCATTATTATTTTATTGTAGCCCTAATTTCTTTTTTTTTTTTTTTTTTTTTTTTTTTTTGGTTTTTCGAGACAGGGTTTCTCTGTGTAGCTTTGCGCCTTTCCTGGAGCTCACTTGGTAGCCCAGGCTGGCCTCGAACTCACAGAGATCCGCCTGGCTCTGCCTCCCAAGTGCTGGGATTAAAGGCGTGCGCCACCAACGCCCGGCTATGTAGCCCTAATTTCTATAGTTATTCTATTAAATGGTTGGGTAGTGTTAGTGTTTGACTGACTTTTTCCCATCCTATAATAGCCATGGTTGTATGTTCATGCACATATATGTAAATCTTTAGGGGACATAGCCAGACCTAGAAGCAGCCCAGTTAGATATCAGTAGGGACATGCAGAAGGAAATGGAACCGCACATTGACATAATCTTCAGTAAGCCAAGGAAGATACCAGAGAAGACACATCATATGATTCGCTTTACAGGTAGCAAAGTAAACAAACGTAGTTTTTAGCCACACATAGCCCCATGCACATACATCAGATCGGTTTTTTCATACATCATACAGTAAAATCAGTTTCTGGACAGGTGCAGCTCTGTGAACTGTAAGGTGTGCGCAGGTGTAACTACTGTCACCACCATCGAGATACAGAATTTTTGCACTGGTCATTGCTAAGGACTGCCTCTCCCTTTCTGCCAGGCAACCCCTCTTACATTTTATTTTAAAACAATGTTTAGATAGTTTGCATTAACAGACTTTCCTTGTGCCGTAAAATAGGATATTTTGTTGTCAACACCACGGCTTATTAACTTAAACTTAAGCATTTTACAAAACATGCTCACCTTTTAGGTCATACTGTTTATACTTTATAGATCTTTTTTTGTTTGTTTTTTGAGACAGTGTTTCTCAGTGTAGTTTTGTGTCTTTCCTGGAACTCACTCTGTAGCCCAGGCTGGCCTTGAACTCACAGAGATCCGCCTGGCTCTGCCTCCCGAGTGCCAGCTGCTGCCCGGCTCCACTTGTGTTTAAACCTAGCTAAGCTGCATGTCCCCTGTCGCCCTTACTGCTGCTCTGGAGCTGCCTGTCTGTGTGTTGGGAGTGATCTATCTTTCTCTCTGGATTTGAGAGTGTATAATTTCCCTTTAGTGGGCCCTGGTCACATCCTTCTCATCTCATTTATTGAACCTAAGTGATTGTTTGTGCCAGGTAAGCTTAATAAAGATTTAAAGAGATGGAAGGGTCTAGCCTGGTGGTACAGACCTGTAATTCCAGCTACCAGGAAGACCGAGGCAGGAAGTTTAAGGCTAGCCTGGGCAATTTAATGAGATCCTATTATCTCAAAATCAAAAGTAAAAGAAGTTAGGGACATAACTCGGGGTGGAGCTCTTGCTTGGCATGTAGAGTGCCCTAGGTCCAGTCACTCGGGCCTGGTGGGGAATCTAAGTTTGCAGACTTTGCGAGGGAGGGGTTGGGAGGCGCAGTGGGGGAGGAGCATGGAATTGAGCCCTGGGCCCAGTCCCCACATTCTTAGTACTCCTGCCATGTTTTTAGGGTTCCACTGAAGATTTTGAAGGGCCAGAGCGCTTAGTTCTGGAAAGACGGTCAAGCAGCCATGAGTGCCCTCTAAAGCCTGTGGTCTGCACAGAGCTGGCCCAGCTTCTCCAGGCTCTTCACACCTCTTTTTGGAAGAGTGGGATCAAGTACTCCTTAGACTCAGGAAGTGTTCTTCTCAAAGCTAGAAACATTAGAAGGAAAGGAAGGCATAAGAGATTCATGCTGGAGAGTTTGTATTCCAGCCTATCCATGTTGGTCGCAAGAACATTGTCAGAGAAGTAATTGAGTGGGAAAGACCTGTTTGTTGGTTATATAAAATAGTAACCAAAACCAGAACAGCTTGACTTGGGGGGTCCATGGGTACCAAATACTTTTCTTTTTTTGTTTTTTGTTTTTGTTTTTTTTGAGACAGGGTCTCATGTAGCCCAGGCTGGCTTTAAACTCAGCATATAACTGAGATGACCTTGAACTTGTGATCTTCCTGCTTCTACCTTGTCAGTGCTGGGATTCCAGGCGTGCACCAACATGCCAGTTTTATGCAGTATTAAGAATCGAATTTAGTGTTTTAGCATGCTAGCATTTAGTATGCTAGACAAGTACTCTGCCACCTAAACCACATTCTCAGCCCCTGTTTTGATTGTTTTTAAATATCTTTTTTGAGGAGCTGGAGAAATGGCTCAGAAGTTAACATTTTATTGGTTTTGCAGAAGACCTTTGGGTTTGATTCCCAGAACCCACATGGTGGTTTACAACCATCCATAGCTCCAGTTCCAGGGTATGTGATACCATCTTCTGATACAGGCATAAGACAAGCACATGGTGCACATACGTACGTGCAGGCAAAACACTCACACATACAATAAAATGGATAACTCTAATAAAAATTTAATGATGATTGGGCTGGTGAGATGTCTCTGCAGATAAACGTACTTGTTGCACAAGTGTGACAACCTGGTTTTGATCCCAGGGACTCACAAAACAGCTAGATGTGATTGCTACCATATGATGTCGGCATTCCTGTAGTGAGAATGGAGTGGAGACAGGAGAATTGCTCAGAGGCTCTCAGGTCAGCCAGCCTGGAGTACACAGAGTTGCAAGAACAGCAGGAGAGATTCTGTCCACAAAGTGGAAGGAGAGGACTGGCACCTAAGGTTGTCCTCGGGCCCAGTCGTGGTGGCTGGCACACACCCTTAATCCCAGCACTCAGGAGCAGAGGCAGCCGATCTCTGTGAGTTCGAGGCCAGCCTGGTCTACAAAGAGTTCCAGGACAACCAGGACTGTACATCCTGGTTCAAACCCTGTCTCAAAAACAAACAAAAAGTTGTCCTCTGACCTCCGTTCACCCACCGTGCTCATGTATGTTGCACACAAACAGTAACTAAAACAAACGTCTTGATTTACATTGTCCACGGCAGCACCTTCTCCTGAGACTCCTCAGGTGGTGGATGGACAGAGCCCCAAGCTGAAGCACCACTGCTTTCTGAGGGCAAAGCTGGACCAACAGGGTATCTGGGGATCCAGATGCCTGAGACCACATCTGGGTGATAGACCCCAGACCCAGGGTACTACCTTCTCGAGGGGGCACCCCAAGAACCCAGACTCTGATCCAGTTGATGCAACAGCAAGAGGTGTTTATTAATGTGGCTGTACAGTCGGGCAAACTCAGCTCCAAAGAGCAAGAGTCGCATCTTACTGCAGCCACATGGGGGCTTTTAAAGGAAAAACCCACAAAGGCCATAAGATTACAATTCCCATACAATTTCGTTTCACAAGATCATGGTCTGATCACAGAGTGGGTACAGTCACGTTCGCATGTACATTCTTTCTGAAACCTCCAGGGGGGTATCAGGGTGGGAGTGGAGTTTACACAAAGGTCACAGTGGTCCTTCCTGGAACACTTGCAACTATCCCAATCACAGTTGAGCACATCTCTTAACAGAAATCTTTTTACATTGTTACAGGGGTGGTTGAGTAATGGCTGAGTCAGCTTGCCCTTGGAACTAGATTTTTAGTTTCTCATTTCCTGGGGCTTGGGGGTGTAAGCCTGAAGGGTTAGGGTCTTTTATGGGCTGCTGTGCTCCTTGCTTTAAGCTCTAGAGAGGAGCAGCCTTCCTTTTTTCCCCAGCTTCCGATGGACCCAGATGGTCCTTGGCTTGCGTACACACCCTCTGGACATCTTCCCTCTGTGTCGGTGTGTGAGTTCCTTTTCACTCATCATATGGCATTGAATTAAGGGGCCACACTGTTGAGTACGCATACAGTTGATGTTGCCATGGCCCCACCCCAACAGCTTCATGTCCCAAGGTACCAGGCACAAGGATTTCAGCATGAGGTTTGGCAAACAGTACAACCCATGATCTCGTACATTACAATTTTTAAAATCTTGCAGCATCAGAGGATTTAAAGATCTTTTGAAAATAAGGGATTTTTTCTCCTCTTGTCTGTCAGTAGTGTGTCTAACCTGGTGGTGTAAGGAGTAGCAGGATGATGAGGTGTGGGGAGTGTGGAGAAGGAAGGGTGCAGACCTGGAGAGGAGAGTGATACGGATTTGGGTGGAATAGCTGCTTTTTTGTGGAATTTTTGCTTTAAGTGGGTGATATTTTTATGCAAAAATTATCCCAAGGAAGTTTGTTACTAGGCCATGTGTCCCTTTCAAGCCAGACATGATGGTGCCTGCCTGTTTACCCAGCACTCAGGAGAGTCAGAAGTTCAAGGCCAGCCTGAGTAACATAGCAAAACCCTCAACACATATAAAGTGAGATGGTAATTATTTATTGTCAGACTTTTTCTTTCACAATTTCTATCATTTTCCTCCTCCTTTTGAGAGGGTGGGGGTGATTTTGAGACAGTGTTTCTCTTTGTGTAGCCCTGGCTGTAGACCAGGCTGGCCTCGAACTCACAGAGATCCACCTGCCTCTGCCTCCTGAGTGCTGGGATTAAAGGCGTGCACCACCACCACTGGCAGTAATTTATTTTCAAGGGCAGATGAAGCTAAAATTGTGTTGCAGTGCTCACCAGGGCACGAGGTGGTGTGGCAGGACCACTTCCTTCTTCCTGTCTAGATGAGGTCCAGAAATGACTCCCTTTCTTTGGGGGTTGTCTAGTAACTTAAGAGATAATTGTCTACGTCATATCTAACTTGACGTGCATGCCTAGACTGTACTGAGTTCATTGTGGTATTTCACCATATAAAATTACTATCATGCTTGTGTCTAAATTGCATGAAATATTCCAGTCATGTGGAAATTATTTGTCCCTGCTGTGGGTCCTTGAATTATTTATAAATGAATCAGTTACACATCAGAAAACCTGTTCTCCATGCTCCCCAGCCCTGGCAGGACGCTTCACGTTTGGTTTCTGTAACTGATGGGGCTATTTAACCCAACGCCCACAGCTTTGTTGGTACCGTGGCTGTTTGGTGAGCTGATGTTTTATTTTATTTTTTTCTTTAGGAATCTTGGACTCCAGACTTAAAGCTGAAGCTGGAAAAGTTTTTAGCTTTAATTTTTAAAGCCAGTAACACGCCAAAACTTGTAACCATCTATGTATCCTTTTGTAGTGAGTGGGGACCCTGGGGTTATAGCAACAAGGCTGGCTTTGGGTACCACAGACCAGCAAGATGTCCAAGATGGGCTGCGTTCCTATTTTCAAGGTGAACTGAGCATCTGTGGAGTTTTGCCATGACCTGGAAAGGGCTGACTTGCATGGATATCTGAGACTTGGCTGTGGTCTTATTTTATTTTTTGAAAGATATATTTATTTTATTTAGTGTGTGTGTGTGTGTGTGTGTTAGTACAGGTGTCTGCAAGGCCAGAAGACCGTGTCAGATACCTGGGAGCTGGCGTTCAGGACAGTGTGTCACCTGACATGGGTGCTGGGAACTGTACTCGGCTCTCTGGAAGAGAAACGAGTGTTCTTAACCATTGAGCCATCTTTCCAGCCCTGTGGTCTTATGTTGGTGTGACCAGTCTAGAAACTGTCTTGGTAGGGAAAAAAGAAAAAACTATACTCTTGAAAAAGATCTCCTTGGGAAAATGGTTACTTTGCAAAGGGTCATTGAGTCATTTAGGAGGTCTCCAGGTCGTGGCGTTTGGACTTGTCATTGAAATCTAGACTTCTTTTTTTTTTTTTTTTTTCTTTTCCAGAACTGAGGACCGAACCCAGGGCCTTGCACTTGTTAGGCAAGCATTCTACCACTGAGCTAAATTCCCAACCCCTAGACTTCTTTTTAAGAACTGTGTTGCATAGTTATATATTATATAGTTTACCCATCATAAACCAGACACAGTTGTATTATCCCAATCTTATTCCACTGGGGACACTTTTGAGAGTACAGAGGGACAGTGTCACAGCTATATATAAATGGAGCCCGTTCCAAGAATAGCAGAGTACTCTGTCACCCCTTCCTTTGGAGACCGATTTGTTTCCCAGTGGTTGTTAGTCTACAAGAACATGTGTCTTTTCTTATTGGACAAGCATCTATTCAAAGTTTTCTCATATGAGGCTGGAGGATGTGACTTGCTATGCACAAGGCCTGGGTTTGATCCCTTACCCTGGAAGAAAAGAAAAAGGAAAGGAGAGGAAAAAGAACAGAAGTGATGGTAGTCCTGGATGTGCTGCTCTGAATGTACAGAAAGTCGCTGAAATAGACATTGTGAATAGACCCCACACAGCATGTGTGCATGGAGCTGTTAGCAGAGAAGGAAGAAATCCTAAGAGAAGGCTTGCCTCTCATTGTACAGACACATGGGAGCTAGGGTTGGAAGCCAGGCAGCCCGGCTCCAGGTGCAGCCTTAGCCACTGTCCTCCCAGCCCGTGTCCTTGGGCTGAGGCTTTAGAGCCGCAGTGACAGTCTTAGGGTTCTGGGTTCAGAGAAGCGTGTTGGGAAGGTTTTGCCGGCAGTGCAGAGGCCTTCCTTAGGGGCAAGCAGGCCGTGTGGAGGCTGTGGGAATCTGCAGCACGTGACCTCATGGGGGTCACTGATGGAGCGAAGGGGGGCAGTGACTAAGCAGCGTGAGGAACTGTTGTCTGGTTGTTTTCAGCAACCTTTGGAGCTCTGGCCTCCACTCTCGTGATCAGGCCCTTCCGTCAGCCTCCGGCCCTTCCTTTATCAGCCCCACAACACCAGCTGCCCCAGGGCCCTGTTTTCCTGAGCTGCTTTCTCGTCCCAGAAGGAGAACGGACAGAATAGCAAAGGTAAATCATCTTGATTACAGCTTTCATGAGAACAGCTGCCAGCTCAACTTCTAAGCTGTGAGAAGAAACAGAGATGGAGAAAATGTGTGGACTTGGCAAATGAGGGCTTCCAAAGTCTAAATATTTACAGAGTCCTTGTGATCCTGCTCCGTCAGTTCGTGAGGCCCACTCTTTAAGGATGGCTAGTGTGTCGCCATGTCCAGCATGTTAGATAAGTAAGGAATGGAGGAAGGGAAACAACTGAGTCACAGGCTGGTGGGAAGGACCTGCGTTGGCTCAGGAGGAGCACACAGCCAGCATGGGGAGGGAAATTATTTTAATTGCTCAGCTTTCACCTCCAGTCAGATGCAGTACCAGTTTTAGACAGCATTTCCATTTTTTAAAAAACATTCAAAATAATTCCAGTCTTGAGTGTTTACATGAAATGGTATTTTTTTCCATGGGCAATAATTTTTACCGGAGCATTTCATCTTTCAGGAAGGTGAGAAAAACTGGTTAATATAGCCTCAGTGGCTTTAGTTGCAATGCTATGCCTTGGTCTTGTCTTAGATACTCTGTTTTGGAAATGCCTTCAGTTGTTGGGAAGTGTTTGTGATGAGCTTCATGCTCCTCAGGAAGGCAGGGTCCTCAGCTCCCCGAAGATGGAGTTTCCCACGTGGAAACTTGGTCCATGAGACAGCAGCGCTGCCCTGTCCAAGAAGAGCAACGTCACAGGATTGAGAGTCCTGCCCTGGCTTTCTTGTGCTTTGTTTAAGAGAGTTAACCTCTTAAAAAGATTTTTATTTTATGTATATAGGTGTTTTGTCTCCACATAAGTCTGTGTACCACATGTGTGCCTGTTTCCCTCAGGTGCCAGAAGAGGGCACCAGATCCTCTGGAACGGGAATTACAGATGGTTGTGAGCGACAGGTGGGTGCTGGGAATCAAACCTAGGCCCTCTGGATAAGCAGCCAGTGTTCCAGCTTGTGAGCCAGAGCTCCAGCACCAGCATGTTTTTTTTTAAAGGAAGTATTAGTAAATTATTTAATTCAGCTTACCAGGGAGGGCAAGTGAGTGATCATTTAGCTGTGATGCACATGGAGAGTCTGGTAGGTAGCATGAGGCAAGAAGGTTTTGAATGTTTGGTTTTGTCCTTGGTTTCCTCATGTGTTAGCCATCTTCCCATCATCACAACGAAATCAATATTGGAGGCAGTTCACTTACAAATAAAAAGTGTTGATTTAGTTCTCAGTTCTGGGGGCTGCAGTTCCAGATCAGGCAGCCTGGTTGCTTTGGGTCTCTGGTGAGGGCCCCTGATGTTAACAGTAAGTGACGTGGTAGAACACTCCACTTACATCATGAACCAGGAAGCAAAGAGAAGAGGGTTGGTCCTTCCTAAGGTTCCTGTGCCTCCCCAGTAGCACCACCCCGGGGACTAAGCCTCCAACACATGGCTGTACGGGAGACCCTCATCCAGACTGTTGGATTGTACCCCAAAAGCTAAGGACCATCTCACCATGAAGACACATCATTCCATCGCCGAGAGCACCCAAAAGCTTACTTGTTCTAGCATTGCTCAGGAGCCCAATACGAGAGATTCATCTAAGATTCAAGGCAAACCCAGCTCTGAGCTCTGTAGAATACACAAAGTTACAAACTTACACAGTTGCAGAATGCAGGCAGGATACAGGTTCCTAACCCAAAAGGAAAGGACAGGAACATAAAACACAGCAAAACACCTGAAGCAAGAGCCATGCCCAGCAGGGCGAACTTGAAATCCTACAGCTCCTAAGTCCAGCAGCGGGGCTGTTTGGTGGGATGTGGACTCCTCAGCCTTGCCTCCGCCTGTGGCTCTGCTGGTGGCGGCCCGCATGGCCACTCTCAAGCTGGCTGCGCACCCTGCCTGCAGCTTCCGGAGTGGGTCTCGCACGTTGCTGGTACCCTTCTCTTGTGGCTTCAGTGTCACTGCTGGAGCTTTGTAATGAACCCCTCACTGGGAGTCGCTTGCAGGGACCCCAACCCCAGCACACTGCTTAGCCTCCTGGGCTTGCCTTTGAAATCTCAACCGAAGCTGCAATGACTGTAACTCTTGCATACTGCCTGTAAAAGCTTCCTGTGGATGACATTGGATTCTGCTGTCAGAATAAAACATTCCTGACCCCTTAGAACTTGCATTTCAGTCATCCGAATGCCTTGCTGGCTGACTGCAGAAATCACAAGGCCATCTTGAGTGGATAGGGCATCCATAGGTTTGGTTTGGTTTTGACAGTCTTGAACGTAGCACAGGCCGGGCTCCCGTTGCTCTTTTCTGGAAAGTCTTTTTGAAACCAATTTATATTTCTGAGTCTGTGGTAGCCTCGCAGATTTTTGCAGTGTCCTCCAGGCCTGTTTCCAGTTTTCTTGGTACAGAGGGCTTGATACACTTAACCTGAGTTTAGATAAAGGGCCAGACACATTAAGCTTCTCTTTATTCGAACTAATTTCTTTACCAGCTAAGATAAGTCTTGGCCATATGTCACTGCATCTTTTCCTGGCCGACCTTTTGCTCTTGATTCTCATTGAGGATTTGGTTAAAAATAGCAATGCCCATGCCATGGCCTGAGTGCCCTGCTGCCTTGAAGTCTTTGCCAAGTAAGCCACCTTTCAGACTGGCTCTCTGACATGATGTACAGAGGACAGCCTTTTCTCCAATCCCTAGAAGAATTCTTTTTTCCTTCTGGAAGCACACAGCATGGTCTTATTGTTGTCTGTGATTGTGTTTGCATGGCTCACCCATTAAACTTGGTAAATTCCAACTCTGTGATAGCATTTGAGGATTCCTCTAGCTTCCTCCTCCAGACTCTTCTACTAGCCCCCTCCCCCCCCCCCCGCCACACACACACACACACACACACACACACACACACACACACACACACACACTCATCACCAGGTATGGTGTAGTCAGCAGCCCTGCATCTAAGCGCCAGTTTCTCTTGCATATCCCAAGCCCAGTGGTTCCAGATGTGTGACTGGTTCTGCCTGAGTGCTCCCACACTCAAGGCTCAGAGTGGGCAGGTCTGGCCGAACCTGCATGGAGGAGCAGGAATAGAGATGTGTCTTCACAGGGCCAGCCTAGAATGTATGTCAGTCACTAGTGGGCGCTGCATAGCTGGCACACAGCCCAGGAGCATCCTGGGAGCGCCGCAGCACCCGAGGCTCTCTGCCCGCTGCAGGGGTCGGCAGGGAATTCCCGACTGTGTTGTCACTGCTGCCTGGCCTCAGTGAGCCTTGGCTTGTTTTTTGTTGGGTTTGGTTTTGCTTTTTGTTTTTGAAGACAGAGTTTCTCTGTGTGTTCCTGGCTGTCCTGGAACTCGCTCTGTAGCCCAGGCTGGTCTTGAACTCAGATCCACCTGTCTCTGCCTCCCGAGTGCTGGGATTAAAGGCGTGCACTACCGTACCCAGCAGCAGTTGATATCCTTAAACGTGGTCGAGCATTCGGCTCTTGCCCTGCTGCTCCTGCAAGTGCACCTTCAACCCACAGTTCGGTTGCTGCCACTGTGTGGGGGTCACATTTTCATTAGCTACCCATGTGACAGTGGGCATCTAGGCTTGTTCCATTCTTCTGTTACTGTGAATGCAGTAGCAGTAAACCAGATATGTAGGTATTTTTGTGGTGGGACAAAGAGTCCTTAGGGTATATGTCCAGGAGTGGTAGAGCTCGGTCATGTGAACTTTGCAGGGAACCTCTGTCCTGCTTTCCATAATTGCTGCCCAAGTTCACATTCCCGCCAACAGTGAATAAGAGTTCTTCCCCATATCCTTGCCAGTATTTGCTGTCAGAAATCTTATTTATTACTGCCACCATTTATGTGGTGGTGTGAAGTTTCGTGGCAGAAGGCTTGGCAGCCCCAGAGAAGAGCACAGTCACTTGGTTTCTGGGTTTGCTGCCACGCCTGTGCTTGTGTTTGGCTTCAATGTGGACTGTCTTCCTAGAAATGCTGCAGCAGCTCCACCAGCAGCTGGTGGAGGCCGAGCGCCGGTCCATGACCTACCTCAAGCGGTACAATAAGATCCAGGCCGACTACCACAACCTCATCGGGGTCACAGCCGAGCTGGTGGATTCTCTAGAGGCGACAGTCAGCGGCAAGATGGTAAGGAGCTCCCCTTTGTGTATTTCTGAGAAAGTGCATGGGGCCTGGGCGGCACTGCTGTGGGGCTCCTGGCCCCTCACTGATGGAGCCGGTCCTGCATTTCAGAAGGCCAGTGTGCCGCAGTGTGCCGCAGTGTGCTGCAGCGTGCCGACACTTGCAGGGTTTTACCTGTGTTCTGAACACATGCTCTTCCTTGCTTTCAGTTTCTGTCGTATTTTTCTTTAATGTTATTATGGGCCCAGTGTAGTGGCTCCCACTTTAATCACAGCATTGGGAGGCAGAAGGAGACACAACTCTGTGAGTTTGAGACCAGCCTGGTCTACCTAACAGGTTGTAGGTTAGCCAAGGCCCTGTCTAAACAGAAAGAAGAAAGAAAGAAGGGAGGGAGGGATGGGGGGGGCAGAGAGAGAGAGAAACCCCAAAACTAAGATGAATGGAGTTCAGAGAAGTATCTGGATACTGAGTCAGCATAGGAAGGTCCATTGTTTTACTGTCGTCCCCTGGCAGGGCACTGTTCTGTATACCACATAATTTTGTTGTTGTAGTTACCTGGTGACTTATGATACATGGCTAGTGTTAAGGATTAGGTAAAGGGGACTGGAGAGGTAGCTCAGAGGTTAAGGACCCAAGTTTGACTCTAACGTCACTCTTGGAGGAGACGAACTGTGGTCAGCCATGAATACACACATAGAAACGCAAATAACACAGAAAGACTACAAGGAAAAATCCATACCTCCCTTTTGTCTTCTGTCCTATTAAAAAATAAGTTTCCCCATTCTGGGTGTACCTCTAGCAGCCAGGAGGATGAAAGATGAGCCCATAGCTGCTGCTACTGACTTTGCAAGCTGAGACTTGAGCAGACATCAAGACAGAGATGCCAAGGGACCTCAGGTATCAAAGTGGGGCTAAGGAGGTGGCTCATTGATGAAGAACACTTGTGCTAGGCAGGACAGTGCACACCTTTAATACAGCACTTGGGAGGTAAAGGCAGGCGGATCTCCATGTGTTTGAGGCCAGCCTGGTCTTCAGAGTGAGTTCCAGGACAGCTAGAGCTACACAGAGAAACCCTGAGGAAGAACACTTGTTCTTGTATTGGACTAGGGCTCAGTTCCCCCTGAACCCACATAGCAGCTTCCAAGAGTGGTCTGGTGCCTTCTTTTGGTCTCCTTGGGGACCAGGCATGTATGCAGTGCCCTTACATGTAGACAAAACATATAAAATACATAAATCTTTTTTAAAAAGATGGGCAAATGCATTTTTTTTTTAATTTTAATTTAGATTGTTTTCTGTATAGGTGTTTTTCTGCATGTGTGTTTATTCACCATGTGCATACCTGGTGCCCACGGAGGCAAGAAGAGAGGCATCCGATCCTGTAGAACCAGAGTTACAGGCACTTGTGAGCGCCCTGATGTGGATCCTGGGTACTGAACTCGGATCCTCTGGGAGAGAGCAGCAAATGCTCTTAACTACCAAGCCACCTCTGCAGCCCCATAGCTTGTCTAGAAAGATGTGCTAAAGACAAACAATTTAAACAATGCAGAGGACCCCACCACGCTTTTATCTCCTTTTTGACATACATGTTAACATGTTTTTGTGTGTGCATATATTTGTGAGGATGTTTGGATCCCCTGGAACTAGATTACAGATAGTTGTAAACTGCCATGTGAGTGCTGGGAATCGAACCCTGGTCCTATGGAACAGTAGCCAATGCTTTTAACCACTGAGCCATCTCTCCTACCTCTGTAGTCAGTTACTTTTATCTCTTAGGTCAGTGTGTTAATTCTTCCCCAGACGTCTGAGGTTGTGGTGTGGTTACTTTTAATTGTCCACTTGACACAATCTACAGCCACCTGAGAAGAAAGTCTCTGTGAGGAATTGTCTGGATCAGCTTGGCCTATAGGCATGTCTGTGGAAGATTATCCTGATTTAAGTTAAGTGATTGGAAGATCCAGCCCACAGTGGGCAGCACTATTCCCTAGATCTGGATTCTGAACTGCGTAAGAATGGAGAAATCAAGCTAAGTAGTAAGCATGCAGCATGCATTCTCTCTGCCCTTGACTGGATGTAACTGGATGCTTCAAGTTTCTATTAGTGACTGTACCCTGGAGCAGTGTGCTAAAGTAAACCCATTTTCCCTTATGTTACTTTTTGTAAGTGTCTTAGTTAGGGTTTCTATTACTGTGAAGAGAGACCATGACTATGGCACCTATTACAAAGGAAACATTTAATCGGGGTGGCTTATAGTTTCAGAGGTTCAGTCCATTATCATCATGGCGGGGAGCATGGCAGCATGCAGGCAGATGTGGTGCTGGAGGAGTAGCTGAGAATCCTACATCCTGCAGGCAACAGGAAGTTGACTGAGACACTGGATGGTATCCTAAACATAGGAAACCTCAAAGCCCTCCCCAACAATGACACACTTTCTCCAACAAGGCCACACCCACATCAACAAAGCCACACCTCCTAATAGTGCCACTCCCTGAGATTATGGGGCCAATTACATCCAAACTACCACAGTAAGGTATTTTTGTCCCAGCAGCAGAAGCTAGAACAGGATAAAGTGTAAGTTACTCTCTCTAGCGTGGCTCTTTCATCAGCTCACCTACAGGAAGTGCTGAGAGGTAGCAGGCCTTAAGGCCCTGTGGCCAGGTGGCATGCCTTTCACCTGATGGCCTTTCCTTCTTGCAGATCACCCCCGAGTACCTGCAGAGCGTCTGCGTCCGCCTCTTCAGCAACCAGATGCGGCAGAGCCTGGCACACAGTGTGGACTTCACAAGGCCTGGGACGGTGAGGCACCCTGAAAGAAAGGTGTCCTAGGTTTGTCCCCCCAGACTTAAGGTGAACTTACTAAAGAGAATGAAAGCCTGTGAGAAAATGACATTCAAGAGACTCTGAAGCACTTGTCTTTGGTGGTCTGGAAACTTCTAGAAGGAAAACAAAGCTGTTTTTGAGAAGGATGCAGTTGAGGGTCAGCCCTTGGGGTGAGCAAGGAGAGATGTTGTTGTGATCCGTCAGAGCAGCTGCTCCTGGGCACTGAGGCCTGGGAGTCAGGAGGAACAAGCAGAAACTGCTTTGTCCTTTAAAGAACTCTTAGGGCTTGTCAGTAAAGTGCAAACATGAGGACCTGCGTCTGATCCCTGGAGCCCGGAGCACTGTTGACACCCAGTGCTGGGGAGGCAGAGGCAGGCAGGTCCCTGAGGCTCGCTGCCCAGGCCGTCTAGCCTGCCAGGTGAGCCTGAGGACAGTGAGAGGCCCTGTCTCAAAGGAAGGTAGATGGTGCCTGAGGATTACCTACCAAGTTCGTTCTCGGACCTCCACACATACATGCCCACAGACATGAATGTACTTCCACATGCTTAAACACGTATAAGAGAGCTGGAGGGGAAAGACTGAATGCTTTAAGACAAGATTGTTTTTAACTTTTTATTCAAATAGCAAGGAGCATGGGGGTCTTTCTTGACCAGCATTTATCTGCTCCCTTGTGTGTGTCTGTGTGATTCCAGTGTGTGTGTTCCTGCCGTCTCCCATGTGTCTCCATGCACACATGAACATGTGCAAACACAAAAGGTTTATCAAGCATTTGTACATAGTTGTCAGGCTGGTATATATTTACTTTTGCTTTGCCTTGTTTTGTTGAGACAAGATCTCGTGTGACCAGGCCAGCATTGAATTTGCTGTCTTGTTGATTAAATTCTGATCCTCCTGTCTCTAACTCCCACGTTCTGGGATTACAGGCATGGTAGACCACACCTGACTACAGTGTGCATTTCTTTTCTTTCTCTTTTTTTTTTTTTTGGTTTTTCGAGACAGGGTTTCTCTGCGTAGTTTTGCGCCTTTCCTGGAGCTCACTTGGTAGCCCAGGCTGGCCTCGAACTCACAGCGATCCGCCTGGCTCTGCCTCCCGAGTGCTGGGATTAAAGGCATGCGCCACCACCGCCCGGCTTTTCTTTCTCTTTTAAAGATTTATTTTGATACTTTTAATTATGTGCAGCATGTGTGCATGTGGCTATGTGCATATGATTGCATACAGGCCAGAGGCATTGGATCCCCATAGCTTTTCAGCGCTGGGAACCGAACTTGGGTCCTCTGGAAAAGCAGCAAGTGCTCTTAACTGCTGAGCCATCTCTGCAGTCCTGTGTGTATCTCTGTCTTGACTGTGTCAGTCTCTTTGTGATCCCAGCACTAAAGAGGCTGCAGCAGGAAGGATTATAGCAAAACTGAGCTCAGCTTGGATTGCACAGGGAATACGAGAGGGGCATGGGCTGTAGAGGAGACTGTCTCAAACCCAACAGTTACCCAGTAAGTTGAACGTCTGTCTGCCTTCCTGTCTGGCTACCTATAGCGGTTTATCTAATCTGTCCATTGCCATTCACCAGTGGAGCCAGTACTGCCCTGCATAGCCACCCGACTCAGTGGCCTGGGGGCAGTGGTGCGTGAGTCATCTGGACTCTAGCTCCTTTGATCTGGACCGTTTCCCTGGTCTTCTCTTTGGCTTTCATTGTGTTGACACTTGAGGGAACTATAGTCCCCTATAGAAAAGCAGACCACAGCTGGGCTGGGCGTGACGGCTGGGTGGTGGCACAGTTAGTCTTAGCACTTGGGAGGCAGAGACAGGCAGATCTCTTGTGAGTTCAAGGCCACCTGGTCTACAAAGTGAGTTCCAGGACAGCCAGAGCTGTTACGTTGAGAAACCTTGTTTCAAGGCCCCCTCCCCCAATCCCACAAAGAAAGCAGAGAAGACTATATTCTCCTTGTGTTTTGGGGTTGCCTTGCGATTGGGTTCAGGCCTTGCATCCCATGCTGAATGTTCCCAGGGGAATGGCATACTCTTCTAGGACAGCACACCTGGAAATGCACACTGGAGTCAGGACTTTCTAACCCTGGAAGGCCACCAGTGTCCCCAAGGACATCCTCAAAGTTCAGGAGCCACCTGCGTCCTGGAGCTCAGGCCTGCCTGTTGCCTGGTCAGAGGTTGGGTGGGCAAGTCCAGGTCTGGGCAGAGTCCCTGGTGATCCGCAGTACCCTGTGGGCAATGCAACTTTAAATAGGATTCACACATAAACAGAGGCCACCTTTAGTATGAAAAACAAAATTACCGCCTCCCTCACACCCAAGTAGGTTTAAAGTGGCTTATTGAAAGCTAGAGAAGATAAATATGAAAAAAAATAGAGACTAAAATAGATTATGGATGAAAGAAAAGAAAGAGTAAGCCAGGTGAAGGCCAGGGTGAAGAAAGGTCTGAGCAGTCATGCCATGCTCACTGCACCTCGGAGCTGCTGGCCCCAGGGTGGCCCTGAGCTCTCCAGCAGCCCAGGTCACAGGAGACGCAGCTTCATGGCTTGTGCGCTGCTGCAGCCAGGGGCACAGTTAGGAAACTTCCTAAGTCACATTCCGTGTCCAAAACACCATGATGCATGCTATCTACATGGGCCAGGAGCACAGCCAAAAACTGATCCTGTGAGTACCCCCTACACACACCCCTGAGTAAACTCTTAGGTGCTTTTAAGTTCTTTGTTTGCACTTTAAAATTAAAATTTGAAAATTTCCAAGTATTCATACTTTATAATTTAAAAGCAAGTTCAATTTGTTTTTTTTTAAATTTTACTTTATGTGTATTTTGCCTGAATATATGTTTGTATACTGTGTGCATGCTAAATCCATTTTTTACTTTTATTTATTATTATTAATTGATTTATTTGGGGGGAGTTTTCTGAGATAGGGTCTCTTTTCATAGCCCTGGCTGTCTTGGGACTCACCATGTGGTCTTGAACTCACAAAGATCCACCAGCCTCTGCCTCCTGAGTGCTGGGATTAAAGGCATACACTACCATTCCTGTTTAAACCCATTTTTAAAATTTATTTATTTATTTATCCCCCCACCCCCCAAGACAGGGTTTCCCTGTGTAGCCCCAGCTGTCCTGGAACTTGCTCTGTAGACCAAGCTTTTTTCTACATCATTTTATATGTATGAATGTTTTGCCTACATGAATTTCTGCACACCATGTGGATACAATACCCACAGAGACTAGAAAAGGGTGACAGTTCCTGGGACTGGAGTCATAGACAGTTGTAAACTGCCATATGGGTGCTGGGAATCAAACCCAGGTCTTCTGGAAGAGAAAGAAGCTGGTCCTCTTTAACAGCTGAGCTGTCTCTCCAGCCCCCAAATTCATTTTTAGAAAGCCCGATAGTCACACCACTGCTGCCAGCAATCACCCCAGTACTGAGGCGTAAGGCTGGTTGCCCGTATGTTCCCTATAGGAGGGATGTGGCCCAAGGTTGCAGGTCAGTTATGCTTATGTGTTTACTCAAGTCCTGAAGAGCTGTCCCCAGAGCTGCTGGCCATGTTGGCCACTAGTACACAGGGACAGCGACTGGGCTGTGTAGTCTGTGCCTTAGGACATAAGTCTCGGGGAAATTTAGTGTGTAGAAGTCTTAGGAGCTGGCTGTTTCACCTGCAGGATAAAGGGCTTCAAACCAGGCAATTAGCCAGCCACATAAAACCTGCTAGTGTATGTGAAATTCACTGTTGCTAGAGTTTTCCTGCCTGGCCCACAGTCAGGACAAATCTCTGTCACCCGCCAGTCTCACAGCTGCTCAGACCCAACCAAGTAAACACAGAGACTTATATTGCTTACAAACTGTATGGCCATGGCAGGCTTCTTGCTAACTGTTCTTATATCTTAAATTAATCCATTTCCACAAATCTATACCTTGCCACGTGGCTCGTGGCTTACCGGAGTCTTCACATGCTGCTTGTCATGGTGGCGGCTGGCAGTGACTCCTTCCGCCTTCCTGTTTTCTCTCTTCTCCTCTCTGTTAGTCCCGCCTATACTTCCTGCCTAGCCACTGGCCAATCAGTGTTTTATTTATTGGCCAATCAGAGCACATACAGACCATCCCCCAGCAATTCACTGCAATGCTTTCAGTCTGAACTTCTTCATACACCCCCTTCTTGTAGAGGTAACTGTCTTATTAAATAATAAGAAACACAGAGGCAAATGCAGAGTTAAAAGCCCAAGAGGTCAGAGCAGTAGCTAAGAGCTGAGACTTAAAACCTTTCTTACCCTTCCTGCCGCTGCCGTCCTTCCCCTGAGAAAGAGACCTACTTCCTGTGTGTCTGTCTTTTTTTGATTTTCTGTTCTGCCTTCTCATTGGTTGTAAACCCAACCACATGACCTCTTCGTCACTGCCTGTCTACACAGACCTCCAGGTCTTCTATGCTTGGTATTGAGATTAAAGGCGTGTGTCTCCATGCTGGCTGTATCCTTGAACACACAGAGATCTGCCTAGCTCTGCCTGTCATGTGATTGGGATTAAAGGCGTGCGCCACCACCGCCCAGCTTCTGCTATGGCTTGCTATTAGCTCTGACCCCCAGGCAACTTTATTAACATACAAATAAAGTCACATTTCAGTACAAATAAAATATCACCATACCTTCTGAACTGGAAAACAGGACAGAAGAACTGATCAGAGGGTTTGTAAAGATCACCATCAACACTGACAGAGCTTCTGCTGGAGAGTGTGAGCATCATTTGTGGAGAGATCTGAGTCCGGGAATCATAGCCGTTCTGAATAGCCTACCAAACCAGGACTGCTGCCCTTACCACAGAGCCGACAGACACATGGGGACAGCATAGGTGAGCAAGAGCTGGTCTTACCACAGAGCTGCCACACGGGGGCAGCAAACACAAGCAGAGCTGGCCTTACCACAGAGCTGCCACACGGGGGCAGCATACACAAGCGGAGCTGGACTTACCACAGAGCTGCCACACGGGGGCAGCATACACAAGCGGAGCTGGTCTTGCTTTCCCTGGCAGGCTCTGCAGTCAGCAAGAATGGGTGGGCAGGTGATACACAGCCAGGTGTGCCATGTCACACAAACCCAGTAAGTCATCCCTCACCCAGAAAAAAAGAAGGGCCGCGCTGGCAGAGGCCTCACAGACTTCAGGAGAGGACGGGCTCCCGTGCCTTGTCTCATTCCCAGACCACTGTCCAGATGCTGCCTTGTCTGAGCTGGCTGGCGGATCCAGTCGTTCCCAGAGGATTGGTGCTGATGAGATTCTGGTGTTTGAGGTAGAGAATTCTAGATGTCGTGTAACACTGAATCTGTGTGACTGACCTCACCCCAGTTTTCCTCATCTTTATCTTCCTAGGGCCAGAACTGGGGTAGTTAAAATCACATGGTGTCATCAGCCGCTTAGTAGAAAGAAGTCCGAGTTCTCCCTGGGCACAGGAGATAAAACAGTTTTCTAAGACTCTGGAAGGACACCCATGCTGCAATGACATTTTCACATCAGCCAACAGCAGCCCTGAGTACTGTGGGATCAGTCTCACTGTGTAGCCCTGCCTCTGCCTTCCAGTGCTGGCATTAAAAGCGTGTGCCACCGTGCCCGGCCTATAATCTTTGTACACTGGCAAAAACTTGTAACTGTATTTCCTAGACTGTATCCCCATTGTTTTAAAAAATATTTTATTATTGCTATCTTAATAATACGTATATGCGCGTGAATACGGCGCCCAGAAGCAGGGCACTGGCTCCCCTGGAACTGGAATTGTAGGAGATTGTAAGCCACCCAACATCAGTGCTGGGATTGAACTCAGATCCTCATCAGAGCAGCAAGTGCTCCTAAGCTCTGGATCTCTCTGGTCCCTGTGTCCCCATTGTTATGGAGTGTCTGCCTAGTGCTCAGGTCACGCAAGTCACACACCTGCAGTTGGAGGGCGCCTGCTGAGGAGTCAGAGTCGTGCTCTGTACGCCCCTCCCCCATCTGTAACTTTAATCAGCTGGTAGAACCATTTTTGGTTCCCTAGCTCCAGACATAGGCTTCCAGACTCCTTCCACAAACGTTTTGTGTGCCTACCATCCACTCCACCCTGTTGCGGAGAATGACATTCCAGAAAGCACCTGGAGGTCACCCAGGGCTTGGTCCTCCCCTTCACCCATGTGCCCTGGTCATCGGGATCGGCAGAGCGGCCCTTCTCTGCTGTGTTAGTTGCTTGGAGTTGTTGAGACTGTCCCTAGTTTTCTCCTGGCTCTGAGCCAGGGCCTCCTCAGTGTCATGCTGGTCACTCAGCTTTCTGGGCGTGTCTGTAGGATTCAGGTGTCTCAGCAGTAGCAGTCACCTTACCCCTTTGTTCGATGACTGTCTTCAGGGCAAAGTGGTTCTTTCTGTGTCGTCCCCCACCCTGTCCCATCCCCACCTGAGACAGGGTTTCTCTCTGTAGCTTTGGAGTCTGTCCTGGAACTCCCTCTGTAGCCCAGGCTGGCCTTGAACTCACAGAGATCCACCTGGCTCTGCCTCCCAAGTGCTGGGACTAAAGGCGTGCGCCGCCACTGCCCAGCTGTGGTTCTCTTTCTGTACACACTCTCTTCAGGTTACACAGTCCCCAAGGATGCTCCTGTGTGAGGGAGCACACAGCTGAGGCCTTGTGTGCCCCGCTGTGATCTGAGCCTCTCTGGAAGTTTCCTCAGGAGGGTCCACGGTCCTTGTTCATGTGCACTTTAGCATGGCTGAGGCGTGGCAGAGACAAACGGGCCTGGCCTGGAGGCTTTGGCGGCCCCTTCTGTCTTCCAGGTACTGCTGCTGAGGGTGTCAAGCTGCCCCCCTTCCACTCCTAGCTGGGCCAGGCACCTCTTCCTTCTAGCCGCTCTCTTTCTTTTCTTTTCATTTTGGTTTTTCCACACAGGGTTTCTCTGTGTAGCTTTGGAGCCTGTCCTGGAACTCACTCTATAGCTCAGGCTGGCCTCGAACTCACAGAGATCCGCCTGCCTCTGCCTCCTGAGTGTTGGAATTACAGGCGTGTGCCACCACCGCCGGCTCTTCCAGCCTTTCCTGTGCTCACATTTTTCAAAACCATGTTTGCAGACTAAACCTGGCCCAGAACGAAGAACCTTTGATTTAGGAAGCATGCTGCCATGTGAGATTCCTGGTGCACTGTTGTGCAAGGCCCTGGTAGAGGGCCGCTCTCCCTCCTGAACTGCCCCTAGGAGGACTGTCCTTGATGTCACACCTGAACTGAGCCCTCCAGAGACACTTCACAGCCTGACCCCACAGGTCCTCAGGTTGTTCCCCTCAGTTGTCTCAGGCCTGCAGCTGGTCCCCACCTCCTGGACACTAGGCCTTAGGCCACAGCTGCTGGGAAGGCAGGGCTCGGGGGCTTCCTGAGTCTGAGGAAAGAGGAAGGTGTCCCATTTTCACCTTGGCTTGTGTACACCTTTGTCTCCACATCTAAGAATCCCAGGAGCTTTCACTGACCGGATTCAGTAATTGACACCTTGGTTCATGGCTTGCTCTGCTGTGTCCTCTCTCTGTCCCAGCGTTCCTTCAGGGCTTCTTGGGGTGGACTCCACCAACTAGCTGTTCAGGGAGCTTGGGAACACTGTCTGCCATCTGAGTCTCACCCTCGGCTCTGCTGGCCCTTTTCCTGTCTCAGGATGAGTCCTAGAAATCAAATAGCACCCTCTAGGACAGAGTCGGGCCTCCATAACAAGGACGTCCTTTCTGGGGCTTGCTCCTTCAGCATTAGGAATCTGCTGTTGAGCCAGGCAGTTGGCACACACCTTTAGTCCCAGCACTTGGGAGGCAGAGGAAGGTGGATCTTTGAGTTCAAGGCCAACCTGGTCTACATAGTGAGTTCTAGGACAGCCAGGTCTACATCGAACCCTGTCTCAAAAAGCAAGCAAAACAAACAAAACTCCACTTGCCTCAGTAGAGGGCTTAGTTGTGACGGTGATAGATTTTCTCCTGCTGGGGCTGTCCCCTGCCAGCTGGTGGGCTCTGCATGTCCCACACACACTGCATTGCCCACAGCCATGGGACAGTGACTCAAATGCAGGCAGCAGGAGCTGTGCTCATAACTGCCCTGAGAGCCTGCAGCGGACACCGTAGAGATCCAGTGCATGACCTGGGTCGCTCAGCGCAAGTTCAGAAAGCCTTGGTGTTTGTGTGTGATGGATGACCAAGACTTCTGGGGCTGGGATATGGCTCAGCCGTGGAATGCCTAGCATGAGTGAAGCCTTGGGTTCAATCACCAGCACCAAACCAGGAGTGGTGGCTCATACCCACAGTCCCAGCATTCAGGAGGACCAGAAGTTCAAGGTCATTCTCAGTTAAATAGTGACTTGGAAGCCAGCCTGGGTGACATGAGGTCTTGTCTCAAAACCTACAGGAAGGAAAGAAGTAGAGCTTCTTTGAAGTCCCCATACCTTGAGAGGGCCACCCCCAGGTGTCAGTGTAGAGGCCAGCCTCAAGTTGTTTGTTACACTGAGCACCCCCAGTGGAGGAGGGTCTTGGCGCAGGCCGGTGGGGAAGAAGAAACTATGCTGACGTCTTCCAGCCTCACTGGGGTCCTCACCCACAGTGTTGCCCTCACTGGCTTTCTGGGAGCCACTGGAGTCACTTAGCTCGCATCAGAGGAGATTTGACTGCTGTATGCCCAGCTGGTAGTGAGCAGACAGTGAGATGGTTAAGAAGCTCGTCGTGAGGCCGTGACGCTAGGTGTGGCTCAGTTGGTAGGGTACATGCTTAGCTTGCATGAAGCCTTGGGTTCCATTCCACACACCATGGAAAACCAGGGAGAGTGGTGGATACCTGAAGTCCCAGTACCCCAGGATGTGAGGCAGGAGGATCAAAGGTTTGAAGTCATTCTTGTTTATGTAGCAAGTTTGAGTCTAGCCTGGGCTACATGAGACTCGGTTTAAAAACAACCCAGAAAATCACGTAAGTCCCTGTATACAACAGAGGAGCAACAACCAACAGCATCTCCAGACACCAGCCCCTGTTCTCTAAGGGCAGACTCACCTGTGGGAACCGCTGGGGAGGGACGCGCTCCACACCGGTGCAGAGGTTGGGGAGCGCTTAGTTGTACCAGAGGAAGCTTCAGGAGGTAAGGGCAGAGGGCTGTGCTGGGGTCCTTCTCACTGGGCACATAGCCACCGCTGCGTGGGAAAGGAAGGAGAAGGGGTGTGGAGAGGGGGGAGGTGTAGCCAGGGAAAGGTAGGAGGCGCAAAAGTGACTGGTGAGGTAGAAGACCTCTTACAGGGAGGGATGAGTTTCACGGGGAGCTAGGAATGGCTGTTTTTAGTGATTCTTAGAGATTTGTGTTTGGTGTGTGTGTATATCAACATTTAGCAGCTCCATGTCCTCACTTGACCCAGCCGATTTTCTCCCTCCTGTCCTGCTGTTTTTAATGTGTGAGATGATATTAGGTGAGGAGATGAACTCAGACTTGTTTCTGAACGACTTAGTAAGCTAATGATAGGAAAAGGTAATTTATTTGGTCAAGACAGCCAAGGATTAAAATATGAAAACTTCTGGGACAATAGAGTAGCCTGCTTGCCTAGTGCTTGCAAGGCTCTGGGTTCAAACCCCCCAGCACCACAAAAACTGTGAACACATACATAGTCATGAGGCATTTAGAAGTGAGGCTTGGCCAGGCGGTGATGGCATACACCCTTAATTCCAGTGCTTGGAGGCATCTCTGAGTTCTAGAACAGCCAAGGCTACACAGAGGAACCCTGTCTCTGAAGAAAAGAAAAGAAAAAGAAGGAAGGAAAGAGAGAGATAAAGAAAAAGAAAAGGTAGAGAGAGGTGGGATCTGTGGTCTGTACACTTGGCAGAGGGAAGCAGTCAGAACCAGGGTCCTTGGCAAGACCACTTCTTTAGTATCAGCAGGGGCTCTGGAGTAACTCTTTTTTTTATTGTTTGTTTGTTTATTTATTTAATGCTGAATGCTGTTTATTGAAGGAGGGAGGAGGTCTTAAATACAGGCTTACAGCACAATGGGAGAACCCCAGAGGGCAGAAGTTTGCTACCGATGTTTTAAAATCTTGCATCTAAGCTGTTAACGCCCATTATGCAGGATACACAGACAAGGAACTTCCCTTAAGCATTCAGGAGGGTGGAACCTGGCAGAGAATTAGCATAGGGAGGATATCAAGGTCAAGGTCAGCAAGCAAGGCAACACTTACCCAAAATGGGGGCCAGGGCCCTACAGGTCCCCCTTTTACTAAAAAATGAGCTTCTGACTTAGGTTGTGTGGGATGTCAGCAGGTCACCTTACCCGTCATGGAGACGCCTGCCCAGGCCACACAGGTGCTCTGTCTTAGGTTGGTGAGTGCCCCCCAGGCATTACCTGTCTCTGAATACTCATCATACAGGCTCAATTGTGTGTGAGCTGTAGAGTTAACTGCTGCCAAAGATCTCAAAGTGGCACTGGGCTTGCAATCTGTGTGTTCGACACAGAAAAGACCAACAGAGGTCCTATCCCACCCATAGCCAGTAGGCTAAAGGCAACTGAGACATTCCCTTCCTTAATGAGCCTTACTGCAAATTGGAGTCCTTGTAAGATAGTATCCCAAAAGCAAATGGAACTTGAGTTTATAGATTTATAATTTTCAAAGCCAATCGAAATGTGTATAACTACTGAATTAAATTTATCATGCCCAATAGAATGAAAGACTAACTAACTGTGGTAGCTACTTTTGCTGCCAGGGTCTCTGGAGTAACTCTTGGGAGTCAGTCCTCATTCATTCTTCAAGTGCTGACTGGTGTCTCTGGATGCCCAGTGTTAGGAGTGAATGACATATTTTCACAAGCTCCTAAGGAGATGGAGTCCCGCTGTGTCCCTCACTGGCTTCAGGAACTGATGACATTTGATAGACTTGGTTCCTTTCTTTCCTCTGTTTAGTTTTTCTCTCTCAGGTCTGCTTTATTACACCCTCTTCTTTTCTTCCTTTTTCTTTGCAAACTGAGGGTGCTAGGCAAACGCTCTGCCTATCCTCTTCTCTCCAAGTCTTTTGAAGCCAGTTCCAAACACTGCCTCACCAATAAATAAAATACCCACATCTGACAGAGAGATTTAAAAATAAATACAACCCACAAATAAATAGAATCAACAGGAATCCCCAACACCAGTTCAGTCTATACTCAGATTTCTTAATGTCACAATTTTATTTTACATTTGGTTTGTGTTGTCATACACATACCTCAGGTTGCATTTCTTTATTCCTCTATATTCCTCATATTTAATCTGGCATTGCCCATAGTGAAAACAAATGATGATGTATACTTGCACCCACATACAAACTAGATGGGGTGGTGTGACTGTCCATAAAGGAGGTGGTAAACTGGCCTGCAGGCAGGATAAAGGGGTGAGGTGAAAGGGAATTGTAAATTTTTTCTTTTCTTTGTTTCTTTGTTTATGTGCATTGGTGTTTTGCCTGCATGTATGTCTATGTGAGGATGTCAGATCCCCTGGAACTGGAGTTACAGACAGCTGTGAGCTGCCACATGGGTGCTGGGAATTGAACTTGGGTCCTCTGAAAGAGCAGTCAGTGCTCCTAACCACTAAGCCATCTCTCCAGCCCCCGTAAATTTTTTCTGTTTTCTTTTTGTAAGACAGGGCTTCTCTGTGTAGTCCTGGCTGTCCTGGAACTCCCTCTGTAGGCCAGGCTGGTCTTGGGGGACACAACTGCACCAAACACTTTGCAGATGGCTGCTTATGTGCTGTTGGACAGGGCTGGGGTTAAGGCATTGCGTCAGTGTTTAACACAGTCTCTCTGCTCCTGCCCTCCCCTCAGGCCTCAACCATGTTACGAGCCTCTTTGGTACCTGAGTAAGTAATCATTCTTAGGAGTTTTTATTAATTGTATTCTAAAATTTTATTTGCTTTTTATTTTATGTGTATGAGGGCTTTGCCTGTGTGTATGTCTGTACATGACCTGCATGCCTGGTGCCTGCAGAGGCCGGAAGATGGCATTGTATACCCTGGACATGATTGTGAGCCACCATGTGGCTGCTGGGAACCAAGCACAGGTCCTCTGGAAGAGCAGCCAGTGCTCTTAATTACAGAGCCATCTCTCCAGCTCCGTATTCCTATCTATATGTGAAACTCGAATTCAAGATAGTTTAACTAAACGTTCAACCTCATGTTGATATGAAAGGAAATGCCAATGATCATAAATAATGCTAAACTAGAATTATCTTTTAATATTGATTCTTGTAAGAGAACATTAAATAGCAAAAATCTGTTACCTTATTCCTATGGTGTTCTTAGAAATGAGTTCTAGTCTCCTGCCTCAGCCTCCAGGTTCTGAAATTAGAAGTATTAGCCACCACACCCAGTTTGTTATAGTAATTTTGAGGATGTAAATTGACGATTACAAAACTTCTTTTTAAAAATTCTCTTTTGAAGATGTAGTTATTTATGTGTATGTGTGTTCTAGCTTGCCTGTGTATACCACATGCACACAGTGCTTTCAGAGGCCTGAACAGAGTATTGGGTCCCCTGAAATTGGAGTTACAGATGATTGTGAGCTGCCATGTTGGTGCTGGGAATAGAACCTGGGTCCTCTGCAAGAGCAGCAAGTGCCCTTAACTGCTGAGCCATCTCTCCAGCCCCCCCAAGACTTGCCAGTGTTAGTATTTTACACAAGCCCTGAGCAGTTAGAAAGCCAAAAGGTCGGCCTGGGTGTGGGGAGTTGAACTTGAGTGACAAGCCTGTGATCACTGCACTGGGAGGCTGTGGTGGGAGGGTCAGCCCGGGCCACACAGGGGACCCTGTTTGAACACTAAAACAAAACAAACCTAGTATGCAATTTCTTCTTATTGTAGAAAATTAGCATGCCATTGAAATCTAAGAAGAAATAAATTTAGATGACATAAACTCCATCCCTCAGCAGGGGTGAGCTGGCTGAGCTGGGTGGGGGCCTGGGCACTAGGCTCCCAGGGGAAGGCTCTGTCTCTTTTGGGAGCCCACAGTTGGGGTGGCGTTTGGGCCGCTGTTGGTTGCTTGAGTCTAAGTAGAGATCTTGATGCTCGGCAGATGGAATGACATGCCCCTTTGCCCTTTTCCTTCTCTTTGAACTTGCGATGCTGAGCAGGAAGTTGAAGGATGTCCCATTACTGCCCTCCCTGGATTATGAGAAACTGAAGAAGGATTTGATCTGGGGCAGTGACCGCTTGAAAGCCTTCTTGTTGCAGGCTCTGCGCTGGGTAGGTACCTTCCCCTTGAAGTTAATAACAAAAACCAGAGAGAAAACTCCAGCACTGCTTTTCTTGGCTGGCTACCTGGTAACTTGGGTGGTATCTCGTAATCCCTTTGCTAAAAATCTTTCCTGCTGCCTGCCACCAAGACCTGAGGTTAAAAGCCGCTCCAGCCAGATGTGGGAGCACAGGCCTTTACCCCTAGCTTGCAGAAGGCAGAGGTAGGTGTCGTTCCGTAAGTTCAGGGCCAGCCTGGTCTGCACAACAGGATGCAGACCAGACCAGGGCTATATAGTGAGGCTCCACCCCTACCCACAGCAGGCAAACCAGCTCCGAGTTAGGCCTCGGCCGTATTCCCGAGCACTCTGTACTGGTGTCCATTACTGTTGCTTCAGTGTGATAAGGCAGCTGCCCCTGCCATTCAGCCCTGCCTGGTCAGGTGCTACATTCAGCTTGGGGCCTGCATGTTAGTTAGAGCATGTAGCCAAACCCAGTCACAACTCCAGAGACCCCTGGGTACAAGTACTGACCAGTTCACCACACTGGATAGGCCTCACCGGGATTCCCATTCCTCAGTAGTTAGATCAGTTGCAGCCAGTGGTTGGTTTTCAAGTGTTCCAGACCCCTCTACATTCTCAGAAATTATTGCGGACCCCAAAGAGTTTTGTTTGTATGGATTTCATCTAATGTGTAAATAAATTAAAACAGAAAACTGGAGAATGTATCATTCCCTGTAGAATTAACAAATGACCGGTTAACACAAATAACAGTAACAGTTTCCAAACAACAAACGAAGTGAATGCAGAGTGGCGTCCTTGCTCAGCCATCTCCGTGGTTTGCCTTGGAGGAAGACCCGGGGTCCTCAGAACCTGCTTTTATGTTAGACTTGCCAGTGTCACACTTCCACAGCCTCTGAGACAGTGATCAAGAACGGCAGAACCCATCTCAGTGTCACTGGGAAATAGTCATGTCCCTTCTGAGTCCACGAAAGAGGTTTGGGATGCCCAGAGTTCTCTGAACTACACTTTGAGAATCACTGGCCAGAGCCTTTCACTAAGGGATCCATTCTAACTCACCCTAGAGGAGTGTCAATCTCCCGTGTGGATCCCCGTATTTCGGGGTACACTGCTTCAGAATTCTTCGAGCAAGTTCACCATCTCTGAGTGGAAACGGTCCTCCTGGTCTGTAGCATCTGGTGGTGCATCTGGACTGGACCTCATTGGGAACTGTGAGGAACACTTGGGGTCCAAGGGGAGAACCCTGTGGGGCCTGCTGACCAGGGTGGGTGGGCAGCCTGTGTGGTTACCAGGGCTGCCCACCCTGGTTTGCTTGTGTCTACTCGTGTTACCACACTCACCCTGGTGGCCTGAGTTTGCCACCCAGCGATGGCTCAGTCTGTCCACTCCCTGGGCCTCTTGCTTGGACAGGGCCTCTTTCTACAGAAAACAGGCACTTTGACAGATAATCGGGAAGGCATGCGGCTGCTCAATGGCTTTGCCTGTGTTCTTCTTCAGTGCCCAGCCAGCCTCTTGGCTCCACAGGAATTCCCCGTGTGACATTCTTGGCACCGTCCTTTAGCAGTCCCCACGTAGTGGGGATCAGGCCAGCTAGCAGCATGCCCCTCCCTCTGAAGGCCTTCCCTTCCTGTCTGCTGTGTCTGTTGACTCTGGCTTGGCCTTTGTCCCTGCTGCAGACCAGGATGTTCTGAACACACCACGCTTGTCCTCAGACAGAAGCAGATTCTGGGCCTCAGGGTATTTATTTAAGACTTTTTCCCCCGGAAAAGCAATTTGCTCGTGTTACACACACAACTTTCTCCTGTCCTAACAAAGCTGCACCCAGCAGCCATGTGCACCTGCACACCACACAAACTTCTTCCCCTGTGGGTAGCACACAAATTCATATGGCACCATATCAGATTGAATGGCTTCCCAAATTCTAACCAGCTAGCCATCCTCTCTCCCATCTGCCTCCCCACCTTTATTGCCCATTGGTCCTTTTGGATCGGGTCACTGAGAGTCTTCTAGAGGTAGCCTGGGCCCCACTTTCTGACTGGACCACTCCCCCACCCCCGCCCTTCCACACACACTCACCTCCCTGCTGCTTGGCCGTCTGCTCGCCCTTCAGGGCCTAGCTCTGGCCTCTGTAGGAGTTTGCTACTTCGGTTTTTCTTTGCAGCGCTTGACCACGTCCCACCCTGGAGAGCAGAGGGAGACAGTCCTGCAAGCCTATGTCAGCAATGACCTCTTGGATTGTCACAGCCACAACCAGGTCAGTAAGAGGTGGCCAGGGCCTTCCGCGGTGGGGAAGGACCTTAGCAGACGTGAGGCTTTGGTTTCTGTGGACACTGTCAGTGTGCTGGCCTTGCAGTGTGAGCTCATCAGCTGCTTGAGGTCTGTGTTCGCCTCTTGATCTGCTCTTCAGTTCTGGAGAGTCCCGAACCGGCCGGTGGCTCAGAGGCGCCACAGCTCCCTTCTGCCAGTCTTCCCGCCCTCTTCGCTCCTCCCACTTGAGCTGGGCTCCGTTTTCCAAGTCAGTGGGTCGCAATGGTGGTTTTTGTTTCAGTGCTCCAGTCTCTGAAGCCATTGAAGAATGTAGTTCCTTCAAGTCCTTGTTACTTGTTTTATTGATTATTTTGTGTTGTTGGTGGTGTTTGTGTTAGGGTTTTTTTTGTTTTGTTTTGTTTTTTTTTTAAGATAGAGTTTCTCTGTTTAGTCCTTGCTGTCTTGAAACTCACTCTGTAGACCAGGTTGGCCTTGAACTTAGAGATCCGCCTGCCTCTGCCTCCCAAGTGCTGGGATTAAAGATGTATGTTACCACTGTTCAACAGAGTCTTTTTTTTTTTTAAAAAAAAGATTTTTTTTTAAATACCTTATTGTATGGGCATTTTACACCTGCATGTACGTATGTGCATCACATGTATGCACTGCCCATGGAGGCCAGAAGGCAGTGTCGGATCGCCTGGAACCAGTTCAGTTGTGAACCCCCAGTGGGTGCTGGGAACTGAACCCTGTCCTCTGGAAGAACACCTCGTCGGTGCTCTTAACTGCTGAGCCATCTCTCCAACCCCTCCAACTCCAACATCTCTCCAATGTTAGAGTCTGACATAGTCCAGGCTGCCTTCAAATTTACTATGTGGGCTGAAGATGACCTTGAACTTGTGATCTTCCTGCCTCTACAACCTCCTGAAGCCTGGGACTATAGGCTTGTGCCCATGGCTAATGTACACGGTGCTGGGCATTGAATTTAGGGCTCCGTGCATACTAGACAAGCGCTCCACCAACAACTCACCCCCAGCCTTGTTTTGTTTCTGAGAAGGAATGACCTTGAGTTCTCTGAAGGTACTGGGCAGTTTGCAGGGTAGAAAGACTCCTTGGTAATGCAGATGCTGGGCCACCATGATTTCAAAATGGCTTGGGCTCTTGGGAAGGGAAATTGAACTGGTTGTCTAGTTATTTCTCCCTTAGTGTGTAGCATCATCAGCCTGAAGGAACTTGTTTCACACTGTACACATCCGACAGTTCTAGCTCGTCAGCATTGTGTGTGCATCTGAAGAGCACACTTCCTTAATTCAAGGACTGTTGTCTTTCCAGATTCATACTTCCACTTATTATCCACAAGGATGAATAGAGAGAATATTTGAAAAATATGAAGTTGTTTTTCCATCACCCAGGTTAAGAAACAGAAACTTGGGCTGGAGAGATGGCTCAGCCATTAAAGGCCAGGCTCAGAACCAAAAATATAAAGAAATAGAAACTTCCAGCACTTTAGAAACTTCTAGGTTGCATCCCCTTTCCTTTCTTTTATAAAGGAATAGCTACCAAGCCAATCTTGGGATGAAGGAGGCAAAGGTCTGCATAGTGAATCCAGGATAGCTAGGGCTATATAGACCCTGTCTAAAAAGAAAAAGAAAGAAAGAAGGGAAGGAATGGAGGGAGGGAGGAAAGAGAGAGAGAGAGAGAGAGAGAGAGAGAGAGAGAGAGAGAGAGAGAGAGAGAGAGAGAGAAGAGAAAAGAAAGATGCCATCATCTCAACTTTTAAAAATTACAGTATAATACCGTGTTAGTTAGGGTTTCTATTGCTGTGAAGAGACACCATGACCACTGCAACTCTTATAAGGGAAAACATTTAATGGAATGTTTACAGTTTCAGAGGTTTAGTCCATTATCATCATGGCGGGACATGGTGGTGTGCAGGCAGACATGGTGCTGGAGAAGGAGCTGAAGAAGGAGCTGAGGGTTCTACATCTTGATCCACAGGAAGTGAACTGTGTACCACACTGAGCATAGCTTGAGCATGGTAGACCTCAAAGCCCATCCCCACAGTGACACACTTCCTCCAACAGAGCCACACCTACTTGATTGGATCAAGTTGAAAGTTAAAACTAAACACCGCACAGTGTGTGAGATTCAGACTAAGATCATTTATTTATTTATTTATTTATTTATTTATTTATTTATTTATTTATTTATTTATTTATTTATTTATTTATTTTTGTGATATATATTTTTTATTTTACAATACCATTCAGTTCTACATATCAGCCATGGGTTCCCCTATTCTCCCCGCTCCCACGCCCTCCCCTTACCCCCAGCCCACCCTCCATTCCCACCTCCTCCAGGACAAGTCCTCCCCTGAGGACTGTGATCAACTTGGTAGACTCAGTCCAGGGAGGTCCAGTCCCTTCCTCCCATACTAAGCCAAGTGTCCCTGCATAAGTTCCAGGTTTCAAACAGCCAGCTCATGCAATGAGCACAGGACTTGGTCCCACTGCCTAGTTGCCTCCCAAACTGATCAAGCCAATCAACTGTCTCACCTATTCAGAGGGCCTTATCCAGCTGGAAGCCCCTCAGCCTTTGGTTCATAGTTCATGTGTTTCCATTCATTTGGCTATTTTTTTTTAATAATTGAGTAAAACTGAAATTTATTATATGCCACAGTCGTCCTAGGGACCTCCATGCTATATATATAGCCTCTATGGTTCTATGGGTTGTGGTCTGATTGTTCTTTATTTTATATCTAGAATCCACCAATGAGTGAGTACATACCATAACTGTCTTTCTGGGTTTGGGTTACCTCACTCAGGATGATTTTTTCTAGTTCCATCCATTTGCCTGCAAATTTCATGCTTTCATTGTTTTTCTCTGCTGAGTAGTACTCCATTGTGTATATGTACCACATTTTTTTCATCCATTCTTCCGTTGATGGGCATCTAGGTTGTTTCCAGGTTCTGACTATTACAAATAGTGCTGCTATGAACATAGCTGAGCATGTATCTTTATGGTATGAATCAGCATTCCTTGGGTATATGCCCAAGAGTGGGATGGCTGGGTCTTGAGGTAGTTCAATTCCTAATTTTCTGAGAAACCGCCATACTGATTTCCACAGTGGTTGTACAAGTTTACATTCCCACCAACAGTGGAGGAGTGTTCCCTTTGCTCCACATCCTCTCCAACATTGGTTGTCATTGGTGTTTTTGATCGTAGCCATTCTAACAGGTGTAAGGTGGTATCTCAGAGTCGTTTTGATTTGCATTTCTCTGATGATTAAGGATGTTGAGCATTTCTTTAAATGTCTTTCAGCCATTTGTAGTTCTTGTTTTGTGAATTCTCTGTTTAGCTCTTTAGCCCATTTTTTAATTGGACTGTTCAGTGCTTTGATGTCTAGTTTCTTGAGTTCTTTATATATTGTGGAGATCAATCCTCTGTCAGATGTGGGGTTGGTGAAGATCTTTTCCCAATCTGTTGGCTGTCTTTTTGTCTTATTGACTGTGTCTTTTGCCCTGCAAAAGCTTCTCAGTTTCGAGAGGTTCCATTTATTAATGGTTGTGCTCAGGGTCTGTGCTGTTGGTGTTTTATTTAGGAAATGGTCTCCGGTGCCAATGCGTTCAAGAGTGCTTCCTATTTTCTTTTCTATTAAGTTTAGTGTAACTGGATTTATGTTTAGGTCTTTGATCCACTTGGACTTGAGTTTTGTGCATGGTGACAGATATGGATCTATTTGTAATCTTTTACATATTGACATCCAGTTATGCCAGCACCATTTGTTGAAGATACTTTCTTTGTTCCATTGTATAGTTTTGGCTCCTTTCAGACTAAGATCTTAAACCAGACATCAGTATTTTCTATAAGAAGTGTTTTTGCCGGGCGGTGGTGGCGCACACCTTTAATCCCAGCACTTGGGAGGCAGAGGCAGGCGGATCTCTGTGAATTCGAGGCCAGCCTGGGCTACCAAGTGAGTTCCAGGAAAGGCACAAAGCTACACAGAGAAACCCTGTCTCGAAAAACCAAAAAATAAAATAAAATAAAATAAAATAAAATAAAATAAAATAAAAACAAAACAAAACAAAAAAAGAAGTGTTTTTGCCAGTCACAGTTTTTTAAAAACAGGCCAAGTTGGGGCTGGGGAGATGGTTCATTTGGTAAAGTGGAACACAAGCCTGGCTTCCCAGCACCCATGTTAAAAAGAAGGCAAGTAGGCAGTCTGGCTGGGTGCTGTGATCCGTTCCTGTAATCCCAGTGCAGGAGAGGCAGAGACAAGAGGGTCCCAGGGACTTTTTGGCCAGCCAATCTAGCCAGATCAGTGAGTTTCAGGCACACACACACACACACACACACACACACACACACACACACACGCGCGCGCAAAACAAAACATAAGGCAAGAGTTAATGTTAGAAGCCAGGAGAGAACTTTCTGGAAGGGTGTCCTAGAGCGTCTCTGGGCTGTGGGAATGTGGCTTCTGTACTTGGTTGCCCGTTACCACATGTTCACTTGTGAACACTCTTCAGGCTGTGCCCTGGTGATCTGTAAGTTCTCTGGACTGTACACTAAGGTGAAAATTGGCCTCAATAAAGATGGTACAAAGGTAGTTGACATTTGGGGGATGGCTTGTGGCCATTTCACTTGGCCTGGTTCAGTTGGAGCACTCGACATAGCACACAGAGCTTCCCCAAACTTCTCCTGACGCCTCCTTGCTCCTCTCTGCTGAACCGATGTTCTCCTTCCAGCCTCCTCCCCTCCACCCTGCTTTCTGAACCCAGGGTTTTATTAGTGCTCTACCACTAAGTTACATTCCAGACACTGGTTTTTTTGTTTGTTTGGTTTTAAGAATTATTGTTTTTGTGTGTGCGTGTACATGAATGTTTGTCTGTATGTATGTTCACCATGTGTATGCAGGGTCTGAGGAGGTCAGAAGAGGGCATCTGGTCCTCTGGAATCGAAGTTATTCATGGTTGATGGCTGGCATGTGGGCACTAGGAACCCAACCCAGGTCCTCTGCACTCTTAACTGCTGAGCCATCTCTTCAGCCTTGCAGCCACTGGTTTTGAGAATATCTTGCTATAACCTGGACTGACCTCAAACTGGAGATTGTCCTGCCGCTGCCTCCCAAGAGCTGGGTGACAAGCATGCACAATCATGATGGCTTCCTGTCTGCAGTTTGGTAGCTCCCTGCTCATGGGAACCTGGTGTTAGCCTGTCGTGATAATGCTCCCTCCCTGTCCCTGTGCTGGAGATCACAGGGACAGCACCATGCCATGTGGCCACTTTGTTTCTGTTTGTCTGTGTTGTCCCTAGCTCTTCGGCGTTTTGAAGCATAAGTGGAGGAACTCAGGGCATTTGTCCTGTATGAGTAACATTTCTCATGGCATTTAATCAGCTGTTCAGGAATTGTGTTTTTAAAAAAGCCATTTCCTGTCGTCCTGTCCTGTCTGGAGGGAGCTGAATTAGCTGTGTGCTTGTCTCACCTGGAAAGCCGGCAACAGCAGCAGCCACGTGTGCCCCGTTGTTCTAGCTGCTCAGCATTCTTAATTCATTGAACTTGGAACTTTGGGCGGCTTCCTTTTGCCAAGTCTCAGCAAGTATCGTTTGGCCATCAAGAGCTGCAGGTGAACTGTGGCTGCAGCTGTTTTCCTCTAGTTAGTCAGGCATGGGGGCATCTGCCCCTTCCCCGCGCCCTAGCTCACTCTTTCTCTCCATGGTTGTTCCTGCAGAGGAGCGTGCTGCAGCTGCTGCACTCCAAGAGCGAGGCTGTGCGCCAGTACATGGCCAGGCTCATCAATGCCCTGGCGTCCCTGGCTGAAGGTGAGGTGACATCTTCCCTCTGGGCAGAACAACCCGGCAAAGCCACGGGCATCCCTGTGAAATCAGTGTTTTCCAGGCTTGCTTAAAGTAGCCCAGGTCTCCTCATTTTATTTCTGTTCTTCTAACATCTCTTGTGAAAATTAGTTCTTAAGATAATTGCCCAAGTTTCTGTCAGAGCAAATTTTCTTGCCTTTGGAGTTGATTTTACAATATGTAAGATTTTATAACTCTCATTTAAACTGTTTTTAACTGCATAGTAGGTAATACCTTCTCTGTAATCCCTGCTTGCCAAAGTCAGTCTGGTGACACAAGTGGATCCTGTCCCAGCAAGCGCTGCACCACCCCTCCAGGCGTTAAAGAACTTGGAAACCTCAGAAGTAATCGACATTGTAACTGAATAAAAGTCAGCTGTACAAAGGGCCATTATCAGGGCAGATGAAACAGCTCAGTTAGTAAAAGCTCTTGTGTGTGCCTGACAACCTGAGTTTGATCCCTAGAACCCACTAACAGGTCAGATGTGGATCCCATCTTGGTGGAAGGAAAGACCTGACCATTGAAAAGTGTCCTCTGACCTCCATGTATATGCCTTGGCACCCACAGTCACCAAGTGCATCTCACGCACACCGCACACACCCAGGACAGGTTCCTTACAGTCTTGTTTGTTTGAGGTTTTGTTGTTGTTGTTTTGTTCTTTAATCATTGTTGAAACTAGGTCCTTCTGTGTAGCCCAGGCTGGCCTTGACCTCACAGGACCTGCCTTTGCCTCCAGGCCTAGGGTTGTGCACCACCATACCCAGCCCCACTTGAGGTGTTTTTAATGTGAATAAAAAGAGTTTTCAGGGGGCTGGAGAGATGGCTCAGAGGTTAAGAGCACCGACTACTCTTCCAGAGGTCCCGAGTTCAATTCCCAGCAACCACATGGTGGCTCACAACCATCTGTAATGAGATCTGGTGCCCTCTTCTGGTGTGCAGACATACAAACAGAACACTGTATACATAATTAATAAATAAATCTTTAAAAAAAAAAGAGTTTTCAGGTTATAATACATTATATTCAACATGTTCATTTAATTCATTATCCCATTCACTTGCAAACACTTATTACAAGCCAGTGTGTGCACTGAGAACCATTCATCTCAAATTAGTGTCTGTCAGTGCAGAGATCTACAGAGATCTACTTGTGAAGGTGTCCCAGACGGGGCCCCACCTCCATGGGGCTCTGAGCATGTCCGTGAGGAACAGGAGAGCATAGCCAAAGCAGTGCTTGGCTACCTCCCTTGCAAAGGTCCGGGGGCCACAGTGTAGTTCCGTTCCTCTTTTTCCCTTGTAGGTCCTTCAGGTTCAGGATGCCACAGACTGTGGTGGTGGCTTATGTTCGGCTTACAGGAAGAAAGGCTTTCTGTTGGTCAGACCATTGCTTGAGAAGACTTCTGTGTTTAGACAGCGTCCCCCGATGTAGGTACTAGCCTAGCCATGAACTTGCAATCCTCCTGCTGTGGCTCCCCTAGTACTGAGATTACAGGCATGTACCACCACACATGGCTCAGAAAAAGTACATTTTAACAATTTCTTATAGAACTTTCTAGTGTATCCTATGCATATCTTTACTAGAAAGTGGCCTTAGTGCACACTAGATTAATTCTTTACATCTTTCTCATTTTCATCTCTGGCACATCGTAGGTCGACTCTACCTAGCCCAGAACACAAAGGTACTCCGGATGCTGGAGGGAAGGCTGAAGGAGGAAGACAAGGATGTCATCACTCGTGAGAATGTCCTTGGGGCCTTACAGAAGTTCAGCCTCAGGTCAGTCTCTGCCTGTGAGTTCAGGCTGGCGTGTGTGTGTGTGTGTGTGTGTGTGTGTGTGTGTGTGTGTTTGAACTACCACTTACTTTCTCCTGGATTCTCATGGCATCCTAGCATATAAATGGTATCTTTCTGTTAACACTTACGAGAAGTTAGATGACTTTCCATGGTAGAGCTATGTAGCTAGAGTTTTCCTGCCTGGCCCACAGTCAGGACAAATCTTTGTCACCCGCCAGTCCCACAGCCGCTCAGACCCAACCAAGTAAACACAGAGACTTATATTGCTTACAAACTGTATGGCCGTGGCAGGCTTCTTGCTAATTGTTCTTATAGCTTAAATTAATCCATTTCCATAAATCTATACCTTGCCACGTGGCTCGTGGCTTACTGGCACCTTCACATGCTGCTTGTCTTGGCGGCGGCTGGCAGCGTCTCCTTCTGCCTTCCTGTTCTTTCTTTTCTCCTCTCTGTTAGTCCTGCCTATACTTCCTTCCTGGCCACTGGCCAATCAGTGTTTTATTTATTGACCAATCAGAGCAACACATGTGCCATACAGAACATCCCCCAGCAGAGCTAGAAACTCCTCTCTAAGCCCTGCTGTTCAAGGCTGCTGGGGATGGAGGAAGACAGTACAGTGAGTGCAGCATTGCCTTCCTACCTGGTATCAGGTTAGTGCCAACCAGGTGCTTGGTGTAAGGATAAACACACAGAGTCAAGTTGCTCCCATTAGTTCTGTGGGAGCCTTGCTCCTTGAGCACCTCCCAGGAGCCCGCCCACAGTCCTGGAAGTGCTACATTAGAACTTAAAGGCCTTGTTTTGTTTTGTTTTTAAGTATTTCTTTTTAAATTTATGTTATGTGTATGAGGGTTTTGCCTGGGTGTATGTTTGTGTACCATGCACATGCCTGGTGCCCCTGGAGGTCAAGAGAGTGTTGTATCTCTGGAACTGGAGTTAGAGATGACTGTGAGCTGCCATGTAGTTACTGGGAACTGGACCAGAGTCCTCGGAAAGAGCAGCAGGTGCTCTTAACCACTGAGCCATCTATCCAGCCCTTCATGTTCTTTTTGAACCAGATCTAGTGTCTTCTTAGAGAACTTTTTACAAACAAACAACAGCTTAGCTGGGTGTGGTAGCACGCCTTTAATCTCAGCACTTGGGAGGCAGAGGCAGGTAGAGCTCTAATGAGTTCAAGGCCAGCCTGGTCTACATAGTGAGCCCCAGCCAACCAAGGCAACATAGTGGAACCTTGTTTCTAAAAAAAAAAAAAAAACTTCTTTTTTATACATATGAGTGTTTTGCCTGTATGTATGTATGTACAGCATGTATGTAACACATGTTAGCTGTCAGAAGAGGGCTCTGATCCCCTGGAACAGGGGTTATACATACGGTTCTGAGCCATATGTGGGCGCTGAGAAATGAACCTAGGTCCTCTGCAAAAAGCAACAAGTACTTTCAACAGCTGAGCATCTCTCCAGTCCCAGAGGTCACCGTCATAATTGGACAAGTCTGGTTTTCACAAATGTGCAGAGTTCTGCAGCCATCACAACCTGAGAGTAGAACCTATTTCCCATTTGTTTGTTTGTTTGTATGTGTGACTATGGAGGCAAGAGGACGATTCATCGGGATTGGTTCTCTCCTCACCGTGTGGTCCTAGGGATCAAACTCGGGCCGTCAGGCTTGGCTGCAGGCCCTTACCCACTAATCATTTTACCAGTCCTAATTTTAGAGCATTTCTATGTCGATAGAAAAAAGTCCACACTAATTGTTGCCAACCTTCATTCCATCCCAGCCCTAGACAGCATCCCATATCTCTTTTGTAGCTCCATCTTGTGCATGTCCAGCTCATGGAATCATGTAAGATGAGGCCCTCCAAATTGATTTTTTTTCAAAGTAATATTTCTGTGGCCTCTTGCCTGGGTCAAGTAAGCCAAAGCTATTAATGATATTTACGTACTTGAAGTAGAAGTCTGCTAGCTTTAGCTATTGAAAAGGAGACTTTCAAAGTGGGAGGCCCTTCTTACTGCTCAATCATTCTTTAAAGTATTGGTCCTTAAAAATTTCAAAAGAATTTTTGTTGTCCTAGTTGAATGGGCTGAAGGGTGTTCCCCAGAGTCTGTCTTTCATAGCTCCATTGATCCCCATTTGCACCGTGGCACTCTTCCATGGAAAGTCCCTTGCCAGTTAATTCAGCTGATAAGGTTGTTTCCTCTTAGGCGCCCACTGCAGACTGCGATGATTCGTGACGGCCTCATCTTCTGGCTGATCGACCTTCTGAAGGAGCCCGACTGCCTGTCTGACTACACACTGGAGTACTCTGTGGCTTTGCTTATGAACCTCTGCCTTCGAAGTGCAGGTGTTACCGCCCTCCAACCCTCCACACATGCACACACCAGATACACATGCCCTGGCATGGAGCATGGCTGGGCAGAGAGCTGCCCACAGATCTGCATTCCCAGTAGCTGCCCATATATCTGCATAGCCCAGTAGGGCTTCCTTTTTGTCTCCCTTATGGAAAACTTAGGAGAGGGGTGAGTAAAGTGATTCTAGCTAGGCATGAAGCTAGCCAGCCCTTAAAACCAAAATACCGTGTTACCCTTAGAAAGAATCTGTGTGCAGTTTCGTGTTTATACGGTGCCCTCTGAGGAGCAGGGCAAAGCCAGTCACATTTCTGTCAGCTTTGTTACACTTTTCGAAGGTAGGAAGTTAAGAGTTATGATCACTGCCACTGAGGACAGAGAGGTGTGTTGCCAGCATCCTCTGGGGTGAAGTTGGTGGCAGGAGCGGAGACATTAAGTCATGCTGCCTGCTCAGTGTTCTCCATCTCACAAGGGCACCGAAAGCTGCTTCTTACCTTTTGGGAGTGTAGCTCAGTGGATAGAATGCTTGCCTGGCTTGTGTAAAGCCCTAGTTCCCTCCCCAGGATGGTGTAAACTAGGCATGGTGGTGCATGCCTGTAATTCCAGCACTCAGAAGGTGGAGACAGGATTGGAAGTTCAAGGTCACCCTTGGTTATACTTACTGCAAATTGGAGGCTGACTTGGGCTGACCTTGTCTCAAAAGCCAAAGCAAAATCCCCCAAAACAAACAGCAAATGCTTACCCACTCAACGGAGATGGTAGTTTCAGCTTCTGTACACACATCAGCCTTTCAGACACTCTGTCACGCGCAGTATGCGATGCCTTAGAAGAGGCCCTCACTCGCTGGGCTGTCTCCATCCCCTAGGGTCTGTGAGAAAGGTAGGTGAGAAGCCTGCTGGCTCATCTGCTTGCCCACTCTCCCCCGTCTGCAGAGCTTCATGCTCCAAGCCACGGGTGTGCTGTTCCCTGAGTAAGAGACTGCTGCTCAGTCTTCTGCTCTGGGAATACCCCGTGTGGAAGCCCAGCTCCTGGCATGCTTGTCAGACCCCAGCCACCTTTTCCTGTCATCAGCTTACGGTTTGGTCATGTGTTAGGTGACACAGAGTCCACATAGCACATTAGACTTGGACTGTTGTCACGGACACCACCAGCTACCAAGTTCTTGGGTTTATGTGGGCTCACTCAATTCTGCACCTTCCTTTGGGGCAGGTGCTAATAATGTGTGTATGTGTGTGTGTGTGTATATATATATATTTGTTTGAGATCGGGGCTCTCTATGTAGTCCTAGCTATCCTATAGACCAGGCTGGCCTTGAGCTCACAGAGACCCTCCTGTCTTTGCCTCCCTGGATTATAAGCATGTGCCACCAAACCCACCAGCATACTAATCCATTTTTAAAAGGAGAAGCGTGAGGCTCAGAGTGACTGACTAGCTCGTCACACAGCTCCCTTGACCTGACTGTTTTCCTTCCCTTGCTTCCCACAGGAAAGAACACGTGTGCTAAAGTGGCGGGACTCGTGCTGAGAGTCCTTTCAGACCTCCTTGGCCATGAGAACCACGAGGTACTAAGCGGAGCTGCTTGCCCTGGGGTGGATTGGGGAACTGTAATGGTGACCTGGGTGCTTGTGACCTCAGAGGCAAGGGGCTGGCTTTGGGCAGTTGCTGTATTCAACATACATTCCTTCCGTATTTGAGGGTTCTCTGTGTATGTGTGTGCGTGCAAGTGCAATGGTGTGTGTGTTTATGTGTGTGTGTGTTTACTTGTGTGTGAGTGCACATGTGTGTGGGTGTCCGTGAAAGCCTGAATTTGATACTGGGTGTCTTCCTTTATTGCTCTCCACTTTATTTACAAGGCAAGATCACGAGAGCATGGACCTCCGAGCTCTTCTGTTCTGCTAGCCTGGCTAGCCAGCTTGCCTCCCAAGTGCTGGGATTATGGGCGCCACCACGCCTGCCCTGCTTTTACGTGGGTTCTAGGGATCTGAAGTCAGGCCATTCTGCCTGTAAAGCAAGCGTCTGTTAAGACTCCCCAACCCGTCCTCTAACCATGTTCGTAAGGAACTTTGCATCTCGTATAGTCTCAAACATCTTCCTCCTCACTTTCTGGTGCCCTGCCCCCACTGATCCAGCCAGGTCCTTGTCCCTCCTCACTTTCTGGTGTCAACTATCAGTCCTGGGTTCGTCCCCTGACATTAACACTCCTCCTGTCTCCTCTACCCTTTAATGTCAGTCTGTGGACGCGTGTGCCCTTAAGTACCTTTGGCGCTGTGTTTGTGTGGACTTACTTTGCATAAAAGATACTCCAACCTAGAGCTCATCAGTTGATGATTGTCCTCTGGCATTTGGTGACATTTCTCTGTTGTTTCATGGGTCTCAGTGCCTCAGTATCCTGGCTTTCACTGTGTCCTGGCACACACCTTATTTCTCACGGGCAGGCCTGTAATGGTCACAGCTCTGCTGATACAGTTGTCCTATGGTAAACACACACACTGAGCTACCATGGGACATGTGGCCCTTGTGGCTGCCAGCTCACAGCATATGCAGGGATCAAGTTGCCCTCCAGAATGACCCCATTACCACACAGCTGGTGTTACTTTATAAGTTTCCTAGCCATTTTAAAATATGATAAGTTAACAAAAACGTGGGTACAGGTGATTCATCTCTTACTTACAAATATTTTTCCAGAAATAATAGCATCTTACAGAAGTCCAGCCTGGCCTCAAACTTGCAATTCCCTTCCCTCAGCCTCCAGAGTACTGGGCTGATGGCAACACTCTGCCCCTGCACTGAAGCTCAACCCAAATTAGACATGTGTTGACACAGGACATCTTTCAGCAGGCATGATTGGCAGGACCTTTGGATCAAGAAGAGCATTAGGTTGCCCTGCATCTGTTCCCATTTCAAGCGGGCAGCTCTGGTCTAGTTCTTTTCATGGACAGCTACATTCTCCTACAGCTGCATCACCTCACTGACATTAGGTGGCTGTTAGAGTTCATGCTGGGCCTTTTATATTTCAAAGCCAGCAAGTTTTTCACAACTTCAGTCCTGGCTCATGGCTCCCTGAGTCTCTTCTTCATTGTGTTCAATGCAGGCAGGTGAGCCCTGCAGGAGCCACAGTCTTTCTGAGACTTAATGGATGCTAATACCTTAGCCCAGAGGAGTCGTTCTCCTCATCAGCGGGCACCAGTGCCTTTCTTAAGAGCAATAGAACCTTGTCCAGCAGGCGCAAAGCCATGCCTTCAATCCCCAGGGCCTCATAAACCAGGCACCCTAGGACTTGGGAGGTAGAGGAAGGAGAGTCAGAAGGTCAAGCTCATCATCAGCTCCATAACAAATTGAAGCATGCCTGTCTCAAAAAGAAAAGGTACAGCTGGGCGGTGGTGCACGCCTTTAATCCCAGCACTCGGGAGACAGAGGCAGGTGGATCTCTGAGTTCGAGGCCAGCCTGGTCTACAAAGTAAGTTCCAGGACAGGCTCCAAAAGCTATACAGAGAAACCCTGTCTTAAAAAACAAACAAAAAACAAAAAAACAAACAAAAACCTTGTAAAAAAAAAAAAAAAAAGTACTTAAGTACACGTGTATTCTGGAAAAGTGGGGGTGCAGCAGACAAAAGTTGCCCCTGTGTATCCTGTGTTAGATAACCCTGGTCTTGAAAGATGAGACCCAGGGTCATCAGGAAAAAGATGCTTGTACTTGTGTGCACATTAGTATTTTGGGGGTATGGAGAAAGTGGTTCTTGTCAAATTGAATAGGCAAGACGGCTCAGCTGCATGGTAGTTGGATCACAGGGCAAACTTCAGAAGTGGGGTCTAGTTTAGAGACAGTGTATCCTCAGTTATGACAGTGACATCTGAGCAAGGACAGAAGCAGCAGATGAGTGTCCTGGCACGGGCGTGTGGGTTCACGCAGTCCATGGAATGAAGACTCAGGCATCTTAAGATGAATCTAGCCTTTCATGGCTGCAGGGAGGTCCAGCCTAGAAGGACTGAAGCACTATCCCCTCACCTAGGGCAGTTTCATTTCTCTCCAGTACAGTTTAGCCAGTTAATTTCCATGTGCTCAAAACAACCTGAAAGGGGCTCCCAACAATACCATGCCAAGTGCAAATTCCTCGATTTGTCAGGTACCAGGTTTTCCGGGTTTCCTGTACCAAGTTTTGCATAGACCTTTGTATCCTTGGGAAACTCCGAGACAAGATTCACATAGAGGGCAGCAAGGGAAACAAAAGACGGATTGGGGCTGGGTGCTGCTCTCTGGAGCCAGGCCTGGTGCAGCTCAGCAGGAAGGCCACCACGGGGAAGCAAGAGCTCTTAGCAATAATGGCCAGAGAGGAAATATTGGGAATAAATAGCAGAATCCATGATGACTCCCAAGTTTCTGATCTGGGTGACCAGGATGCTAGAAAATACACTAGTTAAGCAGTGACATGTGACAGGAAGCAGGTTGAGAGTGGGTGGTGAATGTGCATTCTGGGTTCTGGAAACAGAGAAACCAGCTCTCCCTTAGCTAGACTCTTCCTGAGTCTGGCATCTGGTAATTGAGTTGTTAGTATTTGAAAACTTGCAAATAAATAACTGGTCTTTTTTTCTCCCCTTAAAGATACAGCCATATGTGAATGGAGCCCTGTACAGCATCCTTTCCATCCCGTCCATTCGGGAGGAGGCCAGAGCCATGGTAAGAGGATGTGCCGAGCTGGCCATGTGGTTTACAACCTCGGTACTTGGGAGGCTGAGGCAGGAAGATCTCTGCAAGTTTGAGAACAGCCTAAACTACATAGTGAGTTTGAGGCCAGTCTGTCTCACGTGAGACTTTCCTGTGAGACCCTGTCTCACACACACACACACACACACACACACACACACACACACACACACACACACACACAGAGCCCTGAGCAGTTCCAAGGCTCCTCCCGGCACCATAAGTCAGAACTGTGGCTATCTCTACTCCCTCCAGGGCAGGCCTTTACATGGCTTACAGACTCCCTAAAACTATATATAAAAGATAGATTTGTGGTTTTCTCAAGGGAGAATCTGTTGTTTCTATCAGAATCTCACAAGGATCCCTACATTGTAAATGGTAAAGAGGTGTTGGGAGGATTCTAGCAGGCTTATTTTTGCAATGTTGGAGGTGTTTCTGGGCAGTTTATAAAGCTGCTTGGCATCTCAATTGCTGGTAAATAGAGTTTTACTTACTTTGTTTACATTTGGGCTTATATTTGAAGTACAACAACAACAACGGCTGTGTGATTAGCGTCTTATTTGAGAGGACAGTTGTTTCTAAAGCTAGTTAGCCAGCAAAACCACTAAAGCTTTGGCCCTTTTCCTGATGCCGTGTGAAACCAGAGTGCCTGTGTGCATATTCAGTTCTGTGGTGAGGGATTAAATGTGTTTCCATGCTCAGAACACAGGAGACCACAAGAACATTCCACCCTATGGTTTTGTTTTTTTAAGAGAATTACTAAATCTTCTAGTTGTCAACAGTTAAACAAGACATGACTCAGTTTAGAACTGTCTATGTGAATACACCCAACAATGGAACTTAACTGCCTTCAGTATTAAAACTAACTAGTATTTAGGGGTGGCAAGATGTCTCACCTGCCACCAAGCTGAATTCTACCCCAGAACCAGAATGGTAGAAGAGAATTAATTCCTGGGAGTTGTTCTCTGACTTCCACACGCACACCGTGGTATTCTCTGCTTTTTCTGTGCCGGGACAGGGGCTTCCTCCTAGTCAGCCTCTCAGAGGTCCCTGAAGTTGGACTGACTGTGTTGTGTCCATTTTCTTGCTCATGACTTTGAAGTAGACTTCTCTACCTAGAGTCACATGGCCGGGGGTGAAAGGGTGATAAATGGCGCTGGCTACTGTGTGGAAAGGTCACGACAGAACCCAGTATTAGATTTAGAGCTTTATTAGGAGTAAGAGGGGTGGGGGAGAAGAGCCAGGCCTGGGAAAGAGCACGTGTGGAGGGCAGAGAGAAAGATGGGGGGGAAGAGGCAGAGAGAGGGCAGGGTCTGCGTCTGGCCTTTTAAGGGCTCCCGGTGTAGAACGACACCACGCATGTGCTGATTGCTGACCACGCCGCACACATAGTCACCAGTGCACACTGATGATGTAAGACGCAAGACCCTTTGCTTAACTCCTGAACCGCGCATGTGTGGTCATGTAGCTGGAGTGAGGGCAGAATTCTAACATTCCAGACTTTTTGCTTATTATAAAAAAGCGAGGGAACAGGAATAGGGGCGTCGTTTCTCCCAGAAAAACTGCTTCCAGCTGACCTGGTGGGCGTCCGTTGGCTCTTGTTGGGTATAGGGAAGGGAGCTTCTGAAGTGGACAGGTGTCCTGGGATGTGGGATGTCTGTTGTCTGCTGCCCTGAAGTTGTCTGTCCTTTCTGGCTCAGAACTCTTTGGCTGACAGGATACTGGTGAGACAGAATAAGCTTAGGAAAAAAGAATCATTATGGTTTTTATTTTCTTTGGAGTGTTCTCTGACCAGGGGAGTTTGTTTGGCACTTATCTGAAGTAGATCCGACCTGTCCAGATGGATTTAAGCTGGTTTCTGGAGCTTGGGGAAAATTTTGAACATGTTAAGAAGCAGCTGTCAGAGTTCCAAACCAGAAAGGACAGACAACTTCAGGGCAGCGGAACACAGACAGCCCGCCATCCCAGGACGTCAGAAGCTCCCTTCCCTATCCTCCCCAAGAGCCAACCGACGCCCACCAAGGTAGCTGGAAGCAGTTTTTCTGGGAGAAACGACACCCCTATTCCTGTTCCCTTGCTTTTTTATAATAAGCAAAAAGTCTGGAATGTTAGAATTCTGCCCTCACTCCAGCTACATGACCACACATGCGCTACATCATCAGTGTGCGCTGGTGACTATGTGCACATGCGTGGTGTCGCTCGGTACCGGGAGCCCTTAAAAGAGCTGGACGCAGACCCCACTCTCTGCCCTCCCCCCAATCTTTCTCTCTGCTCTCCGCACATGCTCCTTGCCAGGCCTGGTTCTCTTGTACCCCACCCCCTCTTCCTCCTAATAAAGCTCTCTAACGAGGTAGTCGTGGCCGTGACTTTTCCACACGGTAACCAGTGCTGCCACCAGCGCCGTTTGTCTTCCTTTCGAGGGGCACCTGTGCTTTCTTCCAGAGCTTTCCACACCTGTGCTGCGGTATCACACCAGAAATTAAAACTACCCTCCCTCCCCCTCCCTCTCTCCCTCTCCTCCTCCCCCCTCCTCCCCCCTCTCCTCCCTTCCTTCCTCTCTCTCTCTCTCCCCCTTTCCCGGAAGTACCAGGGATGAAACTAAGGAGGCTTAGTGGCTGAGCAAACACTCTGCCACTGCGCCTCCTCCCAGCACTAACACCATCTTTAGTCCAGTGAGAAGCCTGGCCATGGTGGATTCTTTCCTCTCGCTGTAGTGCTGTTGCCTCTGTTGGGACAAGCTGAGCGTCCCTCATACAGGAATTCAGACTACAGGGGCAGAGAGATGGCTCAGCAGTTAGGAGCACCTGCCACTCTTCTTGGGGATCCAAGTTCAGTTCCCATCACACACAGTGGGCAGCTCATGCCCACCTGTAACTCCAGTGTTCTCTTCTGGCCTCTGAGGACACCTGCACACGTGTGGCTGGCATGAGTGCATACACATACTCGTATGTGCACATACACATAAAAATGAAATCTTTAAAACATATTTGTTATCTTAAATGTATGCATTTGAGAATCAATGATGAACATATTCATTAACAAATTCCAATTAAAAAAAGTACAGAATCTGAAATGCTCCAGAATCAGAAACTTTTTGAGCACTGACATGAAGCCACAGATGGAAAGTTCTCACCATGAAACTTTCATTCACAAAACTGTTGCAAATGTTGTTATAGCCAGGTCAGGTAGTGCATGGTCCTAGCACTCAGTAGACAGAAGCAGGAGGATCATAAGCTTGAGGCCAGTGTGGGCTATACAGTGAGACTGTCTCAAAAATAACAACAGGTTGTGTGTGTGTGTGTGAGTGTGTGTGTGTGTGTGTGTGTGTTACTATGTAATATAGGTATACTATGTAAAATTATCTTGAGGCTACATATAAAAGGTGTGTGAAACTGTGAAATATAAGTGAATTTTCATTAGACCTGGGTTCCATCCCTAAGATGTCTTATTATGTCTATGCAGATATTCCAGAATCTAAAAGATGCAGACCTTTCTGATCCAAGCATTTCCACCAAGGTTGACTCGGCTTTGTTTTCCCTGTTTTCTGTAATGATAGCTGAGCTGAGTTCCTCCTTCCTTTCTGCGTGGCACACTGTGTGCTCGGAGACACCCAAGTGGCTAACGATGAGGCCCTCTCACCCCACGTCATCTGCGCAGGTTGATCTGAAGTGCCAGGTTATTGCTTTTAAGATGATATACCAGGGTTTGTTGTTTATTTTTGCCAGCAGGGTCTCACTCTAACCCAGGGAGGCCGGTGCCCTTGGTCCTCCTGCCTTGGCCTCCTGAATGCTAGGATTACAGGCGTGTGCCGCCACGCCCAGCAGAATACTGTTAGTTTTTATGCCCACTCATTTCTATAATTTAGATTAAACATTACCTACATATGTGGTCTTAAAAAAATATGTGGAAGTTTTCATTGGAGTATTTGCTGTGAAGAAAGTGTTCAAACAATCCTCCTAACTACAGAGGGATTGAGCTGTTTGTTTTCCACGTGCTTAACTAAGCCGGACACGTAAGAATGAGAGTCAATTAGACTAAAATGATCTATAAAGATGTGGGCAGATAATCCTCACAGGATTGCCTCTGGGAGAAAAGAGTTTGAATGAGTTCTTTGTCTCCGGCTATTCCTAAGCTGCTCAGTAACCATTGTGGTTATTGGCATGTTGAGGTTGAGCACATGACTGTCTCCTAATAATAGTTCCCTAACTCACTCTTGTGGGGATGGGAGTGGGGAAGAGTCCACTGTGTGAGACAGGGACAGAACGGTTAGCCTTTCTGGCAGACAAGAACTAAGGCAGACTGTGGTCGGTGGCTGTGGGACAAGCCCAGATACCTGTCGGGCCCACAGTGTCTCAGTCCTCTGGGACAGCCATCACTTGTTCCTGACTTCAGACTATTCATCACGGTCTGCTCTCTCGAGGCGTCCTGTCCCTGCCTCATGTGGAGTGCCTTGTCCTCTGAGGTTCTGGCCCAGCCCTTGGTTCTTCTCACTGTACCCACCTCATTTACTCAGGGCCTCAGCTGCAGTCTCACCTGGGCCACAAGTCCCGCCCAGACCCAGCAGGGCGTCCCACCACTCACTAAGCTCCCCCTTGAGCATCCACTGCACTAGACACCGTTTCTTAGGTATAACTTGCAAAAATGGGGTGCTCAGGTCTTACATACAGTTACATACAGGCCTTACCTTTTGAGAGACACAGACATCCACAGAAGTAGTACCAATGATCTATCTTATCATTGGTTGAGAATTTGAGTGATTCAAGTAAGGTAGAGTTGGGACCTAATTCCGGAGCCGAGATCACATTCCAAACTCACCGTGATCAGAGCTAAATTCTGATCTACATTCTGTAGAGCTAGTACTTGTAGACCAGCCTCTTTAGAAGGAGAACACAACTGAGCATGGTGGCGCACGCCTCTAATCCAGCACTCAGAAGGCAGAGGCAGGAGGATTTCTGTGAGATTGAGACCAGCCTGGTCTGTTTATATAGTGAGTTCCAGACCAGCAGGACTACATAGTGAGACCTTTCTCGAAAGAAATAAATAAGTTAATTAATGAAATTGAAAAATAAAACACGGAGCACACTGGCTCATATCACCACAAACTCAAGGGCATGTGTTAGGCAGTGGATGATGGCGGTTTGTCTGCCAGTGAGCCGGCCTCTCTGGACATCAGTCCCTCCGTTTTGGGTTCTCTCTTAGACATATTTCCCCTCTTGGTCCAGCAGAGCACATGCACCCACTCCAGTTCTTCAAGGACAGAGGAGGGAGGGCCTAGTCCTCTACTGTTAGCATCTCATCTCCAAGTTTGCTTTGGTTCTCCTAGGTGGAGTGGGCAGTTGTAGTGTCACTGGGCTGCAGTGGCACAGTGTGACAACTGTCATTTGTAGGGTTTCTCTTTCAGTTTTATGTGTATGGATGTTTCACCTGCACGTATGTGTGTGTACTTGCACACCTGGTGCCCAGGGCAGCCAAAAGAAGGTGTCAGATGCCCTGGAACTAGAGTTCTAGACAGTTGTGAGCTGCCATGTGGGTGCTGGCAATCAAACCTGGGTCCTCGGTGAAGTCAGTATCGCTTTTAACCATCTAGCCATCTCTCCAGCCCCGTCGTTCTTTCTTTAAAAATTTAATAAGGCTGGACCTGGTGGTGGCCTATGTCTTTAATCCCAGCACTTGGGAGACAGAGGCAGGTGGATCTCTTTAAAGTTTAAAGCTAGCCTGGACTATATAATGAGTTTCAGGCTAGCCAGGGCTACATTGTAAGACCTTGTCTCTGAACGCCAAAGATGTAGTTAATGTATTTGGAAGGCGGGACAGGATGGCGGGACGGCATGCGCACATAGAGGCGTCAGTGGATGACTTTGCATGTGTTGGTCCCTTCCCACCGTGCTTTGCGGCCATGTCCGTCTGGTGTCTGCTGCTTCCTGCGCACTCCAGCCTGCCTTACCGTCCTGCTTCTACCTGCTGTCTCACGGATGAGGGCCGGGATTACAGATGTGCACTGGCACATCTGGCTTTTTACGTGGGCTCTGGGGTCGTACTCAGGTCACCAGGCTTGTGCAGCCGGTGCTTTTACCGGCCAGGCCATCTCCCTGGCCTCTCCGTCATTCTTTTGATGAAGTGAGAATTGCGGTTGTTTGAAAAAGCCTCTATTTCTTCAAAACATGTGGTTCAGCTTTTCAAAGATCATAAATGACCCTTAGGGAAACCGTGGGAAAGAAGTCACTCCCCAAACTGTGTGTCTCCCACACTAAAGGCATTAGTGGACATGTACCGTGAGTGCTGGGGACAGGCATACAGTGCAAGCTCACGGGCTTTTCAGTTTCTTCTAAGTGTATTATAATGTTATAATTAAATTGAGATAGTCAACCAAGAAGAAAACAATTTCACTGTGAATTTTAAAATGAATGTTTAAGGGCTGGAGAGATGGCTCAGTGGTTAAGAGCACTGGCTGCTCTTCTAGAGGTCCTGAGTTCAATTCCCAGCAACTATATGGTGGCTCACAACCATCTACAATGAGATCTGTTGCCCTTTTCTGGCCTGCAGGTAAACATACAAGCAGAACACAATAAATAAATAAATCTTAAAACAATAAAATAAATAAAATGAATGTTTAATACCAAGCAGATAATTTAATTTTAAATAGCCTTTCCCCAAAAGAAGAAAAAAAATAACCTTTTGGCTGGGATGAAACTACCCCACTGAAAGAAGTCTCCCTGTCTCAACGCTGGCTGTCTCTTCACTGCCCTAGGGAATGGAGGATATCCTGCGATGCTTCATCAAAGAAGGCAGCGCCGAAATGATCCGCCAGATAGAGTTCATCATCAAGCAGCTGAATTCCGGTCAGTTTCCTGCCAGATCTCTGTCTTATCTTTTGAATTGGTCACACGTGTCAAAAGGTGCACAGGCTTTCTCAAGTTCATGGTGCCTGATGTCATTCAGGAAGCTTTTGAGTCAGATGTGGTGGTGCACATCTGTGATCCCAGCACTAGAGAAGCTGAGGCAGGAGGATCATGATGAGTTCAAGGTCAGCTTAGACTACATAGTAAGATACCATCTCAAAACATAAAAAAGAAGTCTCCAAAGAAAGTAGGGGCCAAGTCAATACATGAAAGTTCAGCCGAGGGCTAGAGTGTGACTCAGTAGGACGGTGTGTGCCTGACCTACAGAAGGCCCTGGGTTCCATATCCACTATCTCACACGCGCACACGCACATGCACACGCACACACACACCCCGCAAAGGGGATGTGAGAGCCAGGGAGAGAGCTCTATCACTAAAGTGCTTGCTGTGCCAGTGTAAGGACCTGAGTGTGAACACCAGCACCCATGTAAGAAAGCCAGGCATGGTGACACGAGCTTGTGATCCTAGAAGTGGAGAGCTGGAAACAGGCAGAGCCCTGAGGCTCACTGGCCAGCCAGCCTAGCCTGGGTCCCAGAGAGAGACAGTGTCTCAGCAAACAAGATGGACAGCTCCTGTGGAATGACATGAAGGGTTGACCCCTGGTCTCCACATTCACACACACACAAACGCGTGTGTGCACCCTTCCCACAAGTTTAGCCAGGTAGTCAAGGTCAGATTGTCCATATTAACACCTCTTATCACAATAGAGATCTCTTATCACACTAGAGATGTGTGGTCAACAAAAGGGAGGTGAGAGCAATTCCTGAAACCTTCTCTTCACTTGTAAGATCTCTTTACGAGCCCCTCCTGTCCCCTCTTAAATCCTGTCCCACTGATAAGGGCAACGTTCCCAGGTCCTACGGCCAGTTAGTGAAACAGATGCCAGTCTTTCTAGAACCATGTAGAAAATGCCACCATGTCACCATTCCAGAAAATGTGCAGGGGCCACCTGGCAGCAGGGAGGAGGCGGCATGGTCCCCTTCTTTCCAGCCTCCTCCAATGCCATGATACACATCTGGCAAGAGAAGCAGAGAAGCCTTGTGTGAGGGATAGGGAAGCCCCTTTCTCTGTCTGTGGACTCTTGACACATAGTTCTCGCCTATCTCCTGCCTTCCCTGGCACCAGCAATACAAGTGCACAGTTCTATTCAGCACACAACAAAAAAGGGAAATGCCTACATGTAGCCACTCAGGGCTCCCAGTCTGGGCTGTGTCCATGCTTACTAACAAAATCATAGTCCTGGGGGAGGGGAAGCTCTGACATCCTCAGGTTGTCCCAGCAAGGTGGGGAAGCTCTGACATCCTCAGGTTGTCCCAACAAGGTAGGGAAGCTCTGACATCCTCAGGTTGTCCCAACAAGGTAGGGAAGCTCTGACATCCTCAGGTTGTCCCAACAAGGTGGGGAAGCTCTGACATCCTCAGGTTGGCCCAGCAAGGTGGGGAAGCTCTGACATCCTCAGGTTGGCCCAGCAAGGTGGAGCACTGAGAATCCTAACGGAAAATTTCAGCCTGGCACAGAAACGTGCAGACTGTGCAGCCAACATCAGCAGGGAGGTTTTTCCCCTGGCTGAGGCCCAGGCCACAGCTCCAGCTGTCCGTGAGGGTAGCCAGTGGATACTAGCTCGTCCTAGAGAAAGGTCAGCCAATATACCGGGCAGGAGCAAGGCAGAGCAGGACCCCAGCTTCAGGTTGTGCTAGTTACCAAGGGAGTGCCCTTGTAAGGCATGCACCAGCTCAGGAGCAGTGAGGACACGATTGTCCCAGGAGGAGAACTGAGGCCTGTAGGGACTCCAGCTCATAGGCCTGGAGGGTTCTGGCTAGTAAGGATGTCTGAGCCAACAAGTTAAGAGATGATAGGGTTGAGGACTGGGAACTGGACTGGGGGTCAGAGTGTCTGACTGCGGGGCCTTAGCATATGCGAACAAAAGGAGTCTGTAATTGGTGACGTAGCAGTAGTGCCTCTTTGGAAGGCATTGCCTCATCGTGGACAGGAGTGTGCTTGCTGTCCACCAGCAGAGAGAGTCAGATGATTAAAGCACTGTCTGGATAGCCCGCATTGAGACCATGGTGCAGGTCAGGCGGGGGCAGCTGTGTAAGACCCAGTGGAGGGACAAACTTCTGAGTTCTGCTGGCTCTGGACCGGGAGAGGCAGCATCGACCTTCCCTTGGAATAAGGAGGTGTCCGCATGGCTGCTTGCTTCATGTGGTTTGTCTGTCTGCCTGCTTCTTGGTGGTCGGCAGTCTCTTCAAGTGGGGTCTTAGTTCCCTCTTTCTCCCATTTCTTTCTTCTCCCAGGCTTTCTTGACCTTCATGTCTTGCTTTCAAGGAATAAAAATCTAATGAAGAAGATGTAGTAGGGACATAGGGAGAAGTTAGTTAAGTCCTCTGCCTTCAGGGAGTTCTGATCCAGAAGAGTGGGTGGGAAAAGATCTCCTAGGGTTCTCTCAAGGAACAGAACCAATGGAAAGTGCGTGCGTGCGTGCGTGCGTGCGTGCGTGCGTGCGTGCGTGCGTGCGTGCGTGCGTGCGTGTGTGTGTGTGGTGCGTGCGTGTGCGCGTGCGCGTGTGCGTGTGCGTGTGCGTGTGCGTGTGTGTGTGTGTGTGTGTGTGTGTGTGTGTGTTACAAAAGAAGATTTGTTAGCTTGGCTTGCACAGTTGGAGGCGATGTTGTCCTGCAGTGATTGTCCACTTGCTATGGAAGCAGAGAACCTGGGAGTTGCCCAGACCAGGAATCTGGAATCCTGCTCAGAACAAGATGACCCCAACCCAAGGCTAAAAGCCTGGAGCTTCCTGGAGCTGTTGCTGGGAGTCAACACCGCAAGGCTGAAGAGGCTAGAGCAGCCATAGACACCTTTGCTCTAGAAGAATGGAGTTTGCACACACGGCTGGCTTTCACTCACTCTGACCCTGCCTGGGTCCCCAGCCTATTGAATGGGGTCACCATGTTCAGGGCAGGTCCTCCCACTCAGTTCTGTCTTAACTGCCAACCATGTCAGTGTCCTTGTCAGTCACTTTGTGTTGCTGTGGTGAGCTCCCTGATGGAAGCATGTGAGGAGGGAGGGTCTCTTGGCTCGTAGTGTGAAGGGCCAGTCCGTGATAGCAGCAGGAGCTTGAGGGAGCTGCCCCGTTGCGTCTGCAGCCGGAGTGCTGAGTTGAAGGCCGGAGAGGAGAGCTGGTGCTCAGCCCACTTTCTCTTTCTTCTGTGTAGCCCAGGCTGGCCTTGAACTCACAGAGATCCACCTGCCTCTGCCTCCTGGGGGCTGGGATTAAAGGTGTGCACCACCACACCCAGCTCGCTTTCTCTTTTTCACTCTCTTTTTCTTTTCCGGCCTGTGAAATAAGACTGCCCACATTTCAAGCGTCGCCTCCCCACTTACCCTGTCCAGGAACTCCCTCCCAGACCTGCCCAGAGGTCTGTTTCTATGGTGATGCTAACTTTCACCAACGAGACAGTCAAGATTAACCCTCAGTCTTAAGAGCCACACCCAGAAGTTAGCTTTACTAATCGAAGCAGCATCCCTTAGTGCAGTCGGGTTGGCAGTCAACCCTCCCAGGGGTCTTCCTGGCAAGGCGGTAGCCATCCACCCACTCGGAATTGGGGTTTCCCACAAGGGCCAGTGCTGTTGGGAGTCGAGACATGATGCTGAGGGACAGAGGAGCCCACTTTCTCTTTCTCTCTCTCCTGCACTGAAGGCTCCTTGGAGGAGAGTCACTCAGATGTTGTCTGCTGTGTGCCTGGTGCAGACCCCTTAGTCCCGGGGTGCTGTAAAACCCTCCCAGCTCTTCTCTTCCTCCTCTCCCAGGCTCCAAGGAAGTGGGCAGCATGGTCCCCGTTTGTCAGGTGAGGAAATGGCTCCCTCTCTGATGCCGAGGACCGTGGACCTGTGCGTCTGTGTACGCTCTAACGATGAGTCTCAGCCTTCAAGAACCTGGGAGCTGCTAGCACCCCTGGCCCCACCCTGTGGAAAAGTCATGGGTTAGTTATAGCATAGACCGGCCACGTTAGGCTTGTCGACTCTAAGAGACCAGATGAGGCAGCTTGGAAGAAATCAGGCTGTGCCCTCCCGCCCCCAACAGAGAACTGACAGCCCTGCCCTGGCTGTTCAGAGCACACAGCCTTGGTGGGAAAGGCAAGCCCAGTCCCACTCCCTTGCGGCTGGCTGCGTGGTAAATTTATGCTCTCCCTAGTGCTAATGCCCCTGTTCCCCTTTGCTTGCAGGCTAGGCCATAAATCACATGGTGTGGCACTTCCTGCCAGCCCTCCCCCTCCCCCAGAAGCTCTGAATCAGAAACCCTCCTTGTTCAGGGGATTTTGAAAGTTCTTCCCTTCAGGCCCAGTCTGGCTGTGCGTGGCAGCAGTCTCTCCTAATGCCGCTCCTCCCCAGTTTTGAAGGGAGGGCTCTTCTCTCCCTTCAGGACCCCATCATGGCATCTCTAGTATAAGTGTGCTCTCTCCTAATCTCCTCCTTATGGTCAGCCGGTCTCTGCGTGTCCGTCTCTCCCCTCCCAGCCCCCACTCTGCTCATCTGAAGGGTAACCTCAGGTCAGCTCCATTCCCAGACCTACGTCCTCAAGGCAGAGCAAAGGGCTTGGGGTGGGACCGCAGCAGGTTCCTCGTGCCTCTGCCCCATGCCTGGCACAGGACTGATGATGGACACAGCTGTCAGGAGGAATGAATGAAAGACTTCCTGTGGCAAACACTAATGGCCCCCCTAGAGTAAGCACTAGTTCATTTTCCTGTCCTGCAGTTCTCCAGTTTTGTGTTCGTGAGAGTAAGGAGAAATATGTTCTGATAAAAACAGAGTGTGCTTGAAGTTGCTAAGAAGGATAGCAAACTGTGGCTGCAGCAGTGTGGTTAGCGATGGCCGAGAGTCAGTGGGTGTAGTGAGTGATGGGGGCGCCCAGCGCTGCTCACGGGTCACGCTCAGAAGCTGTCAGGCAGGGTGTTGGGCTTGTGGTCGGCAGCATGGCCCTCGGTGTGATGCTCACTGGTGCACTGGTTGACATTCAGTGACCGAGGGCCAAGCCTTATGGTTTCTCTGATGATTTTTTTCTTTTTAGAAGATTTACTGGATGGTGTTCTTGAATCCGATGATGATGAAGATGAAGATGATGAAGTAAGTTGAAGGCTCTTGGGACAACACAGAAAGCTCTGCCGTACTCCTCAGTGTCCCTCTGTGTCTCGAACACCTAGGCAGAAGTGGAATCTCCTTCCCTGTGCCTTTCCTTGCAGTTCTGGGGTTAGTGGAGACTCGGTGTGGGGTGGTTCTGTACCCTCACATGAGGTCTCATGTGGCTACCCTCATCCTCCACAACCTCCCTCCAGGTGGCTGGCATCTTCCAGTGCTCCAACCTGGACTTGGAAGGGTCAGAAGCTGGGCTCCCAGAGGGAAGGAGCCAAAGTTCCCATCCTCTCTGGGCTCCGAAGTCTCAGGACAGCACTCCTGTGGTGTTTGACTGAACATCCACCTAAGCCCAGTTCAGACTGGGGTGTGGACCAGACCGCACGACACCTGCATACCTCACAGGTGTGCGTCGCACCTCCTCCAGCTTCTAGGAGAAGGTGAAAAACAATAGTTCTTCTCTGTGAGTTTTTGCCCTGAAGGGCTGTGAGCCCTTGCCTGTCTCCTTGGCTCATGAGATGCCCTGGACAAGGGGTCCTGGTTTGGTTTGGAGCTGGCAGAACCAACCACTTGACTGCCCTATGTTCATCTTTTGGTGTAGGCTTGCTGGCTGTGACAAATCTGGCCCCTGGTCCTCAGGGCTTTGGTGAGTTGTTGTCAAGGACAGTAACTTAGGGGCTCCAGGCGGCAGCTGAGAGGATCAACTTCTGTGTGGCTTTCCCTTCAGACCTGGAAAGGACAGACATGTTATCCTATCATTTTTGTGGTGACAACATGACTTTTCTTCGTTCTGTGCATGGGGAGCAGTTAGTACAGATATGAACACTAAGAGCATCTTCTCTTTGGGGAGCATACATGGATGTGGGAAGATGGATTTGTAGTCTTGGTTCTGCTCTGTCAGTTTAAAGAGTGTTTGGTAAAAGCCAAATTTGTGTTCCCCAGAGGCATCAGTGAGGCCATGGTTAATTTAGGATCTGCCTGGTAACTAACTTCCCCAACAGCCCCGTTCCCTGCCTGCCATTACTTTTCTGGGCTGCAGGTGGCGCCAGTGGACACTCTTGCTTCTGCCTGATGGGGCAAGGGAGCCCCAGATCTAGCCACCATCCTCTCCATAGGGGACAGAGAGCAGCCCTGTCACAAGGGAAGCTGCTGTGGTAAAAAGTGGCTTAGCAGAGTCAGCTGACTTTCTGTAAAGGGGAAGGTTGGCAGTGTGGCCAACCTGGGAAGGCCACATGGTCTCAGTTTGACCACCCAATTCTGCCTTTAACACACAGTGGCTGTTGGGAAACCTGCTGTATTCCCTGAAAACTATTTGTTGACACTAAAAGTTAGAAGACTATATAATTTTCATGTCGTTCAATTTTCTCAAGTATTTAAAAGCATAAAATTCATTATTCTCTGGAAACTAAACAAACGTAGGCACCTGCAATCAAGGCTGTTGCTGCCTCCCTAGGGTAGAGCCCGGCCGCTGGCACCCGCTGGCACCCGCTGGCACCCGCGGTAAGGCACTGCCTTTGTGCTTGAATAGTTCTGAGTTAGGCATTTCATCCCATTAACCTTCTGTCACCTTATCCAAAAAAGGCTCCTCTCAAGTTCCGCTCTTCTTCTTCCTGTGTCATCTGTGGGGACTTTGGGGTTTCTCTGGTTTTTTGATGATTTGTTTTATATTGTTTGGAGACCAGAGTCTTATACTGTAGCCAAGGCTGGCCTTGATCTTGTCTCCTCTTGCCTCGGTTTCCCCAGTGCTAGAATGGTCACCATGCTTGGTTTGTTCAATTGTTTTGCCACTAATCCTTTCGTTTTCTATTAGAATAGGATTCATTTGGTCCAAGGATGCTGGTTAATCATGGGGACTCAGCTTGTGCACATTCCCCTGGTCAGGCAGTATGGCAGTCAGCTACACAACACACATGGACTGAGTTCTCTGCTGCTTCTCCACAGCGGTGTCTTCAGTCAGGCCTTCCGCTGCTATGACAAATGGAAGTCAAACGCAACCTGTGGAGGAGAGGGCTCCTCTGGTTCATGCTCCACATCACAGTGCGTGATCAAGGATGTTAGGGTGGGAACTCTAAGCAGGATTCTGGAGGCAGGAGCTGATGCAGAAGCCATGGAGGAGTGCTGCTTACTGGCTTGCTCCTCGTGGCTTGCTTAGTTTGTTTTTTATCCAGTCAGGAACCACCTGCCCAGAGACAGCACCACTCACATTGGGCTGACCCTTCCACTTCAGTCATCAATCAAAAAACTCTTCCAGACTTGCCTGCAGGCCAAGCTGAGGGAAGCATCTTCCCAGTCGAGGCTCCTTTTTGAAGATAACTCTAGTTTGTGCCAAGTTGACGAAAACCAACCAGGGCTAAGGGTGGATTTGAAAACATTTGTCACAGTAACTAGGCTTCTCAGAAGTTTCCTAAAAGAGGTTTTGTAGGACCAATGAAAGGACAGGGTCAGAAGTGACACTGACGACCGGAGGAAGCAGCAGGTCCTGGACTTCCCTCTCGGTGACCCTCGCAGGGGACGGCTGGGGACAGTCTGCTGCGTCTGCTTGCACCAAGGCCAGGCATTACTTTTCTAACTTGATTAAAATGGCAGATGCTCAAGTTAGATGTCGAGAGCGACTTGAGCGACAGTGCTGTGGCCGCCCTTCACGGAAGTATTGTCAGCACATAGGATCGATCTCACTTAGCAGTGCGCGAGCGGTTTGCGTTTGATGTCTGGGCCCAGTGCAAAGGCTCCAGTCACTTGCGCTCTTTTGAGGCAGCCGCACAATGGCGTGGCTCTGCAGAGGCCCCGGGCACCACAGGAGTTGTGCTGCCCTGCCTTCCACTGAGCCGAAATCTATGTTCCCAGCTTTCTGCCTCACTGCGAGCCCCTAAGGGGGCTCAGATGCAAAATCTAGTTTTTTTTCCTAATGTCTAAAAATGCAATTGTCCATCTAATTGTGGAAAACTCAATTATGTTGAATATCTACCCATTTATAACTAAAAATTAAAAATGACAGAGCTAGCAATGTGTCTCCTGACTGACAGGCCATCTGGGAAACACTGAGGAGGGCAAACACAGCTGGGTGTGGCGGTGTTAGCCCTCCGGAAGGAAGGAAGCTGAGGCAGGGAGACGATGAATTCACAGCCAACATGGGCTACATAGCAATACCTTGTCTCAAAAAAAATCATAAAGTTAATGTGACCAGTTCTTAAAGCAAAGCAAACATATAAATCTACACGCCTGTGAGTTATAGATACACTTATGTGCCCATGTAGCAGAAAGGTGTGGAAAGCTACACCCTCCTTATTGACATTAGGGGAAGAGGAATGAGGAAGTGTGGGTGGGAGGCTGAGAGAGGTCTTGGTCAACAGGGTTCCAGGCTGCAGCCTGTCCAGCAAGGGGAGAAGTAAAACAGAACAGTGGCTGTGGTGGGATGAGGTCATTTGCACAGTTCGGGGTATTGGATCAGTGGGCAAGGTCACACTACAGTAAACTGAGGAGCAAGCAGGGCAAAAGAAAATGGCAATGCTCAGTGTATTCTCCTTGTCACACAGTGCGGACACATGCAGGGGTGAAGGGCCGTTTGGGTTTGGTTTAAGATGGGGAAAAAAACTAAACATAACCACCATGGCTGCTGGCAGACATGAGACTGGACAGTCGAGGGAGAGGAGGGCCTCAAGGGACAGTGTTCTCATTGTCATCCTTTTTTTTTTTTTTTTTTTTTGAGATGGGGTTTCTCTACATACCTAGACCAGGCTGGCCTCAAATTCACAGAGATCCGCCTGCCTCTGCCTCCTGAGTGCAGGGATTAAAGGTGTGCGCCACCACCGCCTGGCTCCCATTATCTTCTAAATTGCTTCACAGGGGCTGGACATGCAGATCAGTTGGTAGAATGTTTGCCTAACATACAGAGCCCTGGGTTCAATCCTCAGCACCATAGAAACCGTGCTTGGTGCTATGCATTCAGGAGGTAGAGACAGCAGATCAGAAGTTCAAGATCATCCTCCTTGATAACATAGTGAGTTTAATGGTGGCCTGGGGTACATGAGACCCTGTCTCTAATGAAAGAGAAAGATGGAGGGTGGGTAATAAATAACTTGCTTCTTGGATTCTTTTGGTCCATAAGGCTTCAGACCCATTTAAATCTCCAGAGAAATAAAAGAGCATTAGATAAGCTTGGAAATGCATTTGAGAGAATTCAAAATGCCAATCAGTGTCCAGGCAAGGGTTCAGATGCTCCCATGTAGTGCTTTGAAGAGCCGTGTTATCTCATGTGCTTTATTTTTATGATTAACATGAGCATGTGTTACTCAGGGGCTGGTAAAAAAAAAAAAAAAAAAAAAAAATCCCCAGAGCCAGAAGTGCGGTTCTAGTGTCCTCACCCTCAGATGAGGCTTGTGTGTCAGTTTACACACGGCTTTAAGTGGAGAGAAAATGCCTTCCTGTACTATTGGAGAAATTGATTTTAGGGCAAATATTCTCTCCCTCTTAGCAAAATAGGCTTTTGTGCCAGGAGCAGTCGGCCATGTACATTGACGTGTAGGATCCATGGAAGTGACCCACAGTTTCTGCCCGTCCTATCTGTTCTTCATTATGTATTCAGCAAATATTTAAGGACTTTGAAGTAACCGTGTTCTAGGAGATAGAGAAGGGATTTAAAAAAAAGGATTCCATGAGAATATCTGTGGTCTCCACTACCTCCGTAGAGGAGATGGGGATGATCCCGTGGCATGACCACGTGGCAGCTTCTGCTCTCCGCGTCACCTGTGCGCCCGCCCGCACTCTGCCCTGTGGTTGCTCCTGTTCCATTCTCACAGATGAGCAGACACATGCCCAGTGTGCAAAGCCAGTCAATGCGCAGTAGAGGTGGGGTTCATACCCCTGTGGTGTGAGGCAACAAAGCGGCCCTGAGCTACAACCCTGGAGGCTCGAGTCAGACGCTGGTGACACAAGATGGACAGCAGATGAAGGAAAATAAACAAGCCGTTAGGATCCAAAAGGGAAGGAAGTGGAAAATGCTGCAGTGGTGGGGGTGGGTTCCTAAAATCCTGGAACACACAGGCAGACTCAAGAAAAGCCGGGGGTGGAGAGGAGCGCAGAGGGCTGAAGGAAGGGACGAGACCACAGAAGCATGCGCTTGATTCTCTGCCTCAGCCCCGACCTGGGAAGACATGCTTATTACCCGGGTGTATGTGGGCTTTTGGGGGAGATGCACACAGACAAACATGTATATATGCTCCTATCTGTGTGTTTTGGTAATCGTTTTTCAGATAGAGATGGAATATAAATACACAGACATGTACATATGCACAATGTGGCCTTTCCCTTTTATTAATACCCTTTGGAAATCCTTCTGAGTCATTCTCAGTGTGATGGGTGTTCAGTTGTCCAGATTTTGCTACTTTAAGCAGTACTAGGGAAAACATAAACATCTCATTTGTTGGAGCTTTCATTTAGATGGGCTCCTGCTTGCTAGGTCAGGTATATGTTAATAGATTTCACCAGATTGATTTTTTTGTTTGTTTTTACTTTTAGACAGGATCTTATGTAGCCCAAGCTGGCCTTAAACTTTGTATTTACCTGAGGATGACCTTGAATTTTCATTCTTTTGCCTCTGCCTCCTGGGTGCAGAGTTTGCTGGTATATGCTGTTGAATCCCTTTATGTTTTGGTTTTGTGCAAATTTCTTTCTCTTTTTTAAGAACTTATTTGGACTTTTATATTTCTTCTTAAGACAGCTCTGTAATTTGTGGGTTTTAGAATTTTTTTCATTTCTTCTGAAGTTATCTCATTGGTTGAGGTGTTTTGCTCATCTCACTGCCTTGGGCCCCGTTGTTTCTGTAGGTTCAGTAGTGATGCCCCTTTAGTAACAGCAGGCTTCTCTTCTTGTGTCAGCCAAAGGCTTTGTCAGGCTTGTTCGCCTCTTCTCACAGCCTGTCGTGTTGTTTTGTTTTGTTGGTTTTCTATGTTGCTTTTCCATTTTCTCCATTTCTTTCTCATTTTTGTTATCTCCTCCCTTCTGCTAACAGTTGTTTTATCATGCTTTTCTTTTTTCTGGTTCCTACAGTATAAAGTTAGGTTATTGACTTGGTCGTTTTATCTGGATAGTTATAGCTGTGTGTTTCCCTCTGAGCACTGCTTCAGTTTGGTTTATTTGTCTCCAAGCATTTTCTAGCTGTCTTTGTGATTCCTTCTTTGTCCCATTGATTAGAATGTTTTTTATAAAGTCTCTCCTAAGAGGGACCTACTGTTCAGGGCTATGGCGCCCCCTCTTCCTTTTCTCATTGTCTCCTCTGTGCTCCTCCCGCTGTGGTGTTTGCAACCAGGATAAAGCCTCCGTCGGGTGCTGTCCTCTCTCCGGGCGGGCGGGCGGGGGGCAGGGGGGGGGGCAGGCGCGTCTGCCCCAGGGACACAGTGACCGGCACGCCTGTGTATCTTCCTTCGCTCCTTGCTGTCAGCGATGTCACCCGTGGCTGCTGCTGCCCCTCTGTGCAAATGTCAGAAGTCCGGTTGTTCCAGGATTCGCCGGGGGAGCGTCAACAGGTGCAGGCAGGACTTGAAGTCTTTCACCCGAGTTAGGTTGCCAAGTGTTTAAAGATCAGTGATAATCAGCCACTGTTGACCCTGAGTGTTCTTCAGAATAGCCATCCAAACACCACTCTACAGACGGTTGGCCCAGGGCTGCTGTTGGCGCCTCGGTCTTTATTTCGCAGGCTGTTGTCATGGCCGCCATTTCCGATCCTGCCCATCAGAGCTGTGCCGGTCAGTCATCACGTGAGGTGCTTGTTTCTGTAGTCAGGGTCTTCTGGTGCCTCTGGGCCATGCTTGTTCTTCAGTGTCTGGGTTTTTAAAAGTTCTTGTGAGTTTCGGCAACTTTAGATTCACAGGAAAAAGTAGTACAGAGATCCTGTATGTCCATCAGACAGCTCAGGGACTTTTAAATTTCTAGTTTAGTTTGAGAAGTTAAAAAATAAATACATTTTGAATTTTTTACTCTTGTTTTTGTTTGGTTTTTTTGAGACAGGGTTTCTCTGTGTAGCCCTGGCTGTCCTGGAACTCACTCTGTAGACCAGGCTGGCCTCAAACTCAGAGATCCGCTCACCTCTGCTTCCTATGCTGGGATCAAAGCCATGCGCCACCACCGCCAGGCTAAATTTTTTTATTTTTAAAGAGTTCAGCACATTTAGTTTAGACGTTTCATTCCTTTTGTTGTTGATTCTGAATAATTGTTTTCCAAATTATACTCTAATTTAACTGATATTATAACAGTATAATTATATTATACTGTTTAAATATCTTCTGTTGCTTAAAGTTACAATAGGTAAGTTATTGACATTCATAGAAATCTGGAAAGAGGCCAGGCTCGTTATGGTGCGCACCTTTAATCCCAGCACTCAGAAGGCAGAGGCAAGCGTATCTCTGTGAGTTCGAGACCAGCCTGGCCTCCACAGTGAGTTCCAGGTCAGCCAGAAATATACAGTGAGTTCCTGTTTCAAAATAAATAGACAAAAAAATAAATAAAACCAAGGAAAGTTATCTTTCATTATATTTTCAGTGGTTTCTTTTCTTACTTTTTTTTTTTTTATTGTTTGTGGGGTGTATGTGTGTGTGTGTGCACTGGAACATATAGGATAGATCTCTCACTGAAACCTGGGGCTCGCCGCTAGACTGATGACCAGTGGACTCTCCATAACCCCAGGGCTAGGATTAAAAACATGTTCCACCCAGTGTGTTCTGGGGTGAATCTTGGGTCTGCCTGTGCACGCTCCACACTAAGCTGTCTCTCCTGTCCATAATTTCCATTATGAATTATTTTTGGATTATCTGTTTTATGTGCATGAATGTTTTGTCTGCATGTGTGTATGTGTACCATGTGCATACCCGATGCCCAAGGAGTTCAGAGAAGGGTGTCAGAGCCCCTGGAATTCTAGTTCTGGGTGGCTGTGAGCCACCATGTGGATGGGATACTGGGAACTGAACCCCGTCCTCTGTGAGAGCATCAAGTGCTCTTAACTGCTAAGCCATCTCTCCAGCTCCAGATTTGCCATTTTTATTTTGCAACTTCACCTGGAATCTTTAGATCAATCCCCCTCCCATAAATCAGCACTCCCACCCACACTTCCTCCCGAGGGAAGGACTTGGGAGTTTGAACTGAACAGTGTGAACTGCGCTGTGCAGTCCGCTCCAGGTTGTAAGGTCTGGTGTGCTGTTCTTCAGTGACCGTCTCAATGCTGAGACCACCCCAAAACCTTTGAAAAGACTAATTCAAACGTGAGTAAATTCAGATGCGTGGCTAAATTAGTTGTATTAGTGGTATAGTTTGGAGCCTCACACAATTTACCCAGTGAGGTTAAATCAGAATTAAATAAAGCCAGGCAGTGGTGGTGCACGCCTTTAGTTCCAGCACTCGAGAGGCAAAGGCAGGAGGATCTCTGTGAGTTCAAAGCCAGCCTGGGCTACAGAGTGAGTTCCAGGACAGCCAGGGCTACATGGGAGGTGAGGGGGAGTCTCAGGAAAAAAGATTCCCTTGGGGAAATAAGTGATAAGATCTTCCAAGTAAGGATGAAGAACTCAGGCAAGGAGACAATAACAAATGTCAAGGGACAGATGCCCACACGAATCTATCTGGTGCGTCCTGGACAGCTGGGAGAGCGACAGTGCAGCTTCAGACAGACAGACAGCAGAAGGTTTGGTTTGTTTTATGGTGCACATCTGTAATCCTAGCATCGCTGAGAGACAGGAGATTGGAGGGCTGGAGAGGTGGCTGGGGGTAAAGCACTGGCTGCTTTTCCAGAGGACCCAGGTTCACTTCTTAGCACCCACATGGTGGCTCACAACCGTCTGTCACTCTGGTTTCATAAGATCTGACATCCCATCCCCCCGCCTTTTTTTTTTTTTTTTTTTGGTTTCTCCAGACAGGGTTTCTCTGTGTAGCTTTGGAGCCTGTCCTGGATCTCGCTCTGTAGCCCAGGCTGGCCTTGAACTCACAAAGATCCATCTGCCAGAGCAGAAGTTTTGTCATCTTTGAGTCTCTCCTTCCTTTCCCAGCCACAACCTGAAGGGACTTGAACACAGGTGGCACTCCAGGACATCTTCCCCTGGAGGGAAGTCAGACATCAACTCTTTGGTGGTCCCTCTGAAGAGGAACCTAGGATGCTCTTGGCCTCCATATCTCCTGCCGTAGTGTTCTGTTCTCCCTCCACCAGGTTTTGCTTGGGGACCAGCTCCACTCCATCCATCCTGCATTCTGAGCGCTTTCCTGCAGACCTAATAATGAGCCATGCTGTGGTTCCTTCTTCTCTTAGGGAATGTAGAGCCCTTCATCAGTATTGAAGATGCCCCTGCCCTGGCCTATCTTGCCAGGTGTGGAGGCACCAGAGGTGGGGTTGTAATACAAATTTTAGGCTTTGTCATTCAATGGTGGTTTTGTTCCCACCATTTACACAGTCTAGTTTCTAGAGGGCCAGGCACACACCACCTCCAATGTTGCCTCTTGTTAGGGAAGCCAGTTAGTTTATATCTCTCTTTTGTCTCCCCATCCCCACTCTCCTGCTGGCCCAGGGGCCGTGAGCACACACTCCTGAGGAAAGGGGGCTGTGCTGGACCAGTGGGTAGGGCTGTGGCCGACCCTCCTGAGATCATTAGTTACAAAAAAACTTACAGTATCCTCTTTAGATATAGTTCATCAACACACAACCCATAGGTAGCATCCAAAGCAAGGCCAGGCTGGGGTGGTTTTTATAATATTCCTGTAGGCACAGACTTCAGAAATGGATGGGGGTTGGCAAAGCATGCAGGGTGGTGCCTGGGTGTTGTGGAATATTCCTTTACACTATCTGAAGATGTGTCACTGTGATTGGTTTAATAAAAAGCTAAGCCAGGTGGTGGTGGCACACACCTTTGATCCCAGCACTTGGGAGGCAGAGGCAGGCAGATCTTTATGAGTTCGAGGACAGCCTGATCTATAAAATGAGTTCCAGGACAGCCAGGACTGTTACACAGAGAAACCTTGTTTTGAGAAACCAAAAAAAAAAAAAAAAAATAAAAAGCTAAGCATCCAATAGCTAGGCAGGACAGAGAGAGCTCTGGGAAGAAGGAAGGTGGAGTCCCCAGCCAGATGGAGAGGAAGCAGGATGGGCAGTGCAGAGTAAGGTAACCGAGCCACATGAAGGAACATAAATGAAAAGAAATGGGTCAATTTAAGTTATAAGAGCTAGTGGGACAAGCCTAACCTATAGGCTGAGCTTTTATGATTAATAAATAATAAGTCTCCATGTCATTTTTTGTGAGCGGGCGGCCCAAGGAAAACTCCATCTACACCTGGGTATCTTAAGCTCTTGGTGTTTGCCAGCCATTATCCTCATTAGCACCATTGTTGTTTCTAACCCTCCATTCTGAGCAGTGCAGCAGCCACAAGTAGTTCTGTAGGCTGGGGATGTAGCACATTTGGTGGGATGCTTTCCAGTGTGCGCTGCATAAAGCACTCACGGAGGCCCACACCTGTGACCCCAGCCACACAGTGAGTTCCATGCCAGCACCAACTACACGAGACTGTGTCTCCAAAAAGAAGAAGATAAAGAAGACTTGTTTTGTCCCCTTGGTACTCAAGAGGTAGGGACATGCCATGACACAGGAGCCATGCAGGACGCGCTGGGGGCAGAGGAAGAGGAGGGCAGCATGGGTAAGAGCCTCAGTGGTGGTTTCATGAGCAGGACAGGGAAGCAGGCTTAGGGTTGCTGAGTTTGGCTCAGTCGAGGGAGTGCTGGGGCACTCGTCTGACTCCTGTCCCTTCCTGTCTTAGTTAGGGTTTCAGTTGCTGTGATAAAACATCACAACCAGAAGCCGCTTAAAAGGAAAGGGTTTATTTCGTCTTACAGCTTGTAGTCCGTCGTCAGGAAAGTCAGGACAGGAATTCAAGGTAGGAGCTGATGCAGAGGTCTTGGGGGAACACTGCTTCCCGGCTGCTCCCCAGGGCTTGCTCAGCCTGCTTTCTTCAGGACCACCTGCCCAGGGTTGGTACCACCCACAGTAGACTGGGCCCTCCCACATCAGTCATTAATCAATAAAGTGCCCTACAGACTTGCCTACTGGCCAGCCTATGGAGGCATTTTTCTTTTTTCCTCCCTCGCTCCCTCCCTCCCTCCCTCCCTTCCTTCCTTCCTTCCTTTTGGTTTTTCAAGACAAGGTCTCTCTGTGTTAGCTCTGGCTGTCCTGGAACTCACTTTGTAGACCAGGCTGGCCTTGAACTCACAGAGATCTGCCTGCCTCTGTGCTGGGATTAAAGATGTGTACCACTACCACCTGGCAAGGCAATTTTTTTTTTTTTTTTTTTTTTTTTAGTACATCTAGATTTGTGAAAGTTAACAAAAACCAACAGTATACCACATAGGTGGGTGGTAGCCAGGAATAAAGAAAAGAGCTGGGGTGTGTTCTGTTTTATCTAGTTTCCAGGTAGTTTACATACTGGCTAGCAGGGAGGGGCAAGGTTTGCAATACCCCAGACATGAAAGCATTTAGTAGAGGCAACACAAACATGGTTACACTGACTCACAGAGCCTGCTCTTTTGAATGCTCCGTCCTCACCTCCCTGCAGGTCTCCCAGATCCTACCATGCTTTTCCCACTTCATCCACCACTGCTGCCGGAGGTGCTGGTACACTTGTCACCAGGGCTCTGGTCACAGCTCCTATTCAGCTCCCTTACATCCACCCACATCTTTCTTTTTCTCTTTCCCTGGCTGTCCTGGAACTCACTCTGTAGACCAGGCTGGCCTTGAACTCACAGAGATCCACCTGGCTCTGCCTCCCGAGTGCTGAGATTAAAGGTGTGCACCACCACCGCCCAGCCCTGGAGCTTGATTCTTATTTGCTGTTGTTGCTTTGGGTTGGGTTTTAGGAGACAGGGTCTCACTATATAGTCCATGCTGGCCTCAAACTCTTCCGCCTCAGCCTCCCCAGTGCTGGAATTATAGGCTTACATCCTCACACCTGGTTCCAAGCAGGGCTAATTCTAGCCCCAATTTCCAAATGAGAAAAGCAGAGCTTTGAGAGGCATAGAAACCTACTCAGGGGCCCAGGGTAGTGACTGGTGGAGATGATGGAAGATCATGTGTAACCAGCCTCCCTTCTGCCGCATCCTTTCGTAAGGAGTAGTTCAGAGCCTGGCCAAGAAAGGAAGTGCCCCGGAGGAGTTGGGAAATAAGAAAGCATGTCATTAGGAGCCCCAGACCCGTAACTTTGGGTGTTTTGCCTGTGTGTGCATGTTTATGAACGTGTTTGAAGTGCTCAAGGAGACCAGAAGATGGCATTGGGTCACCTGGAACTAGAGTCAGGAATAGTTGTTAGCCATCTTGCAGGTGCTGGGAATGAAACCTGTGTCCCCCGGCAGAGCAGCAGCCAGTTCCCTTAACCGATAGCCACCTTTTCAGCCCTGGGGGTGGAACATTTTGAAATGGGAAACCCACTGTCCAGTCTGGCTAGAAGAGGGAAGTGAGGGCCAGTCCCCTCCCAGTGACCTGCATTCCAGGGCAGACAGTGGAGAACTCAGAGTTTCCGTCCCTCCGACACTTTCATCACAAGATTACTCACCCACCTGAAGTTTCTTTAGGACATGTCCACAGAGCCGACAGTTAGGCTTTCTCCATGAATCACCTCTGCTGATGGTCACCTGTCATGGCTAGCTTGCTTGTCATGGGCCTATACTTCCAGCTCCCCAGTACTTCATTAGCAAAGAAACGTCTGTGTCTGTTTTACTTGGGAGGCTTTCTCATTATTCAGTCAAGTCAATAAAGAAGCCAGTGTTTCCCAATTAAGGCTCTGCATTTTCCTGGTACCCTTTCAGTTTCTCAGTCATGTGTGTCTGCAGCACGGCTCCCAGACCGTGACTGGATGAACCACCCTACACCCTGACTCATACCTGCTGCTGCCCTCAGTTCCACTCTGGTTTCTATGGAAACAGACATCAGATGGCTCAAAACAAGGTGAGGGCTCAGAGACACCTCTTGATGCTGGGCATTTATTTGTCCGATATCATTTCCATGGTAACCAGGAAAGGTCAGTCAGTACTTTACAGTAAATATTTTTTTACTCTTGTCTAATTTTTTTAAAAATAGTATGTGGAGTTTTCTTATTGGCACAGGTATTTGGGCATAATAGTACAGTCCATGTGTGACTTAGTTATCATTTTAAAGTAAAATAACACTTATTTATTCTTTGACAGTTATATACATATAAACAATGTATCATGATCACACCTACCCATTTCCCCCCAGGCACCTACCGGGTCTCCTTCCTTTCCCAACTCCTACCCCCCTCTCCCCCGACTCCCTGCTCTCTCCCCCTCCTCCCCCTCGCCGTGTGTGTGTGTGTGTGTGTGTGTGTGTGTGTGTGTGTGTGTGTGTGTGTGTCCCTCCAATTAGAGCTGCTGCTGGGATGCTGGCTGGCCTTGTTGGCTTGACCCTGTGACCTATGCAGATGGCCATAGCTGCAGGAGATGAGCACCGTGGCCATGTCATGTCAGAAGACATTCCTCAGCTCTCCTCCTCATCTTCCAGGATGCTCCCTGAAACTTGGCTAGGGATGAGGATGCTGAGACGTCCCATTTAGGCTTCAGTGGTACCTTACTCCTGTCTCTGACAAGTCGGGTCTGCATCAGCTGCTGACCAGGTTGAGGACAAGGACAGGACTGACCTGTGTGTAAACAAAATGCTCAGAAGACAGTTTGACAGCATGTCCGTTTAACAGGACAGCAACGGTAGGCCCGTCCCTTCCCTTCCCACTGCTGTCCTAGGGCCTGTGGCTTCCTGGGACATGGCATTCTGACCAGGTTCACAGTACCAGGCTTGAATTCCCTCCTGTGGAACAGGCCTCAAATCCAATCCAAAAGTATTTGGTGACCTCATCACTGTCATGCCACTGTTGTATCAGTGAGCTCCTCTGCCAGGCAGGTGGTATTGCAGCACCCCGGGTTCTCCACTGGGTGATACCAGCTTGCAGAGCAAACCAGCGGGAGGAAGTTTTGCAGTCAGTCCTAGCTTGGTTTGTCTGTGTTGTGATTTCAGCAGTATGGTCACACCATCTAATACTGCAGTATCTTGTGTTGTTTGAGGGACCCTAGGGCCTCTTTGACCAAGAACTCAAAAGAAGGTACCCCATCGACCCTGAGGTCTTCATTTAATAAACCAGATCTTTGATGGTGAAGCATCGTACACCCATGCAGGGTACCTATTTTCAAACTTACTTATTTGTTTATATATTTTATTTATGTGAGGCTTTGCTTACACCTATTTATGTGTACCACAATCATCAGTGTCTGTGGGGGCCAGAAGATGGCATCAGAATCTCTGGAACTGGAGTTACAGATGATTGTGACTCACATGGGTCCTGGGAACCAAACCAAGGTGCTCTGCCAGAGGATTAGGTATTTTTAACCACTGAACATATCTCCATCCCGTTTTTGTTGGTTGTTTGTTTTTCATTTTTTCATTTTATGTGTATGGGTGTTTGCCTGCACATATATCTGTGTACCATATACATGCAGTGCCCACGGAGGCCAGAAGAGGACATCATACCCCCTGGGACTGGAATTACAGATGGTTGTGAACCTCCATGTCAGTGCTGGAAACCAAAACAAACCCGGTTCACCGCAAAGGCAGCCAGTACTCTTCACCACTGAGCCATCTCTCCAGCCCCGTTTTGTACCCAGTTTCTGCAGAGGGGAATTGAGTAACCACAATGTCTCTGTTAGTAGAAGCTGCTGCGCCCTAGTGAGAACTAAACAAAGTGGATATTCCACGGTGGATATCTGCAGACCTTAGGCAGAGAGACATGCAGTGCTGTGAGGAGCAGCGGAGTAGGGAGGACATAGGGAGCTTGTGGTAGGCAGAGGGAGGCAGGACCGGCCAAGCACTGAGGAGTAGGGTAGGGAAGCAGTGCAGGATCGGTGTGTTCTAGAACAGCAAGAAGCGGAGAGAGAGGAGCGGAGAGGCAGGTCACGGGGGGTGGGGGGGTGGGGGGGGGGTTGGGAAGAACATCATGCTTGGGCTTTTTGTTGTTTGTTTGTTTGTTTGTTTGTTTTGAGACAGGGTTTCTCTGTGTAGCCCTGGCTGTCCTGGAGCTCAGCTCACACTGACCTCGAACTCAGAGATCCACCTACCTCTGTCTCCTGAGTCCTAAACTAAAGGCATGTGCCACCACTGCCTGGCTGGGTTGGTTGGTTTGTTTGTTTTCTTTTTTAGGTTTGTTTTTATTTTGTGTGAAAGGCTGTTTTGCCTGCCTGCACGTGTGTGCACCACAGGCATACCTGTTGCCCCGGGGGACCAGAAGAAGTTGTTGTATGTCCTGGAAGAGGAGTTACAAACAGTTGTGAGCTGTTGTGTGGGTGCTGGAAACCGAACTAGGTTCCTCTGCAAGAGCAACAAATGCTCTTAACTGGTGAGCCATCTCTTCAGCCCCGGAAGTCAGCATTTATTCTGAAAGAGGAAGGAAGCGGAGAAGTAACTGTACTGATTTACAAAGAAAGTTAAAGCTGCCTGATATATTTAGAAATTCATTTACTGGACTTTCTTGTCCATGGGGTTGAACTGAGCCTCAGAGCACTGGGACCCCGGGCAACTTTGTGGCCTTCCCGCACTTCTAGATTGAGGAAGCCTTTGGGTGAAGGCGGCATCATCCGTTATGGTCTCTGGGGCTGTGCATGCATGCTGACACATGCATGTGTGCCTGTGTGCCAGCTCCTCTGAGTGGACCAGTTCATTACTGACACCCAGACGAGGCCTGCGCTCCTCCCAGTCTCGCCGGTGACCTGCAGCACTCGGCTCTGTGTGACCTCCGTCACGTGTGGAGCTGGGAGGTCTCGAGTGACTGACCTGCTCCGTGCTTCTCGAGCTGTCGAAGAGCCTGTGACTCATGGTCTGAAAACACTCACAGCTTCCTTCTTCATTTCCTCTTCTGTCCACATCCTGGCCTAAGCCAGTCTTCACTCCTGATTCCCAGCCTTCCCAGCATGCTGTGCATGTGGACCACAGACATCTTCTTAGAGCAGGGAATGGGCCACTCAGGGATGTGGTCACTTACCCTTAACTGAAGAACATTCTGCCTTTTCACATTTTAAATAAGGTTTATTTATATTTCATGTGTAGCTCTTTTGTCTTCATGTATGTCTGCACACCGTGTGTGCACAGTGCACATGGCGGTCAGAAGAGGGTGTCAGATCCCCTGGGACTAGAGTTTCTGATGGTTGTGACCCATCATGTTGGTGCTAAGAATTGAACCTGGGTCCTCTGAAAGAGCCTCCATTTCTTAACCATGAGCCATCTCTCCAGCCCTTCTATCTTTAAAGAATATATATTTTTATTATTTTTAATTATGTATGTATATAGGCATGTACGCATTAGTGCAGGTACCTGTAGAGAAGTGGAGCTTCCCACAGTCGTGAGCTGCCTGCTGTGGCGTTGGGAGTCAGACTCAGGTCCTCTGGAGGAGCAGGACATGCTGTTAAATGCTGAGCCATCTCCAGTCCCTGAAGGACCATTCTAAACTTTGCAGAAAGTGCAAAAGGTCTTTTCATGGACAACTGTGGTTCTGTCCCTTCCCTCTTCCCTGCTGGCCCCTCTCTTTCCAGAATTAGCTGCTCCCTTAAAGCTAAGGTGCAAACTCTGGATAATGCTGTACTGTCACAATTTCCTTTTGAATTTTGCACTAAATTTATATATTTATTGTGGGGAGGGGGTTGTGCACATGCCACAGCACACGTGTAAAAGACAGGACAACCTGCATGAATCACTTCTCTCAATCCACCGTGTGGGTCTCAGGGATTGAACTTAGGTCTTTAGTCTTGGCAGCAAGCACCCTTGCTTACTGAGCCATCTTGCCAACCCTTATGATATCTTTCATTCATTTATTATGGGTATATGTATATGTCTTGCACCACCAAAGCCCTAACTGTGATTGGTGACTTTAGAGGTCAGAAGGGGGCATCCAATCCCCTGAGACTAGAGTTACAGATTGTTATGAACCACCATATGGGTGCTAAAAATTGAAACTGGGTCTTCTGCAAGATCACCAGTTGCTTACAAACCCTGAGCAATTCTCCAGCCCATCTCATGATATCTGTACATTCCCGTGTGCGCTGCTGTTTCATGGTTTGCTCTGTACATTCCCATGTGCGCTGCTGTTTCATGGTTTGCTCTGTACATTCCCGTGTGCGCTGCTGTTTCATGGTTTGCTCTGTACATTCCCGTGTGCGCTGCTGTTTCGTGGTTTGCTGTTTTGTGCTGCTGGAGACGGAACCCAGAGCCTCGTACTTGCTTGGGCTAGCGTTCTGCCATGGAGCTAGTTCCGCCCTCACGTAACTACACATGGCTTGACCGGTATAAGCTACTTGTCAGCTGGCGGTTTTCACTCAGCATTTGTTTCTCCGCCATGACTTGCTGCGGGAGCCTGTCCATGTCCCTGGAATGTGGTTTTCTGCTGGGAGGAGAGACCATAGGGGTCTGGATAGATCATGCAGACAGAAAAGTGAGTGCTGCAGGAGCATGAGGACCTGAGTTCCATCCCAAGAACCCGTGTAAAAAAGCTGGGCAGAGTCATCCTTGAAACCCCTCACTGGGGGCTGGAGGTGACCACAGGAAGATTCTGGGCTCACTGCCCAGCCGGTCTAGACTGCTTGGCAAGTTGCAGGCCACGGAGAAGGTGACCCTGTCTCTAAACCCAAGTCAGTTCCTGAGGGAGCACACCTGAAGTTGACCTGTAGCTTCCATGCACACCTGCACAACATCACACCTGAACCCATGCAGACACGCTCACAGAGCTCCAAAAGCAACAAACAGGAGGCCATTGCTTTCTCTTTCCATTCCTGGGTTTTGCTCAGTACAACCAAGAGCTTCCTTTCCACAAGTGCGTGTGTGTGTGTGTGTGTGTGTGTGTGTGTGTGTGTGTGTGTGTGTGTGTGTGTGTGTTTGCGTGTGTGCGTGCGTGCGTGCGCGGGCGGGCATGTATGTGGTTTTTCTACACATCAAGTCACTGGCTCAAGTGGTATGATGGTTTCATCCTCACTAGATCCTGCCGAATTGCTCTCTAAAGAGGCTGGACCCTCACCCAATAAGAGGTGCTCATCGTGGTAGTCAGAACACACCCAGTAAGACCTCATCTACCTTAGACTTGCCCACATTGTTAGCTTGTTTTCACACTGTAAGATGCGAATGGGAAGTCATGAGGGATCTGTTTTTAGACAGTGAGTTACTCTGTAACCCATAACGTACACAGATGCTTGCCCCCCCCCCTCTTTTCTATACATTATGGGTCCACACCTCCTTCTGGAGCTGTGCAGAACTCTAACCCAGAAAGCTAAGCCCCGTGGGGCAGGGTTGAAGCTACAGGCACTACGTGGATCTCTGATGGCCATGCTCCTAGCAGGTCAGCTTATGGCTTCAGGTTACTGGGGTCTTAGGTCAAATTCCTGTCTTGTGCCATTTGATCAGCATTCTGTCTTGGTCCTCATCCCAAGTCTAGGGTGGCAGGGAACACATGGGCTAAGTATGAAAGCCCTTCTGTACCTCCTGAGACCCTAGCAAGGGCAGGCACGTGGTTAACGCACTGAATGTCAAGTCAGTGGACAGCAAATCTAAATACCGAGAAAGACATCTCACCCCAGTCCTGAGTCCTGCCCACATTTGTCACCCGGGAGGCATCGGTGTTCCTGTCTGTGAAGTCCCTTCCGGTCACTTTTGTGTCGCTGTCACGTGAACTCAAGGGAGGGTTTGTTTGGGCCCATGGTTTCAGAGGGGTGATCCATGGTTGGTTGGGTCTAGGCTTTATCAGTTCTAGGCCCGTGGTGACACAGAACAGCATGATGGGAAAGTGAGCCTGTCACCTCATGGCGGACAGGAAGCAGGGAACAGTGAAAAGACTGGGAACCTGACATGACCTTTAGAAGCACACCCCATGATGTACTTCCTTTAGCTAGCACTCACCCTTACCACTTCCAGAACCGTCCCCCCCTCCCCAAATAATGTCACTAGCTAGGGACCAAGCATTCAGTATGAGCCTCTGGAGATATTTGATTTTCAAAGAGCACCACACGGGCTAGAGAGATGGCTCAGAGGTTAAGAGCACTGGCCATTCTTCCAGAGGTCCTGAGTTCAATTCCCAGCACCCACATGGTGGCTCACAACCATCTGTAATGAGATCTGGCGCCCTCTTCTGGCCTGCAGGGATACATGCAAACAGAATACTATGTATGTAATAAATAAATAAATCTTTAAAAAAAAAAAAAAACACGCTCCACGTCAAGTGCCAGCCTAGGGTCCATGACTGGATGCAAACCATGGTCTGTTCATTCTAGGACAGCGAGAACCAGGGTTGGTGGGAGACAGGGATGGAGCCAGGCATAGGAAGCATGAGATGTTTTTGCCTCCTTCATGGGTTAAAGATGGGACAAGGACTACGGAGATGACTCAGTAGAGAAAGTGCGTGATGCACAGGCCTGAGGATCAGAGTTCAGATCCCAGGAACCCATGTCAGAACTGGGCAGGTGGGCCAGCCTGCCAGCGGTGACAGTGCTGGGGGGGGGGGGGGCAAAGCCAGTGAGCTCCAGGTTCAGCAAGAGACCCTGCCTAACTGTATGAAGTGCAGAGCGATCAAAGAAGACACACACATGCATGCACAAGCGTGCAGACACATGCATACTACACACACATTCACCTGAGGGGGGAGGGAGTCAGAGGGCATGTTAAATAAGGAAGGAGTTGTGCAGCTGGAGCCCGGCTGTCCCAGGGGAAGACTGTTTATGTACTGGTCAGCCAGGAAGAGTTTTATCGTGTGTGTGTGTGTGTGTGTGTGTGTGTGTGTGTGTGGTAACTTTGACGTTCATCTGAATGTTATTTTAGAACTCACAGTATGTCAAAGAAGAGCTCTTTCTTAGGACATTTGTGCTGACGTAAAAGGAAAGCCCTTCCCATGTGAGAAGCTTTTCAATTCTAAGATGACAATTTCCCACTGCCCCCTACTCTGAGTTGGGGAGTGGGACACCCCCCAACTTCATCTCGGGGGCATTTGTTCCTTCAGTTCCTCTACACCAATCAGTGCTGTCAGCAGGCTGGGGGATCTTCTGCCCTACTGGGATAGAAGTCGTGTATAGAATAAATCATGTTTTTAACGGGCGGCGGGGTGGCTCCGCGGGCGAAGGTGCTTGCTGCCAAGGCCTGCGACCCAAGTTCTGTCTCAGGACTCACGTGGTGTAAGGAAAGGAGGGAATCATGGTCCGGTAAGGAGGAACTTGGAGGGCTCTGCCTGGTTGTCTTCACAGCTCAGCCTGCTGGCCCTCGGCTGCCTGTGTGCCCTGACGCGTGTGTCTTGCCATGTCCGCGTGTGCCCTGCCGTGTCCGCGTGTGCCCTGCCATGTGTGCCCTGCCGTGTCTGCGTGTGCCCTGCCGTGTCCGCATGTGCCCTGCCGTGTCCGCGTGTGCCCTGCCCTGCCGCGTGTGCTGTCCTGCAGGACAGGCGCCCGTCACTGACCGGTGTCCCCAGGCCAGCAGAGGCAGCACAGGCGTGTGTCCCTGCTAACTCACTGAGGAGCCTTGGCAGCCTGCGGGGAGCTTGTATGCAGCACAGCCCTTTGTCGGACCAATCACAGCCCTGGCTTGCAGCACAAGTTGCGCCCGCCCGCCCTTGTGCTGGGCCTCAGGAAGAAGTGCTCTCCTCTGGCCTAGGTGGAAATGACTGCAGGGTCGTCTGAACGTCCCTGAAGTACCATGGTTCTCAGCATGTGGGTTGCAAACCCTTGGGGGCCAAACGGCCCTTTCACAGGGGTCACATATCAGATATTACATTATGGTTCATAACAGTAGCAAAATTACAGTTATGAAGTAGCAATGAGAATAATGTTATGGTTGGGGTCACCACAGCGTGAGGAGCTGTGTTAAAGGTCACAGGGTTGGCAGGTTGAGATCCCGAGGCTGTGCTCTCAGAAGCTGGGCAATTCACTGCAGTCACCCAGTCGTTCCAGGACACCTGAGGACTGTCCCAGACAGCAGGTGCCGGCCTAAGTACTGTCTCAGCGGCTCTCTGACTGATCCAACACCAAGGGAGGATTCAATAGCCAACCAGGGAGTGTTGCTGGAGGGCTTCTCTCCAGGTTCCACCAAGCCCCGCAGTCCCACAATCCACGTATAAAATCATCACTCAGACGCTTATATCACTTATAAACTGTATGGCCATGGCAGGCTTCTTGCTAACTGTTCTTTTATCTTAAATTAACCCATTTCTATAAATCTATACCTTGCCACGTGGCTGGTGGCTTACCGGAGTCTTTACATGTTGCTTATCCTGGCGGTGGCTGCAGTGTCTCCCCCCTTCTTCCTGTTTCCCCAATTCTCCTCTCTCCTTGTCCTGCCTATACTTCCTGTCTGGTCACTGGCCATCAGTGTTTTATTTATATAGAGCGATATCCACAGCACTTCCCCTTTTCTTCTTTTTTTTTAAAGGAAGGTTTTATTTCTTGCCCTTTTTTGCTTAGAATGGGGGTGGGGAGCAAATTGAGCAGCTGAAGCAGTAAACTTGATGTCAGAAGTGGGGTACAGTCTCCCTGGTTTCTCCTGGTGGCTGGCTGTTGAACTGGTCTGGTTGTCACACTGGCCATCAGGAGGCCGGAAGCATTTTGTAAATGAGAAAGTTGGTGTTGATAGCAGCCGGGCACCACCATGAGAGCCGGCCCACAGCCCAGGCCTCGGCCCAGGCACAGGAGGGCGGTTACCACAGATGGAGACTTCGCCCTCTGCATGGGAACCCGCAGGTCACAAAACCCGCCCAGTCACCTCGGGCCACCCTTGCAAGCTCTCCCATGCGGAGGGCTTTCCTATGTGTTCACAAAGAGCGGGGCTTACAGCTGAGCCCGCTGAGAAGCTGTCTCAGGTTCAGACGCTAGTCAGTCTGTAATTCTTTCAATTCAGGCTGGAGACTCTCACTTGAGTCCATTCTGCTGCCCGCACTCTATCTGCGGAATCTGAGTTTTCAGATGCATTGAGTGGTCAACCCTGTTTCTGTTTTCAGGCCAGCTGCTTAGGATCTGGTTTGTCTGGAGTATTATGTATCGAAGCTTCCAGTTAAGAATCTTGTAGTGTCATAAGATCATGGACTGCTGTGGGGAAGCCTCGTCTTAGAGCGTCGATTCATCTCAGCTCAGCGAACTTTTTTTTTCCTAAGGCATTCTTAATTCTTGGAGTAATTGTTACCACTGCACTCCAGTAACCTGGTACATTCTGCCCCAGAACATAAAGGCAGTAATTTTAGTAAAATTCCTCCAACAATGGTATTTAAGACCCACCCTAAAGAGGCATTTATTCTCCAGGCATTTCCTTGTTCACTGTGGATTTTTAAGCACCCTTTTCTGTGGGCATTCATGAGTCACTCAGAGAAGCTCACCAGGTAACCAGCTCATGGATGCATCTGGCTATGAGCTCAAGTTCCCAGGAAGAAGCCACAGCTGTATTAAAGGTTCTGAGGATGATTAACTGATTAGAACTTGGTGGTTGTGAAGAGTTGGAATGTTGTAGATCCAAAGCAAAATGATCCCCTGCTGTCTTCAGCCTCCTTCATTGCCCATCTTTGTGCTGACGTAAATAATATCGTAACTAACAGGTAAATCCTGTTGGCTCTCCAGCTCCCACCAACCCCCAACCTAGAATGTCAGCAGATGGCGTCTGAGACCTATGGCGGGGGTTTTCCCAAATGCTGTAACCCACCTACTAATATTCCCTCCAATATATTTGGAAAATGCCGTGATTTATGGCTCTGTTTTGTTCTCCAGCTATACAAACTTCATACCCATGTTCCTGCCGTGAGAGTTGGGGCTCATGATTTCCCAAGTCCTTCACTCTCACTTGTCTGGAGTAAACCCTCTGAGGTGAGGGCTGTGCTTTGCACCTGCGGGACGCTGAAGTGCGGCCACCACTAGGGAAGAGCCGCTGTGAAGCGGTGCCTGTGAGAGACAGCGCCCTGCCCGTGTTCACACCCCAGCCCTTCTCCCTGCCCGCGTTCACACCCCGGCCCTTCTCCCTGACCGCGTTCACACCCCGGCCCTTCTCCCTGACCGCGTTCACACCCCGGCCCTTCTCCCTGACCGCGTTCACACCCCGGCCCTTCTCCCTGACCGCGTTCACACCCCGGCCCTTCTCCCTGACCGCGTTCACACCCCGGCCCTTCTCCCTGACCGCGTTCACACCCCGGCCCTTCTCCCTGACCGCGTTCACACCCCAGCCCTTCTTCCTGCCCGTGTTCACACCCCTGCCCGAGCTCACACACGTCTGACAGTCAAAGAGTGGAGCCTGTGTCTCTTGCTGTTAGCCAGCACTGCCTTGTGGGGCTCTCCTATGTCCCCCAGGATGTGGGTTCCTCTGCAGCAGCAGCTCGGGCTTCTCTGCCAGCACTAACTTCTGGAGCATGGCTGGAACTGCAGTTAGCTCTGGGTTTGTTTGTTTGTTAATTTAAAATAGATTTTTTTTTTTTCGAGACAGAGTTCCTCTGTGTAGCTTTGCCCCTGTCCTGGAACTCACTCTGTAGTCCAGGCTGGCCTCGAAACTCATAAAGATCCACCTGCCTCTGCCTCCCGAGTGCTGGGATTAAAGGCGTGTGCCACCACCACCCGGCTGAAAATAGATTTTTTTTTTAAATAAAGTATATCCTGATTATGGTTTCCCCTCCTTCTACTCTCCCAGATCCACACCCTTTCTATCTCTCCTTGGAAGACAAATAGGCATGTAAGGAATAATAATAAAAGAAAGTAAGATATAACAAAAATAAGCAAATCAGAATAGGACAAAAACAACCAAACAAGAAAAAGCCAAAGAAAAAGCACAAGAAATGCATGTAGACCGAGACACATACTCGCGCACACAGGGACACCGTAAAAACACAAAACAGAAGCCATCATATATGTGCAAAGGGCCTGTAAGGCTTTAACAAAAGCCCTGACATAACATTAGGAGGGAAAGAACCCAAGGAAGTCATTGACTTCATTTTGTGTTGGCCATCTACTGCTGGATATGGGGCCTACCCTTAAGAGTAGTTTGTTTCTCCAGTAAGGCTCCCTTGGAGAATTTTAACTTTTCATCTGCAAGTGATTCTCAGCTAGAAACAGCTTAGGCATGGGGGCATGTGTCCACTCTCACTTCAATTCTAGGACTCCATCTGGTGCAGACCGGTGCAGACCTGTGCCCTGCCATAGTCTCTGTCAGCTCATGGATGCCCTGTTGTGTCTAGAAGGCCTTGTTTCTTTGGTGTCCTCCATCCCTCTGGCTCCTCCACCTCCTCTTCCGGCAGGGTTCCCTGAGTCCTGAGAGAAAGCCTTTGGTGGAGACATTCCTTTGGGGGCTGAGTGTTTCAAGGTCTTTTGCTCTGCATGTTGTCTAGCTGTAGGTCTGTGTATTTGTTCCCATCTGCTGCAGGAGGAAGCCTCTGCTGATGGATGAACCAGACATGGATCATAATTTCCCCTTCTGATTCTGAGATACCTCACTCAGGATGATTTTTCTTGTAATTCCATCCATTTACCTTCAATTTTCATTTTTTTTTTTTAAAGATTTATTTATTTATTATGTATATAGAAGAGGGTGCCAGATCTCATTACAGATGGTTGTGAGACACCATGTGGGTGCTGGGAATTGAACTCAGGACCTCTGGAAGAGCAGTCGGTGCTCTTAACCTCTGAGCCATCTCTCCAGCCCCCAATTTTCATTTTCAATGCTGAGTAATGTTCCATTGTGTAAATGTACCACATTTTATTTATCTATCCTAGTTGGGCATCTAGATTGTTTCCAATTTCTGGCTCTTATGAATAGAGCAGCAATGAACATGGTTGAGGAAGTGTCTCTGTGGTAGGATGCAGCATCCTTTGGGTATATGCCCAGGAGTGGTATAGCTGGATCTTGAGGTAGATCAGTTCCCAGATTTCTGAGGAACCACCACATTGCATTCCTACTAGCAATGGATGAGTGTTCCCCTTACTTCACATCCTCACCAGCAAGAGATGTCGTTTGTTTTATTGACTCAACTGTTCTTACAGGTGTAAGATGGAATCTCAAAGTAATTTTGACTTGCATTTCCCTGATGGCTAAGAATGTTGAACATTTCTTCTTTTTTGTTTGTTTGGTTGTTCGTTGTTATTTGTTTGTTTGTATGTTTTTTGAGACAGAGTTTCTCTGTGTAGCTTTTAGAACCTATCCTGAAACTCACTCTGTAGATCAGGCTGGCCTCGAACTCACAGAGTGGGCCACCACCCCCTGGCTATGTTGAACATTTCTTTAAGTGATTCTCAGCCATTTAAGTTTCCTCTTTTGAGAATTCTCTGTTTAGAATTGCACCCCATTTTTTTTTTTCGGTTTTTCAAGACAGGGTTTCTCTCTGTAGCTTTGCACCTTTCCTGGAACTCACTTGGTAGCCCAGGCTGGCCTCAAACTCATGGAGATCCGCCTGCCTCTGCCTCCCGAGTGCTGGGATTAAAGGCGTGCGCCACCACCGCCCGGCTGCACCCCATTTTTAATTGGGTTGTTTCCCAGTTTTTTTTTAAGTTCTTTATATATTTTGGATATTAGCCCTCTATTGGATAGAGGATATAGTTGGTAAAAATCTCTTCCAATCCCAGAACTTGGGAGGCAGAGGCAGGTGGATCTCTGAATTCGAGGCCAGCCTGGTCTACAGAGTGAGATCCAGGAAAGCCAGGGCTACACAGAGAAACCCCGTCTGTGGGTGGTGGGGGATGGGGAGGACCTTTCTCATCCTGTAGCCTCAGCTCTGGCCCTGACAGGCTAGGCTTTCTGGCTCTGCAGCACTGCATCCTTTTCACCGAGGTGTGCCGCTCAGAATCCCGGCAGTGCTGCTCTGTCAGCTCCACAGTCCCACAGCTTTTTAGAAAGCAAAGGACTTAAGAAATATCCTCAGTTGATGAGTCATGATTTTAAAGGAGGCAGCCAGGTGATCCCATTTACAAATACATGGAAAAATGGAGGCATCTACAAGAATCTCATCTTCCTGAATTAGAACCTCAGTACAGAACTCTAAACCAAGAACATTTTGCATGAACAGTATGTTCCCAAGATCACAGATAGTATTTGCTTGCATGTTGCAGTAGAGAAACTGAGGCAGAGGAAGCAGCTTCTCCACATGGTAAGTAGGTCAGCCATGAGCCCCTGGTTCTTTCTGTCATGCTAACGTCATTAAGCTGCAATTTAAGGTAATTCACCTTGATGTGTGATGTACACATTAGCCACCAAATGCAGAACCTGTCCTGTTTTGGAAGGCTGGAGAGAGTTATCAATTAGCAAAATATCTGATTATAAAGTACTGTCAGGACTAGGAGTGTAGCTCAGTTGGTAGAATGTTTATGTAGTATGCACAAAGCCATGGATTCAAACCCCAGTACCATATACATCAGGTATGGTGATACATACCTATAATCCTAGGATCAAGGCTACTTAAGCCCTGTCTTTAAAGGGGGTAGGGGAAGCTGGAGAGATGGCTCAGTAAGAATGCATATTGCTCTTACAGAGGACCAAATTGAGTGCCCAGCTCTCACACTGGGCAAGGTGGTTCACAACCACATCTAATTCTACCTCAAGAAGGCTCCACAGGTACCCACATTCACACGCACATGCATATGCATGAATGCGTGTGTGTGTGTGTGTGTGTGTGTGTGTGTGTGTGTGTGTGTTTAATATTTTTTGTTTTTTGTTTTTTTGTTTTTTGAGACAGGTTTAATATTTTTTATTTTTTGTTTTTTTGGTTTTCAAGACAGGTAATTTTGGTGCCTGTCCTGGATCTTGCTCTGTAGACCAGGCTGGCCTCGAACTCACAGAGATCTTCCTGGCTCTGCTTCCTGAGTGCTGGGATTAAAGGCATGGGCCACCCCACCCCCACAACCCCCAAGCCCCAGCTAGTACTTCCAATTTTTAAAAAAGCTTTTAACTTGTTATTTTTAAAAACCAAAATTGGCTGAATATTTAAGTGACTCTCTTACCAGCTTGCTTTGCAGTCACTGCACTTAAGGAGTGCTGTTGGCAAGTTTGGGTACGTATAGGTTGATTTGCAAGTGAATGGGTCTTACATATGTTCTTATTGTCCGGGGAACGCAATACTTCTGCAGGTATTGGCTGAGGTCAGCCATTGAGTTTCTTTGTCTTTGAGATGGAATGTGGACTTTGGTTGTTTCTTAGTGTTTCACTTTCCCTCTTGGCAGGGAAGTGGTGTATCACCAATACCTCATGAAACTGTGATTCACATGCCCATTTCCAGCCGAGGCCTCCAAGGCTTGCTCCCTAGAGAGGAGGTGAAATACTACCTGGTCCACATGCCTGCCACTCACTAGACCGCAGAGCCCGCTGCCGTGGTTCCCAAGGAGCAGTCACTTTCCTGAAATAATCACATAATGTACACATGCTATTTGATCCCTAAGGAGTTGCTATTTTTGTAAACTCAACTCCAAGCCAAGCACCATAAATCTTACCCCTCCCAGAGGTAACCCTGGTCTAGGGGTTTGTAGATAGCATTACCTTTTGGGAACTCCGAGTGAAATTTCAGGATGGCAGGTCCTTTGGTGGTGCTTGTGGCTTTCCTCACTGTGAAGACTGGATCTGGGCCTAGACCAAGCTCACAGCAGTGACGAGAGCCTGCTTTCTGGGTTGGACAAACATGGATTCTCGACCTGTTATTAGACAAAAACAGGAAAGAGAAGAGAATGAACCTATGGATTCCAGACTACAGTCCTGGCCCATCCTCCCTTCACTCACTGTACCCGGTGGAGTGGTCACAGCCAGATACCAGGAACCCTGGGTTCTTAAGAGACCCAGGCAGTCCACACTCCTGTTCACACACAGCCTGGTGATGTCTTCAGTCAGTCCTTGGTGTCCACACTCCTGTTCACACACAGCCTGGTGATGTCTTCAGTCAGCCCTTGGTGTCCACACTCCTGTTCACACACAGCCTGGTGATGTCTTCAGTCAGCCCTTGGTGTCACACATTTCCTGTTCACACACAGCCTGGTGATGTCTTCAGACAGCACCTGGTGTTCACAGATTCTGTACCTGAAGTTTCAGCCAGTCATAGATCAAAAATACTCATGGGGAGCCAGATGGTAGTGGTACATGCTTTTAATCCCAGCACTGGCGAGGCAGAGGCCAGTACATCTCTGTGAGTTCCAGGCCAGTCAGAACTGTTACACAAAGAAACCATCTCGAAAAAAAGAGTAATACTCATGGGGAAATTTGCATTTGTCCTGAATACATAAAGACATTTTCCTTTTCTTTCTTTTTCCCAGGCAGTGTAGTGAGTGTTTACTGTATCTCTTACAGTGTTCTTTTGTCAAAAATCAGTTGAAAGCTGGCCAGGTACAGTGAAGTGGACTTGTAGTCTCAGCTGTTTAGAAGGATCACATGAGTCCAAGAGTTCAAGACTGTGCAGGGCAACATGGGAAGGTTCCAGACTCAAAAAAAGAAAGAAAGAAAAAAAAACAAACCAAAAAGTCTGTTGGGAACGTTTGTGTAGGTCTATTTCTGAGTCCTCCTCTGTTTTTAGTGAATCTGTCTGCCCGTCTGCCAGCAGCACACAATATGGAATACTCTGGCTGTGTAGTAGCTCTGGAAATCAGAGTCCTCCTCTCCTGTCCTACTTTTTCAAAATTGTCTTAGCCTATGGGGCTTCATCTGCCTTCTCATTTGCTGGCACTTAAATGTGCCCTACACCAGCTAAGCATTAAATCTTGGCTGAATTTTGTTTCTGTCTGTTTGTGTTTTGTTGTGTGAGACAGGATCTCACTATGTAGCCCTGAATGGCCTGGAACTCACTGTTTGGCCAGGCTGGCCTTGAACTCATAAAGGAACCACCTACCTTCCTGCTGGGCATTTATTTTATTTTTTCCCTGTCTCTTTATTTATCTGTACACAACTCCTTGCCTTCTGGTTTGGTGAAGCCACAGGAGTGTCTGTCAAAGTGACCAGCCATGGAAACCCCAGCACCACACTCATCAGAAGGACGCTCTGGACGAAGGCGGCTGATTCCGCCCTCCCGTCCATCTTACAGGGCTTCCGCACAGCCAGCTTAGCCTTTTTCTGTTGTGCTCCTCCTCCTCCTCTTCCCCCTCCTCCTCCTCTTCCTTCCTCCTCCTCCTCTTCCCCCTCCTCCTCCTCCTCCTTCTCCTCCTCTTCCTCCTCCTTCTTCTTCTTGGGAGTGGTGTAAGAGTTCTTCCTTTTCTTGGTACAACCACAAAGTCTCAGCACAAGGTGAAGGGGGGACTCCTCTTGAATATTGTCGTCAGACTCAGTGCGGCCACCTTCCAGCTGCTCACCAGCAAAGATCAGGAGGAATTCCTTCCTTATCCTGGATCTTGGCCTTTACATTTTCTATAGTGTCCGAGGCTTCAACCTTGAGCGTGATGGTTTTCCCTGTAAGGGTCTTCGTGAAAATCTGCATCTTGCTGGGAGGTGGTGGCACTCGCCTTTAATCCCAGCACTCAGGCAGAGCCAAGCAGATCTCTGTGAGTTCGAGGCCAGCCTGGTCTACAGAGCAAGATCCAGGACAGGCACCAAAACTACACAGAGAAACCCTGTCTCAAACAACAACAACAACAACAACAACAAAAAAAAAAAAAAAAAAAAGAAAAGAAAAGAAAAGAAAGAAAGAAAGAAAGAAAGAAAGAAAGAAAGAAAGAAAGAAAGAAAGAAAGAAAGAAAGAAAGAAAATCTGCATCTTGGCGGTGGTTCCACCACATATGGCGGATCAGAAAGCTGGGCATTTATTTTAAAGTCATAAGACACAAACAACCAAACAACTTGACTGGGAAGTCCAAGACTCACAGTTGCAATTGAACAGAACTTGCCAGAAACTCGGTCTGGCCAGGGCGAGCCACACCATCCCCTTTCTCCTACCTGATAGTTCAGGCAAACAAACAAGCACTGCCGGAGTAGCGGGCCAGGTGGCCCAGGTGGGCCAGGCTGGCACAGAAACGCCTCTGTGGGGCTTATGTCGTACCTCTGAGGCAGCCTTGTCGTAAGGTCCTGCCCCTTCACCCCCCCCCTGCTGGTTTACAGGGGTCAGAGACTGACACAAGTCACCTCAGTACCCCTCGAGGACAGACTCAACCCCAAAGGGGTCCAGACTTCTGGCCTCACTGGGTTCCAGATGGATAACCCCCATTATTTCTGCAGCTGTAGGCAGATGGTTCAGAGTCCCTCCTAGGCTTCCACTAATATCGCTTTCTAGAAAGGACAGGATTGCCTCATTATTACTCACCACTGGCCTCAATACGATGCCAGCAGGGAGACACCAATTCACTGTCACTTGGGAGTGGCAGCCTTTGTCCTGTCTGGTATCTACTCACTGAGAAGTGGGGACCTCTGCACTGCCCAACACAGAAGAAATGCCCCCTGCTTGGCTTTCTCCAATACACCACGTAGAGATGGAGATGCTTCATCAGTCTTGGAGGGCAGAAGCCCGAGAATTAGAGGCCCTTGCTGGCATGGTTGGACACTGGTTACAGTGTTTTCTGAGGTAGTTATTTTCTAGAACATGTCTGACCTCTTAGTGCCGCCTTTCTTGTCCCTTGGCTAGAGAGCAGGCTTCAGAGGACCTTGTCTTTCCCGTTGACATTCTGGTTGCTGGCTTCTTGGGCACCACGTCTCACAGGTGTAAGGCCCCTGCCACTCCAGAGCTTTCTGTCCATCTCCAGGGTCTTGTGGGTTTGTCTTCTATGTGGTGTCAGGGTCAGTCGTACTTGACGGCGGGAGAAGGGAGGTGTGCCCACCATCTTTCCCAGAGGAAAACCACCTTCTCGGTTGCTCGGTTGCTCTGTTGGCTGTTGTGAGTCTAACTGAAATTCTCATCGTCAGCTGGATGCTGCACTGGCTGCTCCCTTGGGTTAGGAGTACCTTCGCCACATCCAAGCTGAGTCACTGGTAGACTCACTGATAGATCAACCATAGACAGTTCTAGGTGCCTGGTTTGGCCCGTCCTATTGGCCTTTCATCTTCCTGCACTCCAGTGGCACCTCCTCTTGGACTTGCCACTGGTTGAAGGTGATGGACCTCAGAGCCACAGTGGTGTGTGTGCATTTTACTGCAACGTTTCCTAAACGTCAATGTGCCGTGTGTGTGTGTGTGTGTGTGTGTGTGTGGTATTGGAACACATGTGTGATGTGAATATATATGTCCATGTACAGAGGCCAGAGGATGGCAATGGGTGCCCTTTATCACTCTATCTTCATTCCTTTGAGGCAGAGTCTCTCCTTAAGCCTGGAGTTCTCCTTTTTTGGTCTAGGCTAGTAGCCAGCAAGCCCCAGTGATCCCCTCGGGTCTCTGCTGTCTTCCCTCCTGCCACACTGAGTTACAGGCATATGTAGCTTATCATGTAGGTACTGAGATCTGAACACAGCTCCCCATAGTTACAGAGCACTCAACCATTGAGATAAGCCATCTCTCCAGGCCCATTTTCTTACTCAGTAACTGAGACCAAAGTGCTGAGTCTTCTTATGACCTGCAGATACTAGAGAACAAGCTTGTCATGTACCACTCCACAGCTCATAAGGCCTGTGTATGTGGAAGTGTTTCCCAGTTGTCGATGAGCCGACTGCTTGGCCTTTGCCTTGATCCCTTGACCTCCAAGATAGAGATGGTTCTGTTGTGAGGGCTGCCAAGGGGCCCAGACCTCTTCATGTCCACAGCTATGGAGTACCAGCTTCCTCAGGGCTCGTCAGCTCTGCCCTTTCATCTTTATGGAGGGGTTGTGAGCAGGGGACCGAGAGCTTCTGGGACCTCATTTCCCAGCAGCTGTCTGCACACTCTGGGGGGAGTGTGGCTGAGTGGGTATCCCAAACTCTCACCCTGTCCCCCTTGAAACAGGAGGATCATGACATCATGGAAGCTGACCTGGACAAAGATGAACTGATCCAGCCCCAGCTTGGCGAACTCTCAGGAGAGAAGCTTCTAACCACGGAGTACTTGGGAGTAAGTACACATGCCAGAAGTGTCCTGGAACAGGACGGGCAGAAGGATAGGCATGATTTAATGCCTTCAGTAACACAGGTTCTGAAGTTCAGCTTTCTGTAGGCCCACATTGGAGCACTAAAGTGTTGTTGGTTGTTTTTGTCCTTTTGGAGGCCCACCACCCAGCTCCCAGATAAATCACACATGGAGGCTTATTCTTAGTTATAAACATCTGGCCTTAGCTTGGCCTGTTTCTTGCCAGCTTTTCTTAACTTAAACTGGCCCATCTGTCTTTTGCCTCTGGGCTTTTACCTTTTCTAATTTCTGTGTATCTTACTTCAACTCTTTCTCCATGGCTGACTGGGTGGCTGGCCCCTAGCATCCTCCTCTCCTTTTCTTGCTCCTTGATTCTTCTCCCAGATTTCTCCTTCTGTTTCTTCTCTCTGCCTGCCAGCCCTGCCTGTCCTTTCTCTGCCTTGCTATTGGCCATTCAGTTCTTTATTAGACCATCAGGTGTTTTAGACAGGCAAAGTATCACAGCTTCACAGAGTTAAACAAATGCAACATAAACAAGTCACACCCCTTGAAATCATGTTCCCCAGCAGTGTTCAGTAGGGCTTGGGCTACGAAAGCTCTGTGTTAGCCAGTTGCTCTCAGGGCCCTGAAGAGCCTTGGAGACCCGTCAGAGATTGACCTGCTGGTGTGTGAAAGTGGAGTTGGGGAGAAATAGAAATAAAAGGGCTGCCAGGCATCTTTATGATGTCTGCAGTGTCACCCACTGCCCCAGTCATCACCAGCTGAGTCTTTCCATTCCCGTGTTACGGCAGTTTGAATGTAATCGGCCCCCACAAGCTCACAGGGAGTGACACTGTTAGGAGGTGTGGCCTTGTTGGAGGAAGTGTGTCATTGTGGGGGTGGGCTTTGAGGTTTCCTATGCTCAGGATACCACCAAGTGTCTCAATCAACTTCCTGTTGCCTGCAAGATGTAGGACTCTCAGCTACTTTTCCAGCACCATGTCTGCCTGCATGCTGCCATGCTCCCCGCCATGATGATAATGGACTGAACCTCTGAAACTATAAGCCAGCCACCCCGATGAAATGTTTTCCTTTATAGGAGTTGCTGTGGTCATGGTGTCTCTTCACAGCAATAGAAACCCTAACTGGTTTCTGGACACATGTGTTAAATCAGTTTGGATCTTTCAACCCAGAAGTAGTGGCTGAAGTTCAGCAGGCAGGGTAGGAGTAAGCAGCCAGCCAGGGTTCTCCTGCACGTCAGGCATGGGAGAAGGAAGAGAGAGAGACTCTGTGATAGTTCAAATGTATTTGGCCCCCATAAACTCATAGGGAGTGGCACTATTAAGAGGTGTGGCCTTGTTGGAGGAACTGTGGTCTTATTGGAGGAGGCTGGATGACACACACCTTTAATCCAGACCTTGAGGCTGGAGGGCACACCTTTAATCTGGACCACACATTCTGTTGGAAGTGTGTCACTGCAGGGGTGAGCTTTGAGGTCTTTTTCTCAAACTTCACTCAGTGTGACCATCAGTGGACTTCCTGTTGCCTCTGAATCAAGATATAGGACTCTCAGCTTCAGCACCACATCTGCCTGCATGCCACCATGCTCCTCGCCATGATGGACTGACCCTCTGAACTGTAAGTGAGCCCCCTCAATTAAATGTTTTCTTTGTAAGAGTTGCCATGGTCATGGTGTCTCCTCACAGCAATAGAAACCTAACTAAGACAGGCCCTAAGGACACAAGTCAAAAAGCCAGAGGGGACTGCGGAGAACCTGAAGAGTGGCCAGTGGTGTCATCATCTACCGTAGGGCCAGAAATTGCCCTCTGAGAGATCCTTGGTAGCACTGATACTCAGCCAACTCCAGGAGCCACTGGCTAATAACCAGCCAGAAAAATAGGAAGGAAGAAGGCTGGAGGTGTAGAGAATGCTCTTAGCATGCCTGAGGCCCTAGGCTGAACTGCCAGCTCCAAAACTGATGTCTCAGGGTGTCAGAGAGCAGATGCATAGGCCGATACAATGCTGACATGCAAGCTTTTGGAAGGGAGGAGCAATTTCCAGGGATATGAACCAAACTAGACTGAAGCCCTGGGCTGGCTGGCTGAGCACACCATTATTTTTCAGACAAGTTGTTGGCTCTTTGAAACAAAAAGTTGGCAGAGCCAGTTACGTGGATCCTAAAATCACCAGCAACTTGGAGGCCCTAAGTAAGTAGGTAGCTAGAGGTAGTAGTAGTAAGTAAGTAGGTGAGCTAGAGAGGAAGACTAGAGCAGCCTCTCAACAAGGAACAGGCAAAGCCAGAGGCCCAGGAAGATCCTTGACATGAGCAAGTGGAAACAGAAAGTACCTGTCCATGCCTACTACCACCCCCAGCTAGGCCCTCATGCCCTCATCAGGAGCTGCTCCCCCTGATGACCTGTCCTCATGTCCTCCCATCATGTGAGGACCCTCCCAAGGAGTCTGGATTAGATGGCAGTGTATACAGTAGAATCTGAGGTCGAGGGACAGCCAGGGCCACCTCATGGAACTCTGTGGGTCATGGCATGTGGAGTTTAAGCTGCACAGGCACTGGAAACTATAGGGGTGAGGGGAGGGAAGGACTCCGCTGATTTCTATTTTAGCAGGGTCTGGGGATGTACTCATTTGACAGAGTGCCTCCCTAGCATGCATGAAGCCTAGGGTTCCATTCTAAACACCACATACTTGGAATCCCAGCACGGAGGAGGTGGAGGCAAGATCTCAAGTTCAAAGTCATCTTCAATTACATGTGAATATAAATAAGTAAATAAAACATATCAACTTAGAGTCACACTGTGGCTACTTTGTGCAAATGGACTTAGGGTCAAGAATGGAGAGAAAGAAGTAAGTAATTGAAGAGACTGGAGGAAGGCTTGCTGCTGCCCCCCAGTTAGGAAAAGGTCTGCTGGACAGAACCCACTCTTGTCCTCAGAATGTACCATGGAGCAGAGGAGCCCGGCTGTCTATGGAGGCTCGGTTCCCGCTTGGTCGGTGCAGTGATGCTTCCGGCGGCCAGGAGGTGACCAGCCAGGGCCTCCAATTTGCTGGTGACACTCCTGAACTATGACTAGACGTTTGTCTCCCTTGGGGAGCATGCTGGCTTCTGAGAGGCTTGACTGCATGACGAGACATGATTCTCCAGAGCGTCTGCAGGACCCTCTACTTCAGAAGCAGGTGACCAGAAGAGGCCAGTGGGCGGGGCTTCTCTGCAGGGCAGGACAAGAACATCCGTGTCTGTGCCTCTAACTCTACAGTACTCAAATTCCAGCATGGGGATTAATTGAGATTTTATCAGACATAAACCTAAATACAACCTCCAGTTAACATTTTTGGCCCCACTACATAGTATACTACTGTGGGTGAGGTCTTATGTAGCTATAATGACAGTTTTTAACAACAAAACCTGAGGCAGAGCATGCTGGGACTGCCAGTTTGGTTGAACATACTGGTAGGGTGCTTTCAATTAGTACCCACAGATGATGGGCACTTGGAAACGGTATCATTTCACCATAACCCATACTGAGAACCTCCTTAATGCATGTATATCCCTTTTACTATGGAGGGAATAGTTTTGGAGCCCACAGAAAAGGTCCACACACTCTTGCTTATCTCGTTGGTGTCCGTTACCACTGTGTGGAGCAATGAGCTGTCAGAATGAGGACAGAAAGAACTGCTTATATAGAGGTGAAGGCCAAGGGCATCCATTTCCCATGGCTACAGGAACAAAGGACCACACACTGGCTGCCTTAAAACAGACATGTATTCTGTCATGGTTTCGGAGAGCAGAGGTCCAAACTCCAGGTTCAGGCAGGGCTGAGCTTCCCCCAAAGCTCTGAAGGAGACACCTTCCTTGATTCTTACAGCTCATGGTGGCCCCAGATGATCCTTGGCTTGTGGCCACACCACTCTGATCTCTGCCTCCATCCTCAGGGGCCTTCTTGATTTCAAAAGTCCTTAATTGTATCTGCAAAGATTTCTTTTGCAAATAAAGTCATGTTCAAAGGTTCCAGGGTCAGAGCATGCCTGAATTTTTTGGAGACCTCTTTTGAGCCCTACCCAGGCCACCTCAGGAGCTCATCATAGAAACATCCTTATTGAGATCACACACAGCTCAGTCTGGGGCAGAGCTGTGGCCGCTGAGGCCACTTGTGCACTCCTGGTGATGCCGTCCTTCATGAAATCACCCTAAGCTGCTCCTCTGCACCCAGACCCGTGACCCAAAACTGCCAGCCTGCAGTCTGCGCATTCTGGGCCAGGAATTTTAAAAGCGGAGGTCTTGTCTTGCACTTTACCCTCATGGTGCATAAAGGACTTAATGTCACAGCTCATAGCTGCATGTGCCAAGTGAGGGGGATTAAACTGCATTGGTGATTTACTGTGACCGAGGAGCTGACAGAAGCAGCTGACAGGAGCAAAGGTTCCTTCTGGCTCACAGTTGAGGGGACACAGTCCAGCTTGGCATGGGCTCTGGTGGCTGCCATAGCTTGGTCCGTGGCAGCAGGACCTTGTGGCATGGCTTGTTCATGCTGTTGCCATCAGGAAGTGAAGGGCTAGACTAGAAGCAGAACCAAACTGTCCTTCAGGGCCCGCCCATTTCTCTGGAAGTCACGACTTGGGGCTTTCGGCAGGACCCAGCAGAGGTCTCAGGCTGAGTCTGAAGATGTTCGCTTTTGAAACATTTCGTCAGAAAACTAGATTCACAGCCTTAACCTTGAAGACCATTCCCTGCCCCGGCAGAGTGGTGATAAAATGGCAGCCGTTGCCTTCCTGGAGTTTACAAAGAAGACAGTGAACAGAGGGAACTGCCCCTGAGAAGAGATCCAGTAAGAGCTGCAGAGAATAGAATTCCCTGAAGAACAGAGCTTGTCTGAGACCTGCCTGAAATCCCTGGCATGTCCGGAACTACTACTGATTTAAAAACAGCACAGGACCTTGGGGCATGGGAAAGGACAAGGTGCATCCGGGACAGCTTGCCAAGATGCTCAGGCCTGGAAGGGAGCTGTCTCCAGGTACCTGCTCTGCTGAGCCACGATTCTGCCCCCCGCCCCTGCCCCTAAGAGCTGTGTGTCAGAGCACACAGCGCCTCTGCACCAAAGAGCCAGGCCATGCCAAATGCTGACAAAGAGAGTGAGTTACTCTTCCAAGCTTATAAGAGAATGTCACATCCAGTGTGGTTAAGCAAGAGAATTCTGTACAAACATACCTGTGTTTTAGTTACTGTTCTGTAGCTGTAAAGAGACACCATGGCCAAAGGTACTTATAAAAGAAAGCATCTAATTGGGGGCTTGCTTATACTTCCAGAGGGTTAGTCCGTGACGACTGTGGCAGAGGGCGTGGCGACAGCGGGTGCAGTCCTGGAGCAGTAGCTGAGAGCTCACATACTGACCCAGACACAGGAGGCAGAGAGAGAAGAGGGGGTAGGCGTGGGTGGGCTTTTGAAACCTCCAGTGACCTTAACTTCCTGTTAACAGCCACTTGCCACCAACCTCTGTATCTCAGCTCACATCCTCTTGGATACTCAGTGAAACGTGGAGCGCGTGGCTAAGCCCAGATCTCTAGCCTCCAGAGAGGGACCCTAAAGCCAAGAATGCAGAAAAGACAACATCGGATCCCATAGGAAAGACCTCATCTTTGATACAGACAGTGTCTGAGACCAACAGAAAAGTCCTCCCTGCCACAACCTTGTTAGCCTTCCCTACCTGTTGACAGATTCCTCTCTCTCTCTCTCTCTCTCTCTCTCTCTCTCTCTCTCTCTCTCAACACATTGACTCATGGCTTTATTCTCTGTGACTGTAAAAGCTCATGTCACCCCTTCAGGATGACTTGAATCCGTGCTCCTGAGCCATGGTCATTTATATTTGGCACACAATAAATGATTTTCTTTACAGAAGAGTTGTTATTTTACATTCACAAAGTGGGATTTTTTAAAAATCTGCATTAGGATGAATTTGTAATGTTTTCTACTGAGAGATAAAAGATGACAAGAAATATTTTTACAAGGTGTGTTAGGACAGAATTCTCTTAGCCCATGACATCCCAACCAGGAATGTCTTTTCTCCTGATATAGGAAAGTCAGCTTTCACGTGAAGTTTTTATCTCTTGTTTCTATGAAGAAAGGCAGGGAAGTCAGAGGCCATTCCTGCATCTGCTCTGTTTTAAGTGTCTTTAGCTCAAAATAACTTTTATGCTAAAGTGGTCTGTTTTAGAATGATAGTCTACCACCCTCCACCTGTGAGACAGGCATTCCATGTTTCTTTGTACGCTGAAACTTGAAAGTACTCCGACAGCATAGTAAATCCCTATACTAGGAGAACTAAGTGTTTGACCTCATGTGACCGCAAATCATAGTTTTCCTACTGAGCTCAAATTAAATGCAACCTCAGCTCAGCTCAGTGTGTCTTTGGCAAACTGAAAAATTGCTTAGATCTCATTGGCTTTGTACCTCTGTCTCAGTGCCATCAATTAGTTGGTTGTCTCTTGGTCATGAGATGACTGACAGCTACTTCCATAATCTGTAAAGTCAAGAAGGAGCCAGACACACAAGCCAGCTACACCTACCCTCAACAGTTGCTTTCCCTAAAATTCACTCTGGTGTCTACCATTTCTTATACATCAAAACAGGATCATGTGACCCCAAGCTGCAAGAGAGTCTGAGAAGATGAATTCTTTTTTTTCCCTGTTATCGGCCAGTCAGTTTATTTTATTAACAATGAGCATAATCCTTTTTTGTCTAATTAAAAAGGAAGATTTTAATCTTAACACAGTAAAATTATATATAACAAAAACAATTATTAAATAAGAATTACAGTAACAATATCCAACCCATTTGTATTTGGAAAAATTAAAGAAAATATTTTGTCATCTAATTTTTGTGAGTCCAAAGTTTTGTATCTAATTTACCTTTTATCATAACTAAGGAAAACTATAACTCTAACTCTTTAGTCTTCAGCTCCATCAAAGACCCCAGAAGAGTGAAATGTTACCTAACAACAGGGACATCTTGCTACCTGGATAGTCACCCATAGTTCCTTTGTAATGTTGGGGTATCCAACTCTGGCCTATAGTATAGGCCTAGTATATCTGACAGACTTTGCTGTGAAGCAGGGAATTTTAAAGGACTGTCCTACCTTGTCTTGGCAAACTTCAGCAGTTGCCTTTCCTGCGTCCTGTTGGTCTAGTTTGGACAGTAACTGTCAGCAATTGAGGCAAGGGCAGTTTCTTTGCCCACATGGCTAGCTTTTGCCATAAAGAAAATAAACTCCATACAAATTTTTTCAATGCCCAACAGAAGATGAATTCTTTTTGACTAGACACATTACTATGTCAACAAAGTAAGTTGTTGTGTTGGTGAGGGAGTGAATAGTAGTCAGCTAACAGTGTCTGCTGCTTCTAGGTTATTTTTTATGTGTAAAAAGATGATGATAATGCCCTGGCATGATTCCGTCCTGCGTGTCTGTTCTGCGGAGCAGCAGGCGGTTTCCTCCGTCCGACTTCTCTCACACCGAACCGAAGTGCGCGCCTCCACCTCATGGAAGACTCGATGGACATGGACATGAGCCCTCTCAGGACTCAGAACTACCTTTTCGGTTGTGAACTAAAAGCTGACAAGGATTATCATTTTAAGGTGGATAATGATGAGAATGAGCACCAGTTATCACTAAGAACGGTTAGTTTAGGGGCAGGGGCAAAAGACGAATTACACATTGTAGAGGCAGGAGCAATGAACTATGAAGGCAGTCCAATTAAAGTAACACTGGCAACTTTGAAAATGTCTGTACAACCAACAGTTTCTCTTGGGGGCTTTGAAATTGCACCACCTGTGATCTTAAGGTTGAAGTGTGGTTCAGGGCCTGTGCACATCAGTGGACAGCACCTAGTAGCTGTAGAGGAAGATGCAGAGTCAGAAGATGAAGATGAGGAGGATGTAAAACTTTTAAGTATGTCTGGAAAACGATCTGCTCCTGGAGGTAGTAACAAGGTTCCACAGAAAAAAGTAAAACTTGACAAGGATGATGAGGATGACGACGAAGATGATGAGGATGATGAAGATGATGATGATGATGATGATTTTGATGATGAGGAAGCTGAAGAAAAAGTTCCAGTGAAGAAATCTGTACGAGATACCCCAGCCAAAAATGCACAAAAATCAAACCAAAATGGAAAAGACTTAAAACCATCAACACCAAGATCAAAGGGTCAAGAGTCTTTCAAAAAACAGGAAAAGACTCCTAAAACACCAAAAGGACCTAGTTCTGTAGAAGACATTAAGGCAAAAATGCAAGCAAGTATAGAAAAAGCGCATTGAACAATCCTGGGCACTACTGGTAAATTAAGCCCAAAGATGGGGAAAGAGGAAAAGGAGAAACAAATATAGTCCATACTGAGTACCATCAACAATCCAGACTGAAGCCTTCTATTTTAATCTCAATCCCCTTTCCTGATTGGCCATCCATTCCCCCCTTGCATGCTAGAAGCAATCTCTTATTTTCCTAAAGCATTTTTCTTTCACTCTTGTGATGCAGAGAACTTTACTGCTTTCTACACTTGTGCATATGCCTCATCTCTGACCATGTTTTAATACCTTTGTATCCTTAGCTGCTCAATAAATTTTTGAATGAACCAAAAAAAAAAAAAAAGATGATGATAATAGATAGGTAGGTAGGTAGGTAGATAGATAGATAGATAGATAGATAGATAGATAGATAGATAGATAGATAGATAGATTAGGGTTTCTATTGCTGTGAAGAGACACCATTGATCATGGCAACTCTAATAAAGGAAAACATTTAATTAGGGCTGGCTTACAGTTCAAAGGTTTAGCCCATTATCAGCATGGCAGGAAGTATGGTGGCATGCAGGCAGACATGGTGCTGGAGGAGCTGAGAGTTCTACATCTGGATCCACAGGCATCAGAAGAGAGCCTGACACACACTGGCCAGGTTTGAGCATCTGAGACCTCAAAGCCCACCCTCAGTGACACACTTCCTCCAACAAGGCCACACCTCCTAATAGTGCCACTCCCTATGAGCCTATGAGGGCCATTTTCTTCCAAACCGGCACAGATGGATCAATGAATGGATGGATGGGTGGGTGGGTGGATCAATCAATTGATCAATCAATCTTGTTTTCCTTTTCTTTCTTTCTTTCTTTCTTTTTTTTTTTTTAATGGTTTTTTCAAGACAGAATTTCTCTGTATAACAGCTCTGGCTGTCATGGAACTTGCTTTGTAGACTAGGCTGGCCTCAAACTTGGAGAGATCCTCCTGCCTTTGCCTCCTGAGTGCTAGAATTAAAGGCGTGTACCACCACTACCCAGCTGTATTTTCTTTTTATTACATTTGTTTATTCAGAGGGAGAGGTGATATTTCTGTGGGCACATGCATGTTAACACACATGTGGAAGTCAGAGTACAACTTGTGAGAATTATTTCTCTCCTTCCACCATGTAGGTCATGGGGTTAAACTCAGGCTGTTAATCTTGTCACAGCTGCCTTTACCCCCTGGCAAGCTTGCCTGTCCTGAAGTATAACCATATTACAATAATTCATGCTGGCCAGGAATGATGTCACACCTGTAATCTCAGAACTGAGGAGGCTGAGGCAGGAGCATTGCAAGTGTGAGGAGAGCCTAAACTACATAGACCCTGCCCACCCACCCCTAAAAAGGAGAGTTGAGTGTAGCACGTGGTAGAGCACCTGCTAGCTTGCACTCTGTCAGGATTTCATGTCTTGTAATGCAAAAAGAGAAGGTGGGAAAGAAGAAAAAACTCAAGGGAGCTTTTTAGCTTTGTTGACCGCTTTTGTTGTGATTGTTCTGGGTTTTGTTGGGTTTTTTTTGAGGCAGGCTCTTACCTTACAGCCCAGGCTGGACTAGCACTTGAGATCCTCCAGCCTTGGGCCTCCCTAGTCCTGGGATTCTAGGCATGCAGCAGCACACCTGGCCTGGCCAACCTTGACCACTGAGTAAACTGTCAGTCATATGCTGCATTCTTTTTGTCGTGGTTAAATTCCCCGCTTTGCATTGGGAGAACCTCTCTTCAGGCAGACCCTCTGTCTGTAGTCCAGATGGAGTTGTTCTTGGACTGGAGGTGCAGCCACACCCCTTGCCAATCTCTGAAGCTCCTCAAGCATTTCCTTGGAATCCAGCTTCAAGAGCAGGTCCAGCCCAGGCAGGGCCACTGAGAAGTCGTCCCTTGGTGTCCTTCTGCAAGCCCAGCAGATAGGAGGGGGCTCTGACCTATGGGAGTGGGTGGTAAATGCTCACTGCATGCCAGATGCACTGCTGGGTCCTATTTTCAAACATCTGAAGATGGATGTGTGATGTATTGTCTGACCCCGTAAGCAGCACAAGGAGGGCAGGCTCCCATGATGCAGCAAGCCAGCATTACCCCAGGCTGGCCCTTACCTAGTAGCTTAACTCCTAGTTTTGTTTCACTTTTACTAAGTAGCCCAGGCTAGCCTCAAACTTGATATGTATCTCAGGTGAAGTCTTCTTAGGATTGCCCAAATTCTAGCTAGCGTAGCAGAGAGGAAGTAGATCAGGCTGTCCCTGAGCCTACAGATAGGCCATCTCTGCTTCCTCCCAGGCGCTGGCATTATACAGGCTTTTACCACCATGGCGGGATAAAACGTTGATTTTTTTTTTTAATCAAATCTGCCTGTTTTTTCTCCCTTCTCACCTTTAAAAATCCAGTCCTCTTCAAAGCTAGAGCAGCTACTGTTCTCAACTGTTTTCTTCTTCCCGTGACTTTTTAAGTTTTATACTGCTCCATGTGATCGTGCGCAAAGCTAAAACGACTCCTCATAACTTTTGTTCCCGTGTTACCTGTAGTACGGATCTCTTCCTGTCAGCCCCTTTCTTCTGTTTATTTGATTTTCGTTATTGTTTTCCTTTTTCTTATTTTGGTACATGGCGTGTGTGCATGTATGAATTCATATATGTGCATGCGGAGGTCACAAGTTGTCACTACATGTCACCTCTTCCTTTCTTGCTCTCCACCTGACACACTGAGGCAGGATCTCTCTGGGATCCGGCTAGTCTCCTTAGCCTGTTTACCCCAGGCATCCCTGGTCTGTATCCTCAGCTAGGATTACAAGCTAGGCACCACATCTGCCCAGCTTTTATGTGGGTGCTGGGATTGGAACTCTGTCTTTATACCATCTCCCCACCTCCACCACCACCACCCCTTTTTTTGAGACAGTTTCATGTAGCCCAGGCTAGCCTCAAACTTGCTATGTAACTGAATTCTGATCTTCCTGCCTCCTAAGTGCTAGGAATACAGGTGCCCTTGAGCCCGGCTCGCATGGCATCTTGTCCCTGGAAACCTGTTCATCCGCTCTGCTTCGGGGTGGCTCTTAGTGACGCGTGGTCTCAAACCTGTTTCTTACTTCCACCAGATCATGACCAACACTGGGAAGGCTCGGCGCAAAGGGCTGGCCAGTGTGCAGTGGAGCGGGGGTGAGCCCCTGCGTCGGCCCGTCACCCCTGGCGGCCACAGGACGGGGTGTCCAGTGTAAGTTCGGGATACAGGAAGCGGGAATCTGTTTTCTTAAGCGCTGTCTTGATTAACTGCTGTGTAATATGTATTCAAGTGCATAATAAAGCATTCATACTGGAAAGCATTTCTCTATTGTTTATCTCTTGAGGATTTTTGGAGGGAAAGCAGGTGAGGTCCCATCTCCCTCATACACACTTAGGTTTCTTCCCGAAGGAGAAGTGTGTGACTTGCTAGAATCCCAGGGCCACCTCCAAAGACCAGTGTTGGCAAGAGTCATTCAGAAGGAAGTTCCTGAGCAATGGCGGTTCAGCCAGTTTGAACGCCTGCCCTATCGTTCATTCGTGTGGCCTCTCCTCATAGCGCCAGGTCCAGTGCTGGGACTGGAGTGTCACAGCTCTGTTTTGGACGAGGCTCTCAAAGCAGCTGTGTGGTTGGGCCATGCGTGAAGCCCTGGGTTCTGTCCCCAGCACAGATACAATGGGGAAGGCAGCCATGTCCTTTTTTTAGCTGCGAGGCACTGTTCATTCTCTGTAGCCTGCTTCCTACCTCTTGACAGGAAAATAAAACTTCAGTCAGGTCACCTGGGCCTCTGGGTCTCTGGAGAGACTTGAGGATGTTGAGGCTGGAGCAGCCAGTCAAGAGTCCCTTCTGGTATTTACATGTCCTGTCTTTTCCTAAACTGGGAAAACTGTAAACAGGTGTGCGTGATCAGGAGGTCATAGAGAGCCGGTCAATAAGTAGTGACCTTATCCTGGTGGCCACACCACGTTATCCTTAGCCTCTATTGCTGGACGGTCTGGTTATTTCCAGTTTTACTGTGTGGTAACTTTATGACAGTCAAGACGGTGGAAACACTGGTCTGTGTGAGCTCTGCACCACAGCCGCCAGGAACACCAGCGTCCTGCACCAGCTCTTGCCGAGCTTTAGTACACATCTGGAATTTGATGTATGAAACTTCCCAGCCCACGCCATGGATCGGTGCTCTGAGGCCTGTTTAATTAGCTCCCTTGTGCTTCTGTTTCTAGGTTTTGATTTTTAATTACTGATCCTCAGATCAGCATATTGTGTCCTTTTCCCTCTCACGCGCCCGACACTTTGAACGTACAGTGGAACAGAAGATCGTGCTAAGGAGATCCTAGAGTTCACGTTGCCTCTCTCTCTCCCCCTTGCTCTCTCTATGTATAATACAGCGTTTACAAACATACTTGTCTTGTCTTTAGAGATTTGCTCACTTAGTGTGTGTAGGTGCAGGATGCTCTTGGATATAGGAGAGAGCATCTGATCCTCTGGTGCTGGAGTTAGGAGGGCTGGTGAGCACCTGACAGACATGGGTGCTGGTGAGCACCTGACAGACATGGGTGCTGGTGAGGACCTGACAGACATGGGTGCTTATGGTGGTATTGTTTTCCCCAAAATATTGTGTACCTTAATAAACTTATCTGGGGTCAGAGAACAGACAAGCCACTAGTTAGTCAGTGATAGCACACGCCTTTAATCCTAGCATTCCAGAGATAGAAATCCCTCTGGATCTCTGTGAGTTCAAGGCCACATTGGAAATAGCCAAGCATGGTGACACACACCTTTAATCCCAGAAAGCCAGCCTTTAGTCCCAGGGAGTGGTGGTAGAAAGTAGAAAGATATATAAGGCGTGAGGACCAGAAACTAGAGGCTTTGGCCTGGTTAAGCATTTGGCCTGGTTAAGCTTTCAGGCTATGGAGCAACACAGTTCAGCTGAGATTCATTCTGGATGAGGACACAGAAGCTTCCAGTCTGAGGAAACAGGACCAGCTGAGGAACTGGCGAGGTGAGATAGCTGTGGCTTATTCTGTCTCTCTGATCTACCAGCATTGACCCCAATAACTGGCCTCGGGTTTGATTTTATTAATAAGAACTTTTAAGATTCATGCTACATCTGGCGCCCAACGTTCGTGTTACGAATTCATGAAAAAGCTGTTTGCCTGTGGCCTTGTGAGCCCCAGCTCAGGCCCAAGCTACACTCAGCCGGTTGTGGAGGCGCACGCCGGTAGGATTTGCTGAAGGAGACAGAGGCAGGAGGATCCCGAGTTTGAGCCGGCCTAGGAGGCTTGGGAGAAGCTTTGGCCCGGACTGAACCACAAACAGTGGTGGGACCATGGAAGCCATGGCTACTGCTCCACGTTGCCAGCTCCTTCTCATCCTGTTGGTGACTGCGGTGATGCTGCTACCTGGGACAAAGGGTTTACTGCTGCTGGTTCAGAGAAGAATTGCCAAGACCATCGTGTTACAAGAAAGCATCAGCAAAGGTCAGTTTGGAAAAATTTGGCAAGACAAATGGTGGGGAGAAATTGTTGTGAAGATTTTCTGTTCTAGGGAAGAATGTTCATGGTTCCGAGAGACAGACATTTATCAGACTGTGATTGCTCCAAACCACAGAGGAGGCAAAAAAAAAAAAAAAAAAAAAAAAAGTCTGCAGGAAACCATGACCATGCCTAACAGTGACTTTGAAATCTTCAAAAAGATGACAGGATCCTACAACGATGATTCCACATGGACTATGATAAAGCCATTAAGCCAATTAACACCATGGAAAAATCGACTTTGGACTACAAACTGGTCAGGACAATTTCGAGAGGACTAGTTGAGATGATCCAGCCTGACAGACTACTCGAACAAGGACGTGAAACAAGCCCTGAACTTTCCTATTATGCAGAGACTGGACAAATGATACAGGACTTGATGATTAACCCAAAAATTTTCTTTTCAAGATTCCCTAAAGATATCTTCACCCCTAGAAAGCAAAAGGAAAAAGAGAATATAGATATGAGATAGATCATTGAATCTACTCTGAGAAAAAAGATAAAAAGAGAATATAGATATGAGATAGATCATCGAATCTACTCTGAGAAAAAAGATAAAGAAATAATAGGATAAATAGGTAGATCATTGAATCTACACTGAAGAAAAAGGGGAAGATATAAAAATAACAAAAGGTAGACTACTGAATCTATTATGAAAAGAAAAAAGAGAAAATATGGATATGATAAGATAAAAAGGGAGATTATGGAATCTACTTTTAAAAAGGAACTACTTGTTTTAAATAAGATAAGTAATGAAAATGTTTTGGTCTGAGTTTATCAGATGTTACTGGACTGGACATTGTTAATATATATAATGGAGTTTTTTATCTGAAAAATGTTAATGGACTAGACATCATTAATGTAATTTTGGCTGTATATATTGTATATGCTTATTGGATAGTTTTTCTTGTATTAGTTATAAGCTTTTTTAATTTTAGACAAAAAGAGAGGAGATATGGTGGTATTGTTTTCCCCAAAATATTGTGTACCTTAATAAACTTATCTGGGGTCAGAGAACAGACAAGCCACTAGTTAGTCAGTGATAGCACACGCCTTTAATCCTAGCATTCCAGAGATAGAAATCCCTCTGGATCTCTGTGAGTTCAAGGCCACATTGGAAATAGCCAAGCATGGTGACACACACCTTTAATCCCAGAAAGCCAGCCTTTAGTCCCAGGGAGTGGTGGTAGAAAGTAGAAAGATATATAAGGCGTGAGGACCAGAAACTAGAGGCTTTGGCCTGGTTAAGCATTTGGCCTGGTTAAGCTTTCAGGCTATGGAGCAACACAGTTCAGCTGAGATTCATTCTGGATGAGGACACAGAAGCTTCCAGTCTGAGGAAACAGGACCAGCTGAGGAACTGGCGAGGTGAGATAGCTGTGGCTTATTCTGTCTCTCTGATCTACCAGCATTGACCCCAATAACTGGCCTCGGGTTTGATTTTATTAATAAGAACTTTTAAGATTCATGCTACAGGTGCTGGTGAGCATCAGACAGACATGGGTGCTGGTGAGGACCTGACAGACATGGGTGCTGGTGAGCATCAGACAGACATGGGTGCTGGTGAGGACCTGACGACAGACATGGGTGCTGGTGAGCACCTGACAGACATGGGTGCTGGTGAGGACCTGACAGATATGGGTGCTGGTGAGGACCTGACGACAGACATGGGTGCTGGTGAGCACCTGACGACAGACATGGGTGCTGGTGAGCACCTGACAGACATGGGTGCTGGTGAGGACCTGACGACAGACATGGGTGCTGGTGAGGACCTGACGACAGACATGGGTACTGGTGAGCACCTAACGACAGACATGGGTGCTGGTGAGCACCTGACGACAGACATGGGTGCTGGTGAGCACCTGACAGATATGGGTGCTGGTGAGCACCTGACAGACATGAGTGCTGGTGAGGACCTGACAGACATGGGTGCTGGTGAGCACCTGACAGACATGGGTGCTGGTGAGCACCTGACAGACATGGGTGCTAACTCTGATCCTCTGGTAGAACAGCAGGCATTAACCACTGAGCATCTCTCCAGACCTTTGTTTGTTTGGGTTTTGTTTTGTTGTTTGGTTTGGTTTGGTTTTTTTCAAGACAGGATCTCACTATGTAGCTCCAGCTGTCCTTGAACTCACTATGTAGCCCAGGCTGGCCTCAAACCCATAGAGTGCTGGGATTAAAGGCCACTACACCTGGCCTTCCAGGCCCTTGTTCTATGTTTTATGAATCACTGGCTGACCTAGAACTCACTATGTAAAGCAGGCTAGCCAGAGATTCATCTGCTCCCACCTCTCTAGGGCTGAGATCAGAGCCGTGCACCACCAAGCCTGGCCTTCCTTGTTTTGTATCTTGTGGTCCAGACTGGCCTTGAACTTGCTGTGTGGCCGAGGGACTGCCTTACAGTCCTGTACCACCATGCCTGGCTTATACAGCCTTTTGTTTTTGTTCATTTTTGGTTTTGTTTCTTACTGACCTGTTTAAAAGGAGGTTACAGACCCTCGGCACATAGTTCCTAAGAATAAGGACACCTCACACAGACAGCTGTGCCAGCTACTCTGATTTGATCAGTGTCATGTGTCGGTGTGTGGCAATGTCACACTGCACCCATACATATGCACAAACACTGTGGTGACCAGCTAGAAATGTACTTCAAGAGCAACCACTTAGCCACACCCACAAGTTAACCACAATATGAACTGCCTTTCTTGCCCACCAGTGCGTCACTTACATTTGCGGGGTTATGGTTTTTTGGGAGGAGGTTGTGTGTTTTGATCTAGAATATAGTGAGAGATGAACACTGGTCAACCTAGTTTAAATGGCCCGTTTGGGATGAAAGCAGCAAGAGGAGCTGATGAAATTCCTGCTGGGTGTGGGGAACAAGACAACAGTCTTCTCAACTTTCAGAAAATAATTAAAACCCTGGCTTCACATCACGACAACCATGACTAAGGACACTTCAGTCGGAGGATCTGACAAATTAACACCTGACCAAGGGGCACTCTTCATTCTTGGGCCAGACGACCTGTACTGTAGAGAGACCCTGGAGCATGTTTCTCCAGCTTGTGGGCTCAGCTAGCTCCAGCTGAAGGTCGTGTTAGGGAGGTATTTGGCCAGGGTGGACCTGAAGCCATGAGCGCACCCCTGGATCTGCAGTCCCACCCTCCATGAAGCAGGGGCTGCCCCCAAGTCCCTCTGCCAGGTGGATCCAACACACTTTCTTTTTTTTGAGACAGGGTCTCCTAGCCCAGGCTGGCCTCAAACTCACTACCCTGCCTCAGTCCCTCAGTGCTGGGACCACAGGGACACACCACCACCTCCAAGTCCAACATTGTTTTCATTTCTATGGCTGATGGGGTGTAAACTCAGTCCTGGGGACCCAAAAATCAGTAAGATGTGATACCCACCCTCAGAAGCACTCAGAGCAGCAGATCCTGTAGCAAGAAAAGACATGGAGAGGTCTGCTCGATGTGACATGGTAAGAATGACAGTATTCAGAAAACCTGTGGCCTCCTGAGGGCCGTGAGTGGTGGTCAGAATCCCCATCTCTCCTTCTGGAGTTATACTCAAGGAATTCCATTTTCTCTTCAAAACCACAAGCCCTTGGTAACTCTGCCTTGCTTCCAGATAAATCCAGAATCTTAGCTGGGGACACTTAGTTAATATGTGTTTCACAGACTCAAGGGTAGTGCTTTCTAGGTCTGTAGCTGTACCCTGTAATTTACAGATCTTCACAGGGGTACTTGTTACTGTATTGATTATGAAGAAATATCTACATGCCCAGTATGGAAGGCTGGCTACCTAAGTTATGGTCACAAACAGTCTTGGAAATGTGTGTCAGCATTAAGAGTAGTTGATTACATGGGGTGATCCTCACAGTGTGACAATGTGTTGTTGAACAGAAAAGCAAACTGTAATGTGGTATGACAGAACACCTGTAAAGAGCCAGACGGGCCCGTTGGACCCAGGTCCTTTTAAGTATATATTTGCCCTTTTTTCTCCTTTTGAGACAAAAGCCAGGTGCGGTGGTGCATGCCCTGTTTTTTAGACAGGGTCTTACCTATGCAGCCCTGGCTGACCTGGAACTCACTGTGTAGACTAGGCTGGCCTTGAATTCATAGAGATCTACCTGTCTCTGCCTCCCTAGGGCTGGGCTTAAAGATATGTACCACAGTGAGAGGTCTCGGGTAGCCCAGGCTGGCCTAGAGCTTGCATTTAACTGAGGATGACTTTCATGTATCGATTCTCTTGCCTCCACCTCCCAAGTGCCAGATTAGAGGCTGGTACCAGCATGCCTGGGTAATGCAGTGCTGGAGCTCAAACCCGGGGCCTCCTGTACGCCGGGCAGGCAGTCCACCAACTCAGCCACATTCCCAGCTGTGTCTTTCCATGTTTCAAAACGTTGAAGTGTTAGCACAGTTAAGTGGTCTCCTGTGGTATTGTGGTAGGACTGTTCTATACAGTCTTTGTATTATCTGATTTTTTTCATGATAAACCCTGGTTCTGTCATCAAGAGCAGAAAGGCCAAGGTAAACACCGGCACATGACTCTGACCTCTCTCAGCCTTGTCTTGGCTGGGCCTCCCAAATCTGGCTCCTTTCCACACCAGCCTAACCAACCCCTCTTCTGAGGGCTCTGTTCCCATCTCTGCACCTTTCACTGTCTTCTGCCAGTCCCCAGCCCTCCTTCCTTGGGCCTCCCATACACTCGGGGGTGGCGCCCTCCCACTTAGATCCTCTCTGGCAACGTGCACCAGTCTGGACCTCCTCCACGGCCCTGCATGTTCAGTGACTTTCAGGATCCCAGCTCCCGGCACCCTGGGGGCCCTGTGCACTCTTGCCGTTACTAACCCAGCCCCGCCCGGTGGCTGTCCCCCTGTCCCTGCCACAGTGGACTGCCCTTCTGCCATCACCAGCTTCCTCCTATGTGCTGTGCTCTAGACAGGGTCTGGAGCCCCAGTCTGGGGTCCTGGCCCCATCCTACTCACTGATGGAGGCACCCCAGTCAGTGTCTCCAGGGTCAGCATGACAGCCTCAGCCCTACCTCAGGGACTGACATGAACCCCTGCAACAGCCCAGCCAGAACCCCACCTTCACTCTGCCCCGACACCCCATACCCACCATGACCACAGAGGGCCCCTGTGACACAGGATGCCTTGTTTTGGCCCCTCTCTCCCTTGGGATTCAAATCTAAGTATCTTTCCTCTTTACCTTGTCTGCACTCCTCTGCTTCTTTCCCGCTGGCCCCCAGAAAACCCCAACTCAGAGCTGGAAGGCTGAGTGGCCCACCCCCCAGCCCACCTCTAACTCACTGCATGCCCAGCACCATGTTGAGAAGTCTCTCCAGAGTGGTTATGTGTCTCCTTGTCCTCATTTGAACCAAAGGAATTGGTATTTATCGACAGCCATTTTCCCATAGCTGACCCTAGGCATGCTATGACTCACTTGCTGAGTCCATGGCTGGTGTCTCCTTGCTGGAGTGAGTGCTCTGTCACACACACAACTAGAGACCTGTCCAGGCTGACGCACAGAGCCTCCGGAGTGCTTGCCTGTCTGTCAGGGACAGCTTTCCCAGACCTGTCTCTTGCCATATCTGAGAAGAGCATGGCAAGGCTGGACCAGAAACTGCCATCTGTCTCTTCACCGTGGGCCAGCACAGCAACAGGCATTGCTCAGTGGTAGAACTCGCTTGCCTCAGTGGCCCTCTTGCCCGCCTCTGTTCGGGGTGACGGGACAGGACGATGTCACACCTTATCCTTGGAGATGTGCTTTGTGCCTGGTTTGGTGGAAACACCAGAGCCTTGAGCAACCCGCAGCTCTTGAGATGCACTGACGCTAGACATGTGCTATCCCTGTGGTTTTAGGAGGTCACAGGGGACTACAGGTGTGAGGTGCAGCTGTCGCCTCTCACGGCCTGCTGGCTTCTGTCACTATTCTTTAAAAAGATGGTTTAGAGCCGGGCAGTGGTGGCACACGCCTTTAATCCCAGCCCTCAGCAGGCAGAGGCAGGCAGATCTGAGTTGGAGGCCAGCCTGGTCTATAAAGAGAGTTCTAGGACAGCCAGAGCTACACAGAGAAACCCTGTCTCAAAAAAACAAAACAAAACAAAAAGATGGTTTATCCAGGTAGTGGCTCTGCTTGTCATCCCAGCACTTGAGAGAAGGAGGCAGGAAAGTCAGAAGTTCAAGGTAATTCTCAGCTACATGAAGGCCAGCCTGGGCTACTTGAGGTGCTGTGTTTTTTAAAGCTGGTGGCTAAGTTGGTCCAGCAGGTAAAGGTGCTCACTCACCACCAAGCCTGACGACCCAAGTTCAGTCACCAGATTCTCACACAATGGAGAGAGAACCAACAGCTCCAGGTTGCCTTCTGACCTCCACGTGGGCTCCAGGGTCAGTGAGAGGCCATGCTGTCTGTATTTATTGGTTATTGTTTTCCATGTTTTTCTACAGGCTGGGAGACCATCTTGCTTCTCCCCAGAATGCCCACCGAGCCAGAAATAGCTGTCTGCAGGCCTTAGCAGCCCCTCAGCCGGACACCTGCAAAGAGGGCAGACCAGGTGTCACTGGGCGTGGCACATCCTCTTCAAGTAAGAACTCCCCGGGTGCAGAGCCCGTCCTGAGCTCCTGGGTTCAGGAACCCAAGGGAAGCAGGGTCTGCAGGTGCATGCCTACTCCTGGGAAGCCCTCTGGCCTCAGCCACAGGCCTGGATCTCAGAAGTCCACAGGCCGCCCGTCACACTGACGGATCTGGCGTCGGGCTTGTCTTCCAGATCTCGTTGAAGCAATGTGTCTACCGCTCACATCTAGAAGCTCCTGGAACTCAGTTTAATAGGAGATTTCAGAGTAGCCCATCTCAGTTTGCTATCTGGCTTAGTCCATGTTCCATGGCTATAACAAAATGCCAGTGGCTGGGTGTTTATTCTTTGTGTGCTGGGCGTCAACATTTGGTATCTTCCTCATCCACCTTACTTTTTGAAGCAGGGTCTCCCACTGATCCTGGAGCCCACTGATCCAGCTGGCCCCAGAGATGGCGCTGTTTCTGCCTCCCCAGTACTGGGATGACAGGTGCACACTGCGGTGCCCTGGCGTTTGTTTGTGCGGGTGCTGGGGACTGGACTCAGTCTTCGTGTTTCCAGAACAAGCACTTGACCAACTGAGCTGTCCCTGCAGCCTCTGGGCCTGGGTACTCTTTTGAAAAAGGTTCCTTTAGTTCACAGTCTAGGAAACTGGAAATTTAAGAGCCAGTGTTCCCATGGCCTTAACCTCTTGCGAGGGCTCCTTGGTTATGTCACAGCGTGGTGGACGGACGGACAGACAAGAGACCCAGAGTATGTGGCAAGACAAGAAGCCAGCAGCCAGGGAGGGCCAGGCTTGCTCTTTTGACTTTGTAGCAATTCGTTTTTAAGGGAACCGGTGAAACACCCACAGTAACTTCATCAGCACCCTCGCCGAGGCAGGAACACCTCCTTGACCTAATCACCTTGCCCTTGACCCCACATCTACAGGCCTCACCACCTCTGCACTGCCAACTGAACCTTCGGGACATTCCCAAACCTTGTCTAAGCCATCCCAATACAGACCTCTGACCAGGTGTCATGAACTGAGGGTCCAGCCATGTGTTAGCAGGCTCCATGGCATCAGCATGTGCCATGGACACGCACAGCCCTGAGGTCGGATTGTGTTTGAAGTGTCCAGTCAGTGGAGTTTAGCAGAAGCTTGTGGGGGCATAAAAGTCTATTTTAGATGCCAGGGGGAGAAAAGCATTTTGAACCAGAAATATACAGAGTATTTCTTTTTTAATTTCCAAAAGGAAATTGAAAGGATTGTGAGTAGACCGGATGCAACTCTAATCTCCATTCCAGCAGGAAAAGCCACAGAGTAGCAGAGCAGATCTCAGGAGCTCTGATGCATCAGCTCATGGCTGGAGTCCGAGGCTGCCATGCCAGATGCTGAGGAACCAGCTAGTCACTGAGCCCAAAGGAGGTCCCTGTGGCCCGGAGAGAGGGGAGCACTCAGGGGTCCTTTTGGTTGTGGGCAGCTCCAGAGCTTTTGCCAAGTCCCTGGTCGTTGGTTATTTGGCCTCTGTTTGCACTCCTAAGTCCCACTAAGGGCGCCTTCACCGTGACGGGTTAGCTCCGCCATCAGAGATGTCTGCTGGTTCGCTGATCTGGAGGATGAGGGTCTCCTTGGATGTGCTTTTGTTCTGAGGTCCTCATACATGCCAGGCAAGTGTCTTACCACTGGGCCACACCACCAGCACCTGCCCCTGTCTCCTGGATAGATTCATCATGCTGTTGGGGTTCAGAGGACTTGAACTTGTGCGTAGGAATGGCTAGGTGGCATGGGTGGCGGTTGCCACAATCGATATTGGTATTTGCTAATTTTCAAGAACAGCTGGCTCAGGCCGCAGCACGCTCCACAGGCAAAGGCAGGACTGTGAGTTCTAAGCCAGCCTGGTCTGCATAGATCCTGACAAGGAAGGCGAGGACAGGAAGAAGGGGGAGGGCAGAGACAGATGTAGAAAGGAAAGAGTGACATGAACCCATCTCAGCCCTAGCAAACTCGAGTGTCTTCTGAGAAGTCCGTCAGGGCACTCTGCCGTGGTAGTTAGCAGTTCCCAGGGCCTCTGCCTGGTGTGGCGGCAGCTGCACACCAGACCCCTTTCCCCCGGTGCGCACTCCCTGCCAGCCAGGCTGGGCCCCCGGGCTCCCCATTGCTCCCACTTTCGTGTGGGCCTCACCACACCCAACCTCAGCCCTGTCTCCACCGTCATCCGCCAGCCAGGCCTCCAGATGTGTGGTGGAGGAGTCTGGGTTGCATTTGTTCCGTTCCTGGTGTAGACTTCACCTCTCTACGGTCTTTCCATCTGGCCCGTCCACAGCCACCCGGCCCCGAGCGCACGGATGCCCACTCATCTGTTGGCCACCTGTCCCCTCTGACTGGGGTCTGTTAGAATCTCAGCTCTCGTCAGCCCTGGCCTGAGGGAGGGACGCTTCGTTCTCTCCCTTCCCGGCTTGTCTACTTTCCATTTCTTCCCACCGGACACTAGCTGGCTTGAGGAAAGTTCTTCCCCAGCCACCACCACATAACTTGAGTGTCAGCCTCACACCAGGTAGACCCTGTAAGCCAGTACTCAGAAACAGAGGCAGGAGGAGCACCGCGACTTCAGGGCCAGCCTGGTCTACACAGCAAGTGGGGTTCA